>NC_090793.1:1102500-1457500 GCF_040054535.1 Antennarius striatus | reverse complement strand
TGGTCTCTAGAACCTGGTCTCTAGAACCCGGTCTCTCAGACCTGGTCTCTAGAACCTGGTCTCTAGAACCTGATTTCTGGGACCTGGTCTCTAAAATCTGGTCTCTAGAACCTGGTCTCTGGGACCTGGTCTCTAAAATCTGGTCTCTAGAACCCGGTCTCTCAGACCTGGTCTCTAGAACCTGGTCTCTCGGACCCCTACTCTAGAGCCTGGTCTCTCGGACCTGGTCACTAGAACCTGGTCTCTTGGACTCGGTCTCTAGAATGTGGTCTCTAGGACCTGGTCTTTAGAACCCGCTGTCTAGAACCTGGTCTCTAGACCCTGTTTTCTAGAACCCGGTCTCTAGAACCTTTGACTCTAGGGCACCATCTCTAGAACCGAGTCACTAGAATCCAGTCTCCAGATCCCGGTCTCTAGAACCCGGTGTCTAGGACCTGGTCTCGAGAACCCGGTCTCACCTGTTCCTGCCTCTCCAGCCAGCGGTCCACCATGGGGTGGTTGGCGCTGAGCGACGAGCGGGCCGTCTCTCTCTGAAACTCCCTCTGATTGGTCCAGGTCCCTGCGTCCCGCGGCAGACTGCGGTAGGTGTCCAGACCTTTGCTCTGCAGACATGGAAGAATCTGGATGAAGGCTTTACCCTCAGGAGGGGCGTGTCGACAAGCCCCGCCCCCCACATAACAACAGAATAAATAAGGCACTGGGTGTACTTGTTCTTCGGACCAACCTTCCTCTCCAGGCTGTTGGTTCCCGACGAGTGGCGAGCTTTCAGGAACCCGGCAGTGGTGGACCAGCGGGTTGGGTTCTTCCTCGACGGCGGTTCTTCTACGTTGATCCGTGACTCGCCGCCGCTCAACGGCCCATTGACGGTCATCAGGGCGGGGTCGCTACTGCGCCGGACGTGAAGGGGCATATCTGAGGGCAAAGACAGGGTCAGGCAGAGAGGGTCGATCAAAGACGGGGTCAAGTAAAGAGTCTAAGTCAAGCAAACTTTGTCAAGCAAGAATGGGATCAAGCAAAGAGGGTAAATCAAAGAGGGGGTCAAGCAAAGAAAGTCAATCAAAGAGGGGGTCAGGCAAGGAGAGTCAATGAAAGAGGGGGTCAAGCAAAAAGGGTCAAGCAAAGAGGGGCAAGCATTGACAGTCAAGCAAAGAGGGTCAACCAAAGGAGGTCAAGCAGAGTCACGCTAAGAGGGTCAAGCAAAGAGGGTCAATCAAAGAGGGTCAAGCAAAGACAGTCAAGCAAAGAGTCAAGCAGAGAGGGTCAATCAAAGATGGTTGATGCAAACAAACGAGAACAAAGTTTGTTTCTTTAGCGCTGTGGGCTGTAATAGACCACAGGAGATGCGGGTGGTTGTGGGTTCTACTTCACTGTTTGTGTTTCTGACTCACAACACGGAACAACAACACACAGAAGAGCTTTTGGCAAACGCCACAGTAAATGGATTCTTCCATTAAAACGCTCCACTGTTTAAAAGTTACGGCGCTGCGTGGGAAGCGGGACGAGATCCAAATAACTACTCTGACAGGAATCCAGCGCTCGTACACAACGCTCAAGAAAAATCTGCCACTTCCAGACCTCTCCAGAGTCCCACGGGGCGATCTGATTGGCTGGAGAGACGGGAGTCGAGCAAAAAAACAACAGAACCGCTGATAAACCGGAGCGTCTTCTCCCAACGACGACGCCAAGTGTCACGTTCCCATGTTCTCTTCCTGACACGCTACTGCTGGTGTGTGTGTGTGTGTCTCAACAGGAAACAGTGTGTGTGTGTGTGTGTGTGTGTGTGTGTGAGGGTTGGTCAAACATCGTGTGTGTTCCCTGACGTTGTGTGTTTATATTCGGAAAAACGTGGAAACGGGTTTGTGTGTTTTCTCTTGGTGAGCCGATGTCGGGTCACCGGAGCATGGGAGCAGAACGGCTTCGCTATGGGACACAGGGGCATTCTGGGAAATGGAGTGCAGGTTGAGTACATACAACACACCTGCGCTCACCAGTAGCAGCTAAAGAGCTCAGCGGTACAAAAGACGACGTATTCAAGTCTTCTTCCTCTAAAAACCCAGGTGATGAGACTCCGTCGCCACGGTGACGGGCAAAATCTCATCGTCTCATCCAGAAACGTAATTAAGAGCAGAGAAACCTCTGGTTTCCACGACGACCGCGTCAATCAGAGCTCGGAGGTCGTTTGCCGCGTCAACCGTGGTCATCGGTTACCGCGCGTTCGCGCCGATCCAGAGTCGGTGGATGAAGACTTACTGGTGCGCAGGGCGGAGGGCGTGACCTCGATCTCGCTGGCTGCCTGGTAGGGCTGGAAGGCCGACGCCCCCCCGCCCCCGCCCCCGCCGCCGAGGTCAACGGCGAACAGGTCGGGGCTCTGGGTGCCGGTGGAGCTGGCACTGGTCCCGTCACCCCCCAGGTGGGGCTCCTGCTCGTCGTACACCGCCATCAGCTGGAGGAGGAGGAGGGGGAGGGGTCAACGGGCGGAGTAATCAGATTACATTCACTCACAAACGATCAGGGGATCAATAAACAAGTGTGTGTGTGTGTGTGTGTGTGTGTGTGTGTGTGTGTGACTGAAGCTCCGCTCAGCCAGAACAGCTGAGTCAGCAAACCCCCCCCCTCCCAACCCACTTCCACTGTGTTTCCATAGCAACATGTCTGCAGGTGATCAGCCTTACCTGGCGTGATGTCATTCAAATCCACAGGAGCTCAATTAATGATCGATAAACAATAAAATAACAATGGAAACAAATCAATAAACAGGACGTTTTTGTTTTGGTTCGAGTTATTTTGGAGTGAACGGAATTTATTAAAAATGTTTTCTGGGAAATGTTTTAATTTAAAGATTTCATCAATCATAATCACATCATGACACCTCCAGGGGTCATAGGTCACGCCCTGCTAAAGAAAAACAGGAAGAAGCTCCGCCTCCTCAGTGGAGGCGTGTCATCTTTAAATAAGCAGCCCTAGAATAATTAATGCATTGATCAACGCTTTACAATGAGTAATTACGCTTCGCGTAACGTCATCTGTAACTCTAGCCCCGCCCCTCCTCTCGGGTCAGAAAACTACTTCCTGTTTCACCGGGACGCGTCCCAAACGGGACAGACATCAAAGCCTTCAGAGGGCGGAGCTTAATAAAAAGCAGATCAGTTTCATCATCAGATGGGCGGGGTGAAATGAAGTCGGGTCGACGCCCCCTTTGGGGGCGGAGGACTAACATCAGTCCGGTTCTGTAACTAATGTCAGACTGGACGGTAACTCAGGCGCTCTGATATCGATCCGAGACGCTGAGCTCAGGAAGTTTTCCTGGTAACAAATGGCATCAAAACACACGTGTGTGTGTGTGTGTGTGTGTGTGTGTGTAGGTGGGGGGGTTTAGCTAGCTCACTAATGAGCACCATATATCACATGCTATCTTGCGCTAGTCACACTTAGGGCTATATTTAGCCATTTAGCTTCAATTACCTGTTTTCCGTGGGACTAATCAACACTTATCAGGACACAGTGTGTGTGTGTGTGTGTGTGTGTGTGTGTGTGTGTGTGTGTGTTGCCTCATGTTTCGCTAACAGGAAGGTTAGAAGCTGTTGAACGGGTCGAGAAAACATGAGTTCAAATATAAACAGGATGCCGGGCGTTCTGGCGGGGGTGTCGCCGTCACCGGGGTAACAGGGGGGGCGGGGCCCCGTCCCAGCCGCGGCACTGAGATCTTCAGGTGCCAGACTGACCCTCAGGGGGAGCCAGATGAGGCCCCTGGAGCCTCCACCATCAGGAGTGACGGGCAGATTTATTACCACCATTAAAGCGATTTAACCGATCCACCCAAAGGCTCCGCCTCCTATGGCATAACAGGCTCCTCCCCCTGACCTCATTCCATCTCAAACCTGAAGTTAACACAGATTTCTCCTGACCTACATTCACACGAGTTGGATGGAACGTTAGAAGTTGGGGTCCCCTCGTTCACATCTCCAAATCCATCGCCAGAACTCTTCCTCCTCCTCCTCCTCCTCCTCGGGGGAGGAGCCCCGCTACTGACATCCAATTAAATCCTCCGTAAGCGGAGCTCAGATGAAACTGTCACATCGAAACCGCTGCCAGGACGGAGATCAATAAGATTAGGAGCGTTCGGCGGATCCGACACCAGGGGGGCGGGCGGGAGCGGAGCGGCAAGCCCCGCCCACATTGCTGTAGCAGCAGAGTTAGCGTTTGATGTAAAAAAATGCTAAAAATAAAACGGCGACAAAAAATATTTGCAGTTTTTTCTATGCGTAATGAGATGTGACGATTGGTCGGTGGTGAAATGAGTCTGGTGGCTCCGCCCCCTCCTCTTACTCCTCCTCTTCCTCACAGACTGCGGGTCTCATGAAGGATCAGAGGCCAAAAAGGGAAACTTGGACTCGTCTTCTCTTTAAGGATTATATTACATTTCAATAAAGCACAGACAACTCTCCTCTTCCTCACCTCCGAACCAACGGGAGCGACGAAGAGCGTCTGTTTCGACAAAAGTAATGCAGAACAAGGTGGTCAGAGACTGCAACATCCCGTGACACCCCTGAATTCAACATTTTACCCTGAACCTACACATTTTTGTGCCTCTGGCTTCCTGGAAATGTTGTTTTCTGTTGTGTGATTCTATCTCATCAGTTTTCAGAGATGTGTACCTAAAAAGGTATAAAAGTGATCCCTCGTTCCTCGCGGTTAATGCGTTCCAGGAACCACACGCGATTGATGAATTCCGCGATATAAGAACAAACTATTTTATTATTTACGGTGATTTAAATGTTTATGAACCCTCCCCATACTGATATTAAACCACCTTCTATCTGTGTTACTTTTTCCCACACTCTGATAGACTGTTTAAAACACTTTTGTGTCTCACGAAAGTCCGAGACTGACGGAACGGAGCGCACTTCCTGATTCATCCAATAGAATGCGTGTATGGTATCACGTGACTGAATTCCAAAAATCTGCTTTGACTGCAAAAGTTGAAATTTGACCTTGACTTGTTTTACATGCTTGTTTAGTTACCAGCAGGTCAGCTTAGCTTAGAGGTAAGATCAGGCCAAAAAAACCAGCCCGATCCGACCCTAATATAATTACTGACATTTTAAACCCGACCCAAATTTCGGGCCGGGTCAGGATTGGATTCGGGCTTAAGATCTTACCTCTTGTTCAATATTGAATAGCATTTATCATACAGCGCCTTCTCTGTTTTACCTAAATTATTTCTTTTATAAAGGTACAGTGATACCTCTACTTATGAATGTCTTACTTACGAAATTTTGTACTTACGAATTTCTCCGCAGGAAAATATTGCCACTAATTACGAAAGAAATTTCGAGTTATGAAAGGTAAAAATACAGTATGGGCTGATACTCACAGCTCCCACAGGTTCCTGAACGCAACATTCTCATAGCTGCTCTGCCATTGGTTATTACCTAGCATCCTGGCATCCCATTGGCTAAGAGGGACCTCTGTGTGGAGCTAGATCGGTGTTTTTCTAGCAGCGTCCTCGTCATTCGGCCCTCAACCCACGAGGTGTTCTGATAGTTTTACGTAAATATATTAACTTTTAGAGTATTCACTATGGACCCCAAGAAAGTGACGGAGAAAAGAGGAAAAGAAAAGACGAAGAAAAGAGTTTTTTTGTCCGTACAAACAAAGCAAGACATCATATAAAAGCATGTGAAAGGGATGCGTTTGGTTGATCTCTCCAAAGAATATGGCCGTAATGCATCTACAATCACCACGTTATTAAAACTAAAGGAAGTTTTAGGAGTTTAAGGCATCGCGTGGGTGGTTGGAGAAGTTCAGAAGGAGGACTGGAATTCACTCTGTTGTTCATGGTGGGGCAAGAGGGCATGAACCAAAGAGGGCAAAAAACAATGAGGACAGCAGTTAAAAGGTAAATGACCATCATTTTATTCTTTACTCTATTCTTTGTTTTTTACATTATATACAACTCTCATTTATTGTGTAATAATCTAATTGTAACATGTTTTGATGCATTTTTATGCTTTATAAAACATTTATGTCGGTATTTTTGTGGGCTTGTAACGGATTAGGGCATTTGCATGGAAAATGCATTTCTACTTACGTAATTTTCTACTTACGTAATTTCTTCCGGAACCAATTAATTTCGTAAGTAGAGGTACCACTGTATGTCAAATAATTGGAGTGGAAGCACAAGAAACAAAGACGTCCATCTAAGGGTCAAACTAAAGGTCAACCATACTTTCCTTAAAGCCCCCCCCCCCCCCCCCACACACACACACACCCCATCTGGAAAGCTGTACTTAGGCTCAGAGACATCAATACTCTTTTGGCGCCGGGAGAACCGGAGAAGAGGCCTTGTTGTTGAAATCAGCGCTTTAAGCAGAAATCTGACAGCCGCTGTAAACACAATGGCGAGCGCTGGCGGCGCGCTAACGGGCTAATTTGCTGCTCGAACAAAAGGACGCGTGTGAGATCTGTGACACGTTTGTGTTGCGTTAGCGATGGGAGAGGGATTACGGGCCCAGACGCCGTACGCCGTCTCGTCTGGCTGTGATCTTTCATCGAAGAGACACTCGGCTGACGGCGACGGAATAATAGGAGAAGTCGATCCGGCCCGCATTAACCCTTCATACGCTGGAAGACAAGCTGTCGTCGTTATAAAAACGGGGTCGCTGGAGAAACTCCTCCGTCGGTCTTTACCGCCGTCATCTTTTAACTCGTCAGTTGCCGGCACTTTACAGCAAACATTCTCCTTTAACAGACTTTCTCCGACATTTACCGAAGTTTTCTTTCTGTTCTTGATTGATTGTACAATAATTAGCTCAAAGCGACACCATCTTCACTCGATACTCAAAATTTGTTGCGTTGTAAGCTGCCACAACTTCTCCATACTCCTCTGATTCGCCATCCCTCCTGGTTCAAAAATATATCGTACATTCCGGATATAAGAAGCTACTTTTTTCCACAACAATAAGGCTGATCTGTCGATCTTTACAGACTAACGGCGCTTTAGCAGGAAGTACTAGAGCAAGACAGATGGAAGAGATAATGCGGCGAAGAAGACGCTACCGTGGATTTTGCACATTATTAACATCCCCTATGATGGACGCAAAGAAAGCCACAGGAAGTAGCTATTAAGTTAGCTTAGCATCAACGAATCAATGGCGTTGATTTCGGACAAAAGCGGTGATTAAAAACATTAAAAATATTTCTGATTTAGCATCTCGTGTTTCAACACCTAAAAGCCTGCGACTTATATTCAGGTACACTCATCCATAAATCCACTGGGATAGGTTTCAGCAACCCCAGTGACCCGAGAAAGTGAAAATAGAATGAATAAATGAATGTCATCAGCAGCTAGTGAGTTAAATTTAATATTTTTTTTAAATTTACTTGGAATAAAACGAAGCACTGGGTTCCTAACGGTGAAAACGCTTCGATGACCATAAGAGGAAGTAACGCTCTTCGTGGCTGCCCGGCCAGATGTTCCTTCATATCTTATCTCAAGTCTGAAAAAGCTCCAAAACTAAGTTCCCACAACAAAGACGGGCCGATAAAAGCCTCCATTACAGCCATTATGAAATGATTTCATCATCTCCACGCTCCCTAAAAGGCTTTCTCTTTGCTTGAACCCTGGCAGATTTGGTCTGGATCAGCCTTAATCAGTTCTGTCAGACCAAAAGTTCGGCCCGTCGTCAGTCGTACGGCGTCAAAATAAGAGTTCCCCCTGACGGACTGGAGAGAAGACGTGATACGGGGCGAGGCGTCGGTTCAAAGCCCCGCGACATCCCGGCTCTCTTTTCATGCTAATTCAACCAAACAACAAGTCCCGCGCCGCAACTCCAGGCAATTAATCCAGAGCAAGCCGAGCAAAGAGAGATTCCAGACAGAGCTAAATAAGTCTGCATAATTTTTCTAAACCAATTACAGTGACAAGAAGAGGAGGAAGAGGAGAGGAGGAAGAGTGATGGAAGGAGGCGAGGATAGCCGGACAGAATGAGGCGAAGTTGAAACATGATTAGCATACGGAGCGACGCCGGCGAGGCAGGACGGAGGTACTGGGTCGATCCTGATGTGCGGGACGGGTGTAACAATAAGCCGTCATTCTACCCACAATTCACAGCGGCGTATCTGACATTCCCGGGTCTGTTAATCCAGTTTCAGAGAGAAAGAAGCAGTTGAGCCGTGTCGATGTCAGCTTGAGAAGGCGACGCCCAACGAGCCGAGCCTTCACGGACTGACGTACATACGTCGTTAGGAACGGACACACGTCGTTGACAAAGATATCAACGCGTTAAAAAGATGCTTGTTGGGAAAAAGTAATGAAAGCCGGAGAGAAAGCTCTTCCGTCCTCTTGGAGGGCATGACGGTGCCGGGATGCTTAAGACGAGTGAAAACGTTTGAACTCGGTCCTCGGAAAAATTACACCGGTGATCGCAATTACCGACGTGTTCAGAAAACCAGAAAATTTGGGGCCCTTTGTGAGTTGAGCTCTAAGTGATTCTAACGACCCCCCAACGCCACCCCAACCCCCACCTCCAGCGTTTCTGGTCCAACATGGCCGCCACGGGGTTGACTTTCCTTACTCCTCATTTCTAAATTGAAATCAGAGACGTGATGACATCACAGACACGTCAAGCTACGGACCAATCGCGTGAAAGCAGACGCAGCCGAAGTGAAGGTAGATGCTCCGCCCCCCTCCTCCTCGTTTAACACCGTTAGCATTCGAGGCTACGCGGCCTTGTCCCTAGTGGGACCTCCTTTTCGTTCCCGTTGTGGGTCCTCACAACGTGTAGATTACAAGTATGTGTGTGTGTGTATGTGTGTGTTTATTTCATAAAGGTCCATCTCCTGGCCGTCCTCAGATATAATCACCCCCCCCCCCCACAGCAAGTCTCATTTACCCCAGCCCCTGGGGGCAGTGTGGCCTTTTCTGCTAACTCTATCTACAACCGCCCGCAGAAAGGCGCCGCTAAGGAGCAGAAACACGTTGCCGGGGGCGACACTGTATTTCCCAGTACACAGATTCTCATAAAATCATCACCGCGGAGCCCGATCCTAAAGAGTCGTTCCACAAAATGTGTCCAGATTGGACCTTCATATCACACAGAACACAGAACGCTCGCAATAAAATGTGTTTTTCAAACTCAGGCTTCATTTTATGGAAGTATTTTAATGAATCATATCCAGGGATAAGAGTTTTTTATTTTCTGGGGGGGTTGGAAATGTGACAGGGTGGAAAATCTAAAGCAATATGGTAGAAATTCTGGATGCAATAAAAAGTTAACACCACCGTTAGCATGAAACTACATGAAAAACAACATGATTTTTTTTTTTTACAAATATATTAGAAAATGTGATCAAAATATTATTTTGTACATTTTTTTTTTGCATGATGAGGTGGATAAGGGTTTGAAAGGAAAATCTATCAAAAAAGGTTGTAAAACAAAAAACTCACAATAGTTTGAATTTCGTCAAATTCTTGAATGATGTCACTTCCCATTTGTGGTGTCACAGGAAATTTAACGCATTTGGGTGCAAAAAAATGGATGAATAAATAATAAATAAAATAATAATCCTAAATCCTAAATAATATTTTAACCAAAAAATAGGTCATTTTAATAAAAATTTTAAAAAAATATTTCCTACTGAGATGAAAGTATTTCTAACCATAAGAACAAGATTTTTGAGATTTATTTGATATTTTTTAAGTTTAACACAAAAAGTTACAAATATTCAAATTGTGCATCCCGTTTTCCAATCATTCCATCCCTGCCAGGAGGGTCAGGAAAGTCTGTTTGATAATGAGTCTGTTTCTCCCTGCCGGGCGGGGCACTTCGACATCGGAGGATGAGGTTGACATCCAGCTTCCTGCTTGAGGTGAGTCAGGGGGGCGGGGCCAAAGGCCACCTCGCAAAGCAGGCGTGAACCCGAGACACCTTTGGAGATGACGTGATACCGACGAGTCGTTTATCTCCTCCCGCCTGAGCCGACGCCAACGAACACAAACGTTCCCATCCTCTCTAGCACCGGGCGATAACAGGAAGAGCCGCTTCTCGGGGCCGGCGGCGGACCGGTGGGTTCAAAGGTCGAGTTTAGATCAGATGGAACCGACAAAAAGTAGAGCGGCTGGCTGCGGACACACACACACACACACACACACACACACACACACACACACACACACACACACACACACACACACACACACCAGTGCCAGCTTGGCCCTCTCTGATTGGCTGTAATGACTTAAACAGGCGCTCCTGTTGAATGAATGTCAGGATATCAGGAGACTCCATCAACTGTTGACCTTTGACCTGCAGCTGCAGACACTCATCGTCCGTTCCTCCAGAGAGAAAGGAGCGCGGAAAGTCCCTAAAAATGATTAGCATTAGCATGCTAATGCTTTTAGAGACGTCAAGCGTCCGACTCCTTCCAGATCTTCAGAAGCTGCTTCTGAAGCAGCTTCCTGTTTACTCAATTACTCCTCAAGCACTTCCTGTTTTGGTCCCGCCCCCTTCCTTGAGCAGAATGAAGGTAATTGGAACAGGTGAGGAGCGTGACATCACAAGGTATCTCTTCTGCAGCGCAATCACATGACCTTCATGTTTGTGGTTGCGTGTTCAGCCTCCAGCTCCGTGTGGCTCCGACACACACACACGCGCACACACACACACACACACACACACACACACACACACACACACACACACATCACACGAGGGAAACAATAATTGAGCGTGTCGTGTACCCCCCAAGGAAGACACACACACACACACACTCCCGACCTCCGCCCTGCTCTCGCTAACAAACGTTCCTCCACCAGCGGGATCGACGGTCCCAGCGGGAGCAGAACCCCCCCAGGAGGACGTGATGTAAGGCCTCAGAGCTCCAGAGATGAACCCCCTCCCTCCTCCTCTTCCTCCCTCATCCTCCTCTTCCTCTCCTCCAGCTACCAGGAGCAGAGCGATGAGGAGAAACCTCCACCAACGGGCCTCGGTTCAGCCCGGACCCACACTGCCCCCCGGTGGTAGGAGGAGGTAGCGACTCTTAGGATGTTAGGGAGCCCTAATTAAAAGGTCAAATTTAAAAAATTAACTACTATTCTAATTTCTTTTGATTAAAAAAATTTCAAAAAATAAATTGTCAAGCTCAGAACTATGGGTTACCATGGCGACCTATCTCTCAATAGAACACTTAGGCGATATAATCTTTTCTCCAGTGGTCTCCAGTGGTTTATTCCTGGGGCTAAATCCAGACATGGGGGGGCGGTTCCGGTCCGGTTCCCATCTATTTTGGCGTCCCGTGTTTAGAGAAAACACCCAGATTGTCAGGATGGGGGAGGGGGGTGGCGGTTGAGGGGAGGGGGCGTGTGAACCCACCGCCACAGACAGGCTGATGAGGGGCATACAGAAATAGACACACACACACACACACCACTTCCTGTCTGTACGGGTCGTTCCCACAGACCGCAACGGGGTGGGCGGAGTCACTGGTGTGTGTGTGTGTGTGTGTGATGTCTGATGCATGACAGGATAATTCAGTATGTTTACAAGTTTCCCTCGGCGTCAAAAACTCGCCATTTTGACTTGCTGATAAAGTTTGTAAAGTTTGAATTGACGCCGCTTCTCTGTCGGAAACAGATTTTATTGAATTGCCCCCACCCCCCAAAGAGGGTATCAGGGCATAAAGGGAGGCTGTGATTGGTTAAAACACTTGTAGACGCTCTTATCACTGCTTTGGTGACTGATGACGATAATGCAGTAACGGGACGCGACCACAAGGGGGCGGAAGAGCTCCTCTGTGGGGAGAATCCATCAGAGACACGGAGTGACCTCTGACCTGAAGACACGCACAGACGGATAAAGAAAGGACGAGAAGGATGGAGAGATCGAAGAAGAGCTTCACCGGGGATTATAACAGGTTATATGACCTGTTATAAACTGTTATGACAACTGTTATAACCGTTATAAACTGTTATAAGAACTGTTAGTATAACAGTTTATAACAGGTTATAACCCGTTATAAACTGTTTTTATAACTTACTATAGTTGTTATATTTTTTTATAACAGGTTATAACAGGTTATAAGCGACGCCTGTGAGAGCATTCAAGTTAAATCAGCGGCCGACGACAAACACAACGCAAGGTGTCGATGACCTTTTTACCAACGGACCCTGAACGCCACACGTGAGCTGCTAATGAAATGCTAACATCGTGTGGACGAGGCTCTACGACCATATAAGGAGTTCAGGCTCGCTGAGGCCCGACCAGTGGCAGGGCGGGGGTGGGGGAGTCTGTGTCCACGCCGCCGTGAGCTCCACACTCACCTGGGTGCTCATGGGAAACGTGGGTCAAGAGGAAGTGAACACGACGACAGCGCGTCGTTGCATCACACAAGTGTGTTTAAGTGTGTGTCGTCATGGAAACACACACATGGCCTTGGCCTTATGGAGCTCCCAGAAGGCCTAGCGTGCGTCAGCTGACTAAGCGGAAGCTTGCGCACCTCGTGGGCCGTCGGAAAGCGACGCCACGCTTGTTGCCATGGCAACCGACGATTCATTTCCTGCTTCCTCGGAACTTCTTGTTTGTTTTGTTTGGATAAAATAACGACTCATTTTACGTTCCAGGGGTTTTACGATGGGGGGGGGTGGGGGTGGGGGGTTGTATATGACCACGTCCCATTGAGACGTGTCACATGTTCGCCGCTCACACGCGCCTGTGCCTCAGAGAAAAGCGTGTATGTGTGTGTGTGTGTGTGTGACCCCGCCTGCGTCTGGCATGAAGTCGTCATCTTGTTCTCATTACGAGGGGGGGGGGCTATCCTGGAATAAATGAGGTCATCGCTGACACGCGTTAGCGGAGGGGGGGTTGGGATGGGGGGGTGTGGCTTAGTGAAAGAAAAGCGTCTCTTCATGTGTGTCAGAATGAAGGATGTGACGGGACGGCCTCGCTGTCAGAGGGATTATAATCTGCAGCCGTTTAGAGTTCCAGGATTAGCGTAGCTTTTAATGCTGGAATTCAAGGACTTTCAAGGAGTCCAAAATGCACAATTCCAGGATCAAAAAAACGTTCAGAAATGAAACGCGAATACAACACAGGCCTCAGCCAATCAGATTCAAGAATGCGTGCAGGAGTTTGTCATCCTGAAGAAACGCAGCTGCCGTTTGGAAGCAGGAAGTAGACAGGAAGTGGACAGGAAGTGATGTGTTGTGTTTACAGGAACCAGCCGTCGGACCCTGAACGAGTCCCATCGGACCTCCCATCATCATCATCATCATCATTTTCAACCTACAAACCACTGCCTCCCCGTTAACCAATAAAAACCCTCGGTATCCAGCGTCAGTCTGCTCGTCCAATCAGAGGAGAGGGATTCGGGTTCAGTGTCTGTAAGGAAATCAACACCGACTGCAGACACAACAAACCGGCGGTAAGCCGTTAAAAGGACGATGACATCACACCCTGTGATGTAACTCCTCCCCCCTTCCCCTCCCCCCCAATGCAGGACAGGGATTAGTCGTCCCTGAAGTGGGCGGAGCTTTAAAGGACGCAAACTTTCTTCATCTGATCAAACTTCTGCAGTTTTCAAATCAAAATTTCTTAAGATGGATTAATTGGGTGGGCGTGGCCAAAGGTGGGACCGCCTCTAATGGGACGGCTTCTGATTGGACGGCCGACAGTCGTTAAAGATGATTTAAGATTTGTTTGAGTTTAGAACGTGTTGATGGAGAGTGAGACGAACACAGCTGTGTGACACACACACACACACACACACACACACACACACACACACACACACACGCTATGCCACATCCTTCGGGGTCTTGACATCACTGCAGGAGTGTTTGTCGGGGTGAGTCTGTCACCGGACACCCGGGGTATGTCAGGGTATGTGTGTGTGTGTGTGTGTGTGTGTGTGTGTGTGTGTGTGTGTCCTCACCTCCACCCTGCTAACCCCGGTCAGACAACAGAGGACAGGCTGATCTTTTAAAGGGGTAATAAAAACCCGCCCCCTCCCACCCACACACACACACACACACACACCCACACACACACACCCACACACACACACACACACACACACCATGTGGACATATGGAGCCCAGCCGGGCTGGGGGGGGGCTGAGGGTGTATATTTGTCTCAGTAAAGCCTCTGAGTCGTGACGCCCGTCGCCATGGTTACTCTTGTTTACATTCCATTGACAGCAGCGTCACATGTAAACAACATGTAAACAACAACAAACCCGAACCACACCGGAAACCACAAGACACCCAAAATTCCCCGTAACCATGGAAACAAGAGGCGGAAGAACAACTAAAATCCCGATGGAGAAGGAGCCGCCGTATCGCGGGTCGTCCCTCGTCGCCCGCGGCAACAGATCATCAAAGGCCTCACACACACACACACACACACACACACACACACACCTTTAAGAAGCTCCAATCAGAACGGAGCGCCCGCCTCCTCCACCTGCTCCCTTCTCTACCTCAGGACGAGTCGACGCTAGATGCTAACAGAGCTAACGGCTACTAAAATGACATCTCCACGGCAACGACTGACTGATGCAGGGCGACGCCCCCCTGAAACCAGAGGCGGGCCCTACGGGGGGGTGATCAGGAGGGACAGAGATCAGGTCGCCGAAACGCCAACGCCTCGTCAAATCTTCGCTCACGACCATAAAAGGTCGCCAGAGGCGTGACAGCTCATTAGAGGAGGGGGCGTGGCCAAACACTTGATGAGGCCGTAAACATCAAAAGCTGTCGTTCCGTCTTGAAGGATCAGCAGAACGCCTGGGGGGCGGGATCAGGATGTCACGTCTGACAGGAGGGATGAAGAGGAGGATGAGGAGGGGCGACATACCTTCAACCCGATTGGTTCTCAACCCGCGACCCGTTCTCGACCCGATCCGGGCCGGGTTCCACCGCCTTTGATGTGCGAGACGCCGAATTCCTCGCTCGTCCTGATCTGCCGCCAACCTGAACGGGGGTTTTCCTCTCTTTAGGCTCCGCCCCCCACCTTTCATAGTTTACATGTTCTAGACATGTTCCGGAGGTGAAATCACATCCTGGACCCGCTCCAGGATCCTGATCCACTTCAAGGGGCTCCTCGTCGCCACATGCCCACCCGCCCACCCTCCAGGCTAATTTTGCGGCTAATGCTAATGCTAACACTCACCCGGTCCTTGTCGTCGGCCACGTCGCACAGGACGTCGTCCAGGTCCAGGATGCCCCCGTCGCCGTGTTCCAGCCGGTGGACCTGCAGCCAGTAGCTGGAATCCTGGGGAGGAAACAAGGGGATCAGTGTGAATCAGTGTGAACGCCCCGAAACCGGAGTCACTCCCGATTCGGTACAAAAGGGAGCGTCTGGTCAGGTGATCCGTCGTCATCGGTTCTGATTTCGATACGAGAAGGTCATGGAAACAAATCAAGACGAGGAAAGAAGGGATGAGTGTGTGTGTGTGTGTGTGTGTGTGTGTGTGTGTGTGTGTGTGTGTGTGTGTGTGTGTGTGTGTGTGTGTGTGTGTGTCCTCTACAGTTACGAGTCGAGACGTGACTGTTTGGGTTCAGCCCGCACTCAGAGGCCTGAGGGTTACAGTCATTACCAACGGTTCAGTTCCACACAGATAATAACACACTGAGCTGTTAAAGCCACAGCCACACACTGGGGGGGGGGGGGTAACAGGGGGGGGGCAGAAGAAGAAGAAAGGTAAAGAAACAAAAAGGGAAAACATTTTCTTTTTGAAATTTTGCTTGTCAACAAACAAAAAAGATCAAACAACAGCCGACAAAAGCGAATGTAAACAAATTAAAATCAACTATAAACAAATGTAAGATCAAAGAAAAATAAAAACAAAAACAAACAAACATGAAACAAACTAAATGTTCAAATGTTTTTTTGTGGACAAACGTGAAGAGAAGACAACATTGACACGCGTGTGCTGTGTGATGTCACACGCTTCAAACACACACACACACACGCTTCAAACACACACACACACGCTTCAAACACACACACACACACACACGCTTCAAACACACACACGCTTCAAAGACACACACACACATGCTTCAAACACACACGCGCTTCAAACACACACACACACACACACGCTTCAAACACACACACGCTTCAAACACACACACACACACGCTTCAAACACACACACGCTTCAAACACACACACACACACGCTTCAAACACACACACACACACACGCTTCAAACACACACACACACACACACACGCTTCAAACACACACACACACACACACACGCTTCAAACACACACACGCTTCAAACACACACACACACACACGCTTCAAACACACACACGCTTCAAACACACACACACACACGCTTCAAACACACACACGCTTCAAACACACACACACACACGCTTCAAACACACACACACACACACGCTTCAAACACACACACACACACACACGCTTCAAACACACACACGCTTCAAACACACACACACACGCTTCAAACACACACACACACACGCTTCAAACACACACACACACACACACGCTTCAAACACACACACACACACGCTTCAAACACACACACACGCTTTAATGAAGGCTCTGTGCTTTATGATGTGTTTCATTGAGGGCGTGTCTTTACGGGCGGAGCCACATCTAAGAGTGTGTGTGTGTGTGTGTGTGTGTGTGTGTGTGTGTGTGTGTGTGTGTGTGTGTGTGTGTGTGTGTGTGCGCGTGCAAACGTCATCATCTGATTCTCATCCTCCTCCTGATTTCCCATCATGCTCTTCTGTCCCTGACCTCCAGGGTTGCCCCCTGCTCCTACAGGACGACGCCTTGTTTCTGTCGCCCTCCTTGTATCAATAAAGTTTTGTGACTGTTTGTTCCTGGAGCATCGGCGCCGTCCAATCACAGCCTTTCACACACGACCCCTCCAGCCCCTAGTGCCTCAACGCCAAACATCCTGGACAAATATTAACCCGCCTTTATCCGGCTGACAAACACCCCCCCACACACACACACACACATTTTAACCCCCCTTGACGGCGCCGGCGGTGCGTGACCTCACACTGGGTCACAGGAAGGTGAAGGTGAGGAACAAAAGAGCCTTTCATTCCAGCGGCGGCGGCGAGGAGCTACAAACGTCCCGTCAGCTCCTCACCTGTCCGGATGGGCGGGGCCAGACAGGTGGGCGGGGCCAGACAGAAAAAACATAAAAGTGGCGCCGGAATGGAACAATGTCACCATTCAGACGGTCGGGTTCAACACGCCGCGCTAAAAATAGATCTGATCCCACCAGGTATGAACAATCAGCTGAGTCCAGAGGAGGGGAAGAAGGGGGGAGGGGCAAGGGGGCGGGGGCGGGGCTTCTCCTCGCATGAACGATTCATCCCATAAATAAACCGCGGCGTGGAGCGGCGAGCCTCGTTAGAGCGATGAATAATGGAGGATGACATCACCGCTGCCGCCTCAGAGGAAGACAGGAAGTAGGACAGCGGACAGGAAGTGAGGCGTCCTCCCGTCTTCCAGGAGGAAGTCAACGCCGGCTGAGGGTCGTCATGACGACGACAAGACAGCAGTTTAAATTCCTGGACCGGTGAAAGTTTGCTCAGAGAATGCTTCCCTCGCCGTCCAGTATGACGCTGTCGAGTATTCCTGCGTTCTGATTGGTTACAGGGGGTGGGCCAATCGTGCGCTTATTTAAATGATTAATAAAAAAAACAAAAACGGATCAATAAAGGAGGGAAAAGGAAAAGCAGCGTCCGATTTTATCAATTAATCTGCTTTTAGCCGACACCAGACTGCTAAGCAGCTTAGCGGGGGAGGGGGGCTGGGGCAGGGAGGTGGGGGGCGGACAGGAGCATTTAGCATCGGCGGCAGAACGCATCGTCTTCCAGCTCGTCGTTATGACGACCTCCAGGCAGGTCGCTGGTGACGCGTCCCGTACCGACCAATCAAAAGCCACCGTTCAGGCGTTTTGAGTGCAGCCAAACGTACCTGGGCGTAACCGTGGCAACGCGATGCCACGCCGAGCTCGGGTGAACCTTCATCATCAGATGCCCCCCCGGACCTCCTCCTCATCATCATCATCATCGGATGCCGCTAACAGCTAACGGCGGTTTACAACGGGTTTGACGTGTCCGGAGGCATCACGCGTGATCCTGAGACCGGTGTGCGTCAGGTTGCCGTCGGTTACCGATACTCCGCCGCGGACACAGGAAACCGATCAGCAGCGGAGCGCGCGAGGCGTCGTGTTGCGACCCGGGGGCGGCAGCGTCTTGTGTTCCTCAACAGAGCCGGCAGTCAGGGCCAACCTGCTGACTCGGCAGGTGGTTACCATGGCGACAGTTTGTTTTCACACCTGTAAGTTTCCTGTATCTTTACAGGCTTGTCGGACCCCTGGGGGCCAAAAAGATCATTCGACCTGTCGAGGACGGCTGTCTGGAGGTCAGAGGTCACGACAGGTTTGCTGATGATGATGATGATGAAGGTGAGTCTGAACACATTAGAGGGCTTCAAAAAGGTAAGCCCCGCCCTGGAACGACGCTGGCTGACGGTCCAATCAGGAACAAGACATTCCGGATTGTGGATTTGCATGTTGGGTTTTGAAGCGGTTTCATCCCGTGATGTCATCCAGAGGAGAACAAGCAGCAGGAATTTTGGCGTCTTTGTCTCTGCGGTTCACCGATATGACGGATGATGCCACGGCGGCGCTCGAGGCGCGCCTCCGGGCCACGTCGAGCGGCCGCTATCAGAGCGAGATCTTTGCGGCTGCTCGCCTCTGGTTTCTGGAAATCCTGTCCGTCTTCCAGACAGAACAAAGAATCCTTCAGCCAATCAGAACCCCTGCCCCTCCCCCCCCACGCGTGACCTGTTTTGTGACCAAGCGAGGCGTCGGACGCCGGAGAAACGCTACATCGCTGAAATGCTCGGCATTCAAGTCATCCGTGTCAAGGCTGAGCCAGCAGAACTGCTGAGTCAGGTTTTCAGCAAACAGGCTGATGTCATCCCCAGGAGGTCAGCGCCCCGGCCAATCAGAGGCCAGAATGGGGAGTGTGAGGCAAGTCGTCCAGAGGGGAGTGAGTAGGGAGGTGTTGGTTGGAGGACAGGAGAGCTTCTGGAGTCAGTAAGACGAAGACGAGGAGGAGGAGGAGGAGAATGAACACTGTTACAACATCAGTGGGACCGTATCTCGTTCTTTACCACGTGTTGTTGGATGCATACAACATCAGTGGAACCGTATCTCGTTCTTTACGTGTTGTTGGATGGATACAACATCAGTGGGACCGTATCTCGTTCTTTACCGCGTGTCGGCGGAGGAATACGACATCAGTGAGGCTGCATCTCGTTCTTTACCACGTGTTGGTGGATGGATACGACATCAGTCAGACCGGATCTCGTTCTCGGTGGAGTAAACACATACAGTACCACGTGTGTTCTCTGGACTTTTGCATTTCTTTCCATTCTTTATCACTGTTTACATAATTCATATATAATTCATTATACACAGGTAAAGTCTGCGTGTCTATTGTTTAATAAAAATATTGTTTTTTAATAGTTTAGGGGGTTTGGAGCTTTTTTAGAAGATTAAAAAGATTTTAGTTACTTTAAATGTCTGACTTACGAGTTCATTCCCGGAACAGATTAAACTCGTATCTCCAGGTTCTACCTTATTAATGTAGCCCTGGATAAAACATGGTGGCGGTCCCGATCCGGTCATGAAGCCCGGTGTTATGTGAGGATTGGGACATGTAGTACAAGAGGATTTGCAGGACTAGAAGTCCAAGCAACTGTTGGTTGACGTCGGACAGCAGTGCGCGGGATTATTCCTGTAAAACACGGCCTCGTAGTCAGAAACTGTTCGCCGGCGTCACGTGACAGACGTAGCCCCCCCGCCCCCCAAACCCCCTGCCATATCAGATTACAAGTCAGCAAATGGAAAAGGCCAAAATCAGGAGGCTTATTTGTAGTAGGCTGAGATATACCCTATTATAAATGACTGCAGCGGCGCAGCGAGGCGGAGGAGGCCCTGCCAAGAGCCGAAGGCTCTCAGCTCCGCTGGGATAAACAGGAGGGAGGAGGTCTTTTCCGTCGAGGCGCAGCAACGCAATCTTTAACAATCAAACACATCCTTCAAATGGTATATGTGACTGTCTGACGCTGGAATGTCAATATATTATCCACATGGTCCCGGGATCACTGGGAACGCTCCGTCATAACTCATCTCTAAGATCTATTTCCAAACACAGAACCATAAATAAATACTGGACTCATCCCGCCCTGAAGGTTAGGTTGGGGTTAAGTACTTAGACCTCTACAATCACATCCTTCTACCGAGTTTGACCTAAGACCACCAACTAAACCAACCAGAGATTGTTGGGTTGGATCCTACATCAGCAAGACTATACGAAACGTTTCGTGTAGGAGTCTTTGCGGAAAAATCAACCAACAGCAATGAAGTTGTTGAACAGTAGCAATCGGGGCAGAGCTGTTAAGGTGTGTTCAGGTGTGTTCCCATGTGTGGGCTCATCAGTTAGCATCTATTGGAACTGTAGAGGCTTGTAGAGAAAGAAACTGGGCCAGACAGGCCCAGACAGGCAGGAAACCTGGTAACAGTACAGTCACTGACGGCTGACAACTGCCGTTGCGTCACGTCCATGGAGGTGCTTCAAACTGTCTGACAGAATAACTCTAGTCAACATTCAATGACAAGGAGATGGAGGGACTTAAAAGAAGAGAAAAGGGTGTCCATTGGGGGTGGGGGGGCAGTGGGATGGGACGGACCAACCAGCAACAACAGCAAGTGACAGAAAGTTGCGAAGGACATCATGAACAAATCAAAACGCTGATCAGAGATGGGTATCATGGATTCCTGTCTTCGTTTAAAGACTACAAGACTCTTCGTTTGGCGCGTGGAGAGGGTGGAGGTGATGGAGTTGGGATGGATAGGGGGGGAGGCCCACATAGCAGCGGTTTCCTCCTCTGGAGTTTGGAAACTAGGGGGTGGAGATGAGGGGAGATAGCCAACCTTGGCTCACTGGATGATGTGAGGAAATCAGTCTTCATAACTCTGGGAGTATGTAACATCCTCTAGGGTTTAACAGAACCCATCAGGAACTAGATGACGTATAACGACTCCTGATTGGCTCTCAATGCAAAAGGCCAAGTTCCATCTTGCTTTCATTGGTCAGCAACACAAGCTCTCATCATGGGGTGGAACTCATTTAGCCTCTGAAGTCCAAGCACTGACGATGTCCAACGACGCCTTTCTTTAAAGGAGGGGAGGCAATGCTTGGTAGCATTATGAATGTTAATGAAGTAATGGATGCTTAGACATTAGCTCGGTGGCGCTACTATTAGCAACACTGCTGCCGAAGGCGGGGAGTTCTTAGAGTTTGAAGAAGCATCAGTGGAGGATCGTTAATGTTAGATTCCATGTTGGTTTTGTAAACACTCGTACCTTGGAATACGAGATGTTTTTGAGATACAAGTTGCACTGTCCAGTTTTTTTCGACACTTGAGCAAAAATCTGAGATACGAGTCGTTTTTCAGGACATCACCGCTAGTTGGTGGATAAATACAACATCAGCAGATACCGGATCTCGTTCTTTACCACGTGTTGGGGGATGGATACGACATCAGTGAGACCGGATCACGTTCTCATTGGTGGAGTAAAGATGCAGCTCGTGTGTCCTCGTGACTTTTTACGTTTCTTTGAAGGAACACGGAATTCTTTTTGCAGGAGGAAACTCTGAATGTTGTCTCTTCTTATTGGCTCGCTAATCAGTACTTTTATTGATATTTATTTCTAGCTAACAGCTATTTCAGTTCTTTGTTGCAATATTCAGGAACAAGCTGTAATTAACACAGGATTTCTGGTTACCCCCGCCCCCTCATTGGTGCTGAACGTTTGGACGGAACATGCCAAGAAAACTTTCCCCTGGTTCTCGGCTAAAACCATTTCTGAATCAGTTCATTTTCAGTCGACCACATCATCAATCATCCTAATTACCTCCCGCTCCCGGCGGCGTTAGCGCGACATGTTCTTTCCTTCACTTACACGTCTGGTTAATTGGCATAAAAGAGCTCCAGCTGCTGCTGGAGGGGGGGGGGGTCTGATGCTTATACCTGGAGGTCAAAGGTTATCGCTTCAGAAGCAAATGGGACTAATTATCTTGAACCTGTCAAAATTACGATCACAAACGTCTTCAAACTTTTCCGTATGTTAATGTGGGTGAAAAATACACAAAAAGTACCTTCAAGCTATATTTAAATTTAATTCTATACTTTCAGGATGGTGTGTACACACACACACACACACGCACACACACACACACACACACAGTTCACCACGCAGGCCGGTGAGTCATTCATTCATCGCTTCCGACCGGATCCGTCACTGAAACGGACGCCGGAGCTTGAGGAACGTTTATAGACGTGGAATCGAAGGTAAACACCGGAATTCCGTCGCCTTGGCGAGGACCCGTGGCAAGACGCCGAGCGCACGCATCAGAAGATACGGTGCCCTCATGGACGAATGTTCCTGGTGTGTCGGTTCGCCAGTTTCCCAACGTCTCTTTGTGTGAACGGAGATTAAATCCCTCTGCGGACATTCTGACAAGTGCAAACCGGCCGTGTCAGAAACACCCAGGAGACAACGGGGGGCGAGAAACAAGAGGCAGCAGCGAATTAACGCCATTCTTTGGTCTGACATAAAGGACAGCAGCAACAGGATCAAATAGAACCAGATTAGTTTCATGTTTTCAAGGGAATCTGATCCCAATCCCAATCTGCTGCCAAACTGGGAGCGTTGGATTTGTTCATCTTTAGGGTAATGTCACCTGTCCAGAAGCAGGTTCTAAAAAAGACGCCCACTCCAATCGACAGCAGGGCGAGACATGAGAATAGAAATAAGAAGGATATTCTGGGCCCTTTGGTTTCGGCTCTGTGAAAGGCCAATGATCATCTTTCAGAAGCAGGGCGGACCTATTTTTAGCAGACAAAGCCTCATCAGCCAAAGTAGTGAATTCAATTTGAAGGGGCATCATTAATCTACGCCAGTAAATCATTTTGGTTGTACTGATGTCGTCTCTCCGTGCTCTGGGCAGCATCTGGGTTTCATTGTCCGACTTAAACCACAAAATTTTCTCCCAGCATTGTCACATTTTTAGAAATGGACGACCCCCTACCCTTTGGGTTTCCACCGAGAACACGCTAGGTGTCTGAATTATGCAGAATCAAACCGACAACTTCCAACGTTAGTGGTCGGCAATTAAAAGCAAGTTGTGTCCAACAGACGGACCAGAGACGAGCCGGAGCTTCGGAGCGGAGTTCCCAACACAACGTTGTCGTCATTGCTGCTCTATGGACAATCAATCATTATCGTTTCTGATCACAATCACTATTGTGGAGTTCAGCTCGAACGCCCGATCAATGCAGATACCATAAAACCATCCCATGAGCTTCTTTATTTGTTTATCTCCACAGATCTTGTCCAACACAGGAAGTCTCAGATGGCTCACTTCCTTCCGGTCATTCCAGCATCCGTTTCCGACTCTTTTCAGATGGTAGACTGGGCTTGCGCTAGCCATTCGCCACTTCGCCATAGGCGGAGTAAATCCCAGATTGGCTACAAGGTCTTCAGACTGTGTAGCCACAGTGGCGTTCTTATTTTTACGGAAAAAAGGCTCAAACTTTGATGCTCGTGAGCGGCGCTCGCTATTTCCGCTAGCGAGCGGCGCTCGATCATTAAATATGCACTCGGGTCATGACCTTCTCTCGTCCAATGAAAAACAAAATATTGTTTTTTTACAAGCTGAACCCGCGAATTTGTGTACATCAAGGCGAGGATGATCGATCAAAAGAATCCAGTGTTTTCTAGTAGAGTTTGTGTTAAAGTCCTCATTAATAAACAAATGGTGAATGCTGAGAGGGGGGGGGGTGGAGACAGACCGATCAGAAGGTCAATGAAAGATATTATCAATACTTGTTTGTAGTCTTAGACTTTTGTTCCCTCTGACCAGCAGGAATAACCAGCGATGATGTAAATGTGTTTTCACCTCGCTTGATATTTTTCATGTCTTTTTAAATTGAAATGAAAAATGTTGAATTAAAAAAAATGAATAAACTAAACTATGGCATATCAATGGTGTTGGTGGTGGTCAAAGTTAAATGTCTTCTAGTCTCAGTAAAACTAACAGTAAACATTTAGTAATATTTTCTATGACTGTATCTTCACATAGTGAATGAAGTTTTCAATGGTTGAATCTCACATTCATTCCTGCATAAAGTAGGACAGAAATAAAGAGTTCAGCTTCAGCTGTTGGCTTTAGTGGATTTTTGTAGGTGAACTGAACAGAAGATTTTGTCCTCAGAATGCAGGAAAACCCCATTTTCTAAAACATTTCCCGGGGCAGGCCCCCCGGACTCCCCCCACACTCGTCCACGCACTACGCCACTGTCTTGGACACAGAATGTGGCTTTTTGTAGCTTGCTCAATTCTTTTACACTGAGACACAGTGGCTTAGACACACTAGCTCCTGGTGCAAGACCAGGTAGATAGTGTCAGGTTGAGGTTCAGGACATTTCTAACAGTAGTTTGGTCAAGGGCAAAGTCAGTGACATGGGGGGGATTATCCGTGAAGCTCTTAATCCTGCTTTGTGCCCATTATGGAATCGGGAACCCCTGGCTGGTACAAACTGATGGCAAAAGGAACAAACAGGTCTGCAAAGAACTAGATCTACTCTGTTCTTGCTATGTCACCTAAGTTTCCGACAACTGTGGATCGTTTGGAGGCTCACAGGTAACCCTGGACCAAGATAGCCCTGGAACAAGATACCCTGGTCCGTCAGACCACCATCCTTCCCAAAAGAACCCTACCAGTCCAGCATTAACTCTTTGCTTTGAGGGAAAGATCACCATAACCTCCTCTTTCCAGCCCATATTCAAGACAAACAAAACTTTATCGTACGTAACAAGAGTATAAGCAAGCCTTTCTTTAACCCCACCAGCAGCGGACACCTGCTACCATTGTCTGTTGGCCTCTCCTGCGAGGTATGAACACAACAACTTGAACCTCAACAGAGCAAATTCCAGCCATGAATGGAACTCGGCTGAGCGCCGGGATGAAGGTCCATCCAGACACTCGATCCCTCCCTGGAGGCGTTTGAATCTCCAGATTGTGACGTGCCAACGCTGAAGTCACTGGAGGGCTCGGAGACTCTAATCCACCAGACGGTTTTCCAGTCAAGGGTGTCATTTTAAACGCCCGCCACGCTTAGTCAGATGGATGTGCATTAGCGAGAATCCACCCTATGATCTGTGGGAGGAAAAAGACATGTGGACGACCATCTGACACCGTTTCATCTCAACACATGAAGACGATGAAGCACACAAAACTGCTGCCCATCTCACGTCCAATAAGATTTTACTGGTTGGACATTCGCTGCCCAGCCAATCAAAAAGTTACACTTCTTACTGACTTCAACCAGAAGAACAAGCAAATTTAGGATTGTAAGTAAATTAAAATTGTTGCTAGCAATAGGAATCTTTTTGTTTCTGTAAAAGTTGATGTTAAGAAGTCTCTGCTGTCGAGTAGCGTTTGGGAACAGGAAGTGTTCCGCGTGAGGAATTCTTTGGTGTCAGGAAGTCTTTGCTCTTCCCTAGAGTTTTAAATATTAAATCAATTGCTACCATTGATGTCTTTACACGTCCACTGGACTGGGCGGAGCTTGTCAGTGAAGTCAGGCTTCTAATCATGGAGTTTATCGTCATGACGACTGATCCGGTTACGGAACAGGGAATGGAAAATCAGAAGAAGACGGGGAAGTTGCATTAGCTTAGGCTGCAACAAAGTTTGCGTCTGTCAGCGCGCAACCGCGAGCGAACATGGTGAAGAACATGGTGTGTGTCACCCCAAAGGTAGATACAAGGGGGGCAATGACCAAGCTGCACCACCAATGCACTTGGAGAGTTGACCAACGCAAACAGGGAGTGGTGGTGAACAAATGGAAGATTGAAGCTTCAGGGACTTGAAGAGATGGACAGAGAGATCGAGAAGTTAGACAAGGATTACTTACAGCTTCGGAAAAGGAACGAAGAGCTTGAACGTGAGGAATCACTAATGAAGCTGAACAGCATCAGAGAACAGGAAGAAGTCTTCACCTGGAAGAAGTCAGGAAGCTCCAGGATGAACAAGACGACCTGGACAAAAACTAGAACCAAGTCCTGGAAGACAAGGAGATGCTGGAGGAGCAGATTCAAATCACGAAAGTTGTCCAACCCGGTTCCAAACCGGAACAGAAAACAAACATAAATATAGACTTTTACATCACAGATTACGTGTTTCAGCATGTCCATCAGGCCTAACCCCCCCCAAGAGGAGTTAGTGAAAGTGGATGTGGAGACGAGTGTCTGCAACCCCTTGACCCAGATCTGGACAAACGCTACGTTTCCAACCCGCGATGTTCTCGTGTTGTGTCGGAAAACTGAAACTGCCAATATTGTTACGGTGTTCAAATACATACTGAAAAAATTACACGTTAATACAAATAACTTCAACAAATTACAGAGGTGGGATAACAACTGTTGATCAGGCGTGAAGCGCGAAATTTGGGTTTTATATTCAACAACAAAACAAAAATGTTTTGAAAAATGTCAATCGGGGGGGAGAAAAAATCCTGAGATTAAGTCAGGATCAACTAAAACAAACATTAACCCATCCTGGCTCAATGGTGAGTTCACGACCCAACAATCGAGTAGGACTTTTGGATGTTCCTCCTGATCTTTGCAGACGCACACTCCTGCTAACTTTGCTAATAAGCTAATTCCTACTGCAGACTGGCACTGAATGGGGTCTGAACACCCTTGAAAGTGGTTTTTCTTGCGCCGAAGCCACCCCCCCCCCAAACAAGGGACGCCTGTGTCGGGACCCCCACCTTTTCAATCCTGCAGGAAGTTTTTTCGGGCTTTTTCCGAACACAAAAAGCGCAAAAGTCTTTGCGCCTTTCTTTAGAAACAATCTCCACCCGCGGATCGGAACCAGCGGAACCAGCGGAACCAGGGCCCCCCCCCGCCCCCCAGCTCCAGTCTTCCTTGCATTTACTCCAACTTAGCGCCATATTGATTGCGCCTGCAGAGCCCGCAGGACGTCGCCAACATCGTTCCAGGCGCGGCGGACACGGGGGGGGGGCCGGCTTACCTTGGCGATCGCCTTCTTGTAGCGCATGACAGCCTGCTGGACCAGCGTGCGCACCGGGATGGACCCGTCCCCGCACGGAACCACCACCCGGGTCCGGCCGAAGCACACCGTCACCTTCATGGCTCAGGATTCCAGCCTGGATTCGGAGCGAAGCCCGGAGGAAGAGGAGGAGGAAGAGGAGGGTAAATCCGAGTGGGAATAAACGCGGATCATGGGTTTCGGTGGTGGGGGGGTCGTGAGCCGGTGTTCCGTCCCAGAACCGGGGGGTTAACGGTCCGTTCGCCGCTCCGCGTCGGTCGACATTGTTTCCTGCGTGTTTCCAGACCACCTGTTTGGCTTCTCTCTTCCGTCCCCCTCTCTCGCTGCCTCTCTGTCTCGCGGATAATGCTCCCTCTCGTGGTGCGTTCATGACGGTCGGAGAGTTTTGGGATCTGGATTGATTTTTTTTCCCCAAAATCAGGGCTTTGACCCTGAAAGAAAACGAAACCAAAAACTTTATATTTTTTAAATGTCTGGACCAGATTCATTTATTCAAAATAATAGAATAATAACCGGTTAATCGATTAATAACGGGTTTATTCGTATCTTGAAGAAAATATCTGACCTCATGTTTCAGTGTTGTTGTGTTTACTGTAAGGACATAACTACAATGTAAACTAATTGCCTTAATTGCGGATTTATAAGTCCTAAAGCTACCTTCTTCTTTTTATGTAAAAGGAACGTTATTAACCGGTTCGACAACTATATATTTTTTTGTTCTAACAGGTTCAGGAACGTCAATTCTTGGAACGTAAAATCGGAAACGTTACAATATTTGTTTCTGTTGGGAACAAACTGATTTTGGAAAAAATTCTGGTTCAAAGTTTGGCCTAAATCTTTAATTTCGAGATCAAGATCCAAGCATCAGGCCTCGAGAAATTAAAGAGTGAAATCCAAAGTGCTAAAATATAATGTTTATAATTGTGAAGAAACTTTCTAGGCCTGATTTAGAAAATAAATATAAGGGAAACGACATCAGTAGGTCCTCCCTGAGTCTGTGTAGGTTCTCTGGGTTCCATCCACCAACAAGTACATGTCAAAAACCTTCACAAACGACTTCTCGCGGGAGGAAGGAAAAGATTATCTCAGTATCTCAGGAAAAAAAAGGCGGCATCTAGCGTCGATATCAGTAGAAGCTAGAAGTTACGAGCGGACGTGAAGGCATCGGGGAGCAAGCCAGGCCACAGTCACACATGCGGTGCGTTCAAGAATATGCGACGGTTTTATGTTTATTTTTGAAAGTATCGTTTACCTGTTGTCATATTACGTCCTGTTTTTCAAATAATAACAAACAAACATTCTATTTTTAAATTTGAGACCCAAATAATTTTATTTTACTTTTTTTATTAGGAGACGACGTTTGAGTCTCTAAGGCGGCAGAAGAGCGGAACCAATCATCTCTGGTGACGTTGCGATCAGGTCACTAAGGTGACGGACACTTCCGGCTCTCCTCCAGGAAAACTAGGGAATAGAACCGGAAGCTTCCTGTCGTCATTTCTCCGGATATTTGATCTGTTTTTCAGATCAGTGAACTGAAAATCACAAAATAAAAGTCTTTTAAATTTAAAGCAGCGTGAGTCCGTTTGAAAGGAGCCCGTCATGGGAAATGTGTACACTGTAAAAATATTTTTTTTTAAATTTAAATATAATTAGCAAAAACCTCCATTCAGTAATTTTTATGATAATGAATTTGCATTTATAAAATTAATCAAGTCTTCTTGGGGAAAAAAGGGCTTTAAAGAACTTTAAATATTTGTATCATCTATAAATTAATTGTATGTAATGTTTTTGCATATTAACCCCCTGGAAATTACTATAAAATTATTGTGTAATCCTTCTTTATGATTATTCATTTTGAACTAAAGTTAATTTTTAAAAAGTGTGCATATTGTTATCCTAGGGCCTTGAACGCCTCACGGATATTTTTGTTTATATGATTATTATAAGACCTGTGAATTTTCTATTTAATTATAAATGTATTGGGTTTTAGGGCAACTTCTCAGTTTTTATTGTATTTTGAGATCATTAACATGTTGTGTTAATGAACACACTATCATTATGTTTTTACAGTCATCTATTAGTCAATTAAATCATGACTATTTTTAAAATGAAAACGTGCTAGCGTACTGTTCTTCGCTCAGTTCATTAATTGCACATTAACGTAGTAGCTTATGTATTTTATTTTTATTGCACTGTTAGAAACACAACATTCCGATGCTAAACTTTTTTAAACATCTCATTTGGTGAAAATCGGTTCAGCAGTTTGTTTGTTTTTTGCATAACCAGAAAAAAACAATCCAGGATCGTCTTTCCTTCCTGTTCCGTGTCTCATCCGTCCTCCCAGGGTTATGGAAAACCTGTCTGTTGCTTGGAAGCTCCCCGATGGGGAACCAGGCATTCCGAGTGGCTCCTGGCTTACGTCTGCTAAGCATTGATATACTCCAGCTTTTATTGGTGGACTTGCTAAAAGCCACAGGACTCCTGGTGCACCTGCTCCTTTCCTATTTCAGTCTATCATTCCGTCTGAAACTGAACCGAACGCCCAGATTAAAAGCAGCCTGAATCCATCTGGGAGCTTTTAAGGAACAGCTGCCTCGACACATGGACCACATGGATGGATGGCGTCTCCGGACACGCCTCACCAAAGGGAACAGGCTTCCATTGAAACCCTGGTGTCGCTGGGATCCGCCTCGCAGAAGCTCCCAGATTCCAGATCGAGACGTCGACCAAACGGACGCTGGTTAAACGACACCGCTCCAACATTTAATACCGGCAGCGAGACTATTTTAACTCCACAAACAGCTGGAGCGTTCGCCGGCCGCCACCTCAGCAGCCGTCAGGGCGGGTTTAATGGCGTCGGGGAATTTGAGCGCTTGTTCGTGTTAAGGTAGACACCGAGGTACACGAAACCTGCCAGTAGTATCAGTAGTGAGGTCAAAGGTCAAAACCATCCTGCATGAGGCAGGATGGAGAGGATGAAATCTCTTACCACCAGGTGGCGCTATGGCTGCAGATCGTGGTCAGATGGGTCCACACACTAAAGTTCTTCAGAGCTTCTGGACAGTCATCACTTCATCCTAATCATCAATAATCTACTGGTTTCAACTGATTTAGTCGCTGCAGGAACCTTAGATGTGAACCTCTGGGGCCACACCGCCCCCGTGTGGCTGCAGCCGGGACTTGATGAAGACCTGAGAACTGTTTCCACTGAGGGGCACATCCAGAAAAATTATATTAAACACTTCTAATTGAATACGTTCTTCTTCGTTGTTTCCCTAAATGTCACAGACATGATGAATAATGAGACTGAATTCTGTTGTACAAAAGTTCAGCAAGTTTTATTTAGCAGCTGTTAAAGACATAAATATTTCTGCTGGTCGCGGCCTTAGCGACTCAAACAGGGTTTAAAAAGTTTAGATCTGATGTCCTGTATGTACACGTATAAATAAAGCACTTTTACATTCACATATATACGAACAAAAAACAGATACGGCATCCATTCACTCTTCAGGTAAAAGTTAGATACTCTTAGATAATGTAATATGTTTATTTTTATGCTAAATAACCAGTTATATTATCTTTGTGTTTATTAATGAAGAAAAAACAAAGTAATTTGGAGTTATGATGTGTTGTCTGTTAAAAACAAGTCATTCAATTAGAATTTAGTTCCCATTCCTGGAGCGTCACTAATTGGATGATGTAATCCAGTAATGAGGAGCCTATTAATGACATCTCCCTGCAGCAGAAACCAGAAAGATGTCTGTGACATTTACGCACAAGGCACAGCAGCTCAGCAACATCAGATACCGGCGATGACACCAGACTTGTGCTCGGTAGAAGATAAATCATGGACTTGAAGGCTAACGCTAATTCATTTATCTTCCATTAAATCATGGTGACCTTTTTGAAACATGCGTCAAACAAAGGGTTTTTATACTATTATTATATATTTTTTATGTTAACACGAAACGGGCCAAAATGACTCGATGAAACAAACTCGTTTTGCCTTCTAAGACCAATTCGAACAGGCAGCATTCATCTCCACGCCATCTTCACGGATCCTCATCGGGTTGGCTGATGAGGCATGAGGTGGGGACGACCTTCAGGATGTCTTGTAAGTTAGTGATGTCCTTAAGGATGGTGTCAATGTCCGTGTTGATGCCAAGCAACCTCCGTCGCTGAGCCGCTTCCTTCTCTGCGGCGTCTCTGAGGCGAGGCCTGAGATTTTTATCCACGTCTTTCTGAGCGTTGGCCAGACTGTCCTCCACCTGCTTCAGATGCCTTTCGTCAACAGAACCAGTCCGGTCTGAGGAGAAGAAGAAAGGACTACTTGGACGAGCTGTTCAATTCATTCCTCGAAACGTGTTACATGCTAATGCTTTTAGCTTAGAGACTACAGCTTCTCTGTGTTGGTGTTTGTAAAAAAGGGTTCCAAAGGGGAGTAACATTTTTTCAAGGCAGTTTGGGATCTTTTGGAAACTATTCAAAGTATGAAGCACTTCTGTCCTGCCTGCTTCAGCCCCATGTTCGTCAGACTAACAAACTTCAACTGACATCAATCATCGGAACATTTTCTCTGGCAGTTCAGATGGAAGGTTCCGCTTATGCTGCCCTCTGCTGGGTGGAGGTTCTACTTACTCATGTTGGCGAGCAGGGCACTGACATCTCTCAGAGATTTTGAAACGGCGTCTCTGGTCTGTTGGGCGTTGTTGAAAGCCGCCGACGCTCCAGCAGCGGCCTGTAGGGGAAACATTAACACCACTGACTTCACCTTCTCCAACACTTTCCACCCTTTCGTGGTCATTGGCATAGACCCCGCCTCACAAGTCCAGGGCGAGAGATCGATTGGGCATACAAGATATCGAAAGACAAGCTGCGAGATATTACCAACAACAGTATTGTTCGGCAAGCTAACACCCAATAAATTATGGACGGTAGTTGAAAAAAGACTTGGTTTGGTCAGAGCACAAATATGTTGGACAATGATGGATAGTACTGACTTCCCCTGACTTCTAGAAGATTGATTGACTCTATAGTCGCACACTAGGGCCAAGAGTTGGCTATAAGGGGAACTCTGATGATGAAGTTCAGACAGTTCACCTCCTCAGCATCAGCCTTCATCCTCCTGGCAGCGTCCAGGTCTGCGTTCAGGTTTCCAGTTGCATCGACCGCCTTCGTTTTCATGTCTTTCACATCACGGTTCAGAGCAATGGCATCATTCACGACACCAGCATGAGGTGGCAGAGATCCAATCGTTCCCTAAGGGATACACCCGTTAGCGTTCTCTCCACTTTCTGCTCATTCTACAAGACTGGTGATTGGTTGTTACCTCCAGATTGTTGACTAGATTCTCCAGGGTATCAACGGTATCCAGCGCATCTTGGTAGTTACGAGACACGTCTCTCAGGTGCGACAGCGTCTCATCGTTGTCTCTGATGGCCTGCTGGATGGTGGCGTTGATGCTGGGAAGACGTTTGACGGCGGCGTCAGCCAGGGCTTTGTTGTTGTCGATTTGTTTGTCGAACCCTGAGGAGGAAGACAAGGAGTCCGTCTTCTACTAGTTCATGAGGAAACAGGAAGACTGTTGGGTCAGTGTGTGTGTCCACCTCTCAGACTCTTCAGAGCGTCGTCCAACTCTTCCGTGTTGCTGTTGAAGCTGCGGAGAGCCTGTTCGGTGTCAGCCTTGGCAATTTCGATTCTGTCTGCCAACTCATTGAACTCCTGCAGATTGAAAGGACGGGGCAGTCAACAAAACAAACATGTTTGTTTTTACCGTTGTTCCATTACCCACAATCCCTAAGTACCTTCTGTGCAGCCTCGCCTTGAGCCAGCAGGTCCTTAGTGGTAACCGTATCTCGCTGCACGCCGTCCTGAAGGTCTTCGAAACCCGAGATGTTCTGATCCACATCCTCCTTCAGACCGTCCATCTTGGACACCAAAGCGTCCACCCCTTCCTGACCATGAAGGGAGACTTTGAATGCTTCAGTCAACCACCTTCTACAAGTGGACCTCATGTCACCAGGGTGATGCTTACCTTCAGGGATGATGGGATACCTCGCTCCATGTTAGTGATGTCTTTCAGCATGTCTTCTGCCGTTTTGCTCTCGTCTTTGGCTTCATCGCTCAGACGGATGGCCTGGTTCTCCATAGTCTTCACTTGGGCTGATGTCCCGTCGTACCTGAACATGGTAAACATAGAGTCATAAGACTATCCTCCCATTGGTCCATGAGGAACGGGATATTCCAAGAGAAGCTCAGACTGACAGCAGCGACTCACTTGGTTTTCAGATCCCCAATCAGCTCTTTGACTTTATTCTCTTTGTTCATGAGATTCCGGATTAGAGCCAGACTCTTCTCTGAGTCGCTCAAAGCATCGTTGGCGCTTCTGTCCACGGCGTCCGCCTTGATCTGATGTCTGCAAGACGGATACAGAGCAAATAAAGGTGGCGGTAAAGGCATGAACATCAAACATGGCATTTGTTTATCAGTGACACCGTGATAGGAACAAGAAACGATGGGCGTACTCTTCGGCCAGCTCATTGGCTGTCTCCACCAATGAGGCAAGGAGGTCTGGACCCATTGGAGCATCTCTGATGGGAATATTCTGACAGGAGAAAAGCAAACCTGTAAATCATCATCAAACTTCGGTATCCTTCATTAACAAAGTTAAAAAGAGTATCTTACGACTGATTTGAGGTCAGTTCTGGCTTTGTCCAGATCGCGTTTCATCATCGCCAGCAGCGCCTGGATGTCCTCCACCTCTTTCCTGTACATCTGCTGTTGTTTCCTGATGTTATCCGCTCTGTCCGAGATGTTTTGGATCTTCTGGCCCTCATCCAGCTGACTCTTGCTGATGGACGCCAGACGACGCTGCAGTCTCTTCTCCAGCTCTATCGGAAACAGGAGTTCATCATCAGCATCAGGTTGATCCCGTGGTCATCGTACGACTGAAGGAAGAGTTCTGTTACCTGCCACAAACTCAGTGTTGTCCTGCAGATCGTCCACCAGGTCCTCCAGCGCTGCCAGAGCAGCTTCCATCTCAGGTCTGCTGGCAGGTTTGGAACCTCCACCTCGGATCAGGTCCTCCAGCTCTTTCATTTTGTCAGCATAAGCGTCCGTCTGAATCAGAACCAGAGGAACCCGTTTAATCCTGAGAGCAACGGTTCATCAGGACCTGATGCTGGTTTTGCGGCTGTACCATCTTCTTGATGGGGCTGAAGCAGGCAGGACAGTTGGACCGTTGGCACCGGAGACCCTCGAAACCCGGTCGGCACTGGCAACGACCGGCATCATCGCACTGTACGGATTCAGAGCGCTGAACATCGCAGTCACATGCTGGGCCGTCAAACGAGATGATAGGACGGCGTTAGTTTTAGATACAGGAGGAGAAAGTACCCAATAGATTGATTGATTATTGATGCCAGAAGGTTCTGGATGGAATAGTTCTTACCCTTGCAGGTGTCGGAGGTTCGACTGCGGTAGAAACCTCGTATGCACTCCCCACAGCTCCACCCCGTCGTGTTGTTCAGACACTTCAGACATTCGCCGCTGCTGCGATCGCAGCTCCCCGCCACCCTGAGGTCGATGAGGTTGTTACAACTGCAGGGCCTGCAGGGGCGCCGTACTCCAGCGCCCCCTGCTGGGTCACCATAGAAACCCTCCTGACAGAAGTCGCAGTGAGGACCTGAGGGCCAGCAGAGACATTTTTTACTTCATTACATCCAAATAGTGGAAACACCAAATCACCGAGGATTGTGGATCCATTCTCATGTATTGGTGGATGGATACGTCAGTGAGACCGGACCTCGTTCTTTACGTGTTGGTGGATGTATACGACATCAGTGAGACCGTATCTCATTCTTTACCGCGTGTTGGCGGATGGATACGACATCAGTGAGACCGTATCTCGTTCTTTACCACGTGTGTTCTCCTGACTTTTGCGTTTCTTTTCATTCTTTATCATTGTTTATATAACTTACATATAATTAATTATACACAGGTAAAGTCTGCATGTCTATTGGTTGATAAAAATATGTGGGGTTTTTTTGGTAATTTAGGCGGTTTAGGGTTTTTTTTCAAAGTGTAACAGATTAAAATGATTTTAGTTATTTTAAATGCTTGACTTACGAATTCAGCCACAGAACAGATTCATCTCGTATCTCGAGGATCTACTTTATCTTAATACCTGTGGTCCCGAGGGGGCAGTGGTGACAGCGGGGCTCCAGGGTGCCGGGGGCCACCGAGCAGGACACTCCATCTGGACAGGGACACTTCACACAGGTCCGAGGTTGCCGGGGGTGGCGGTAGAACCCCTCCGAGCAGATCTGCTCTCCGGTGGTCTGGTCGGCGGAGTAACAATCTCCGGTGGTCGCGTCACAACTTCCTCCTCTGCAGTTGCAGGGCTGGCAGGGGCTGAAGGCGCCGTCCGATGGGACCGAACGCCTGAAACCGTCCGAGCATCGCTCACAGAACGCCCCCTCGTATCCCGACGGGCAGCTGCAAGTCCGAACCCAGTCGGCTGGGACTCCGTGTCCAGGCAGCGCTGACACCAGATGCACGTTGTCAAGGTAACCACGTCCTGAAGAGAAGGTTCAATTCATGGGAAACAACATTAGACTCATTTCATTGGACTCTTTGAAGGAAAGAAGGAGGTGGAGAGTAGAAGACGCCGACCGTTTTCTCCGTAGGTGGCCCGGATCTTGATGGCGGTGAGGTTCTGGAGGAGGGTCTGGAACTGGAACGGGGACAGCTGAGGCGTCCACCTGCTGCCGGGACGCTCGTCCAGTCTGGAGACGAGACAGAAGGTGTGACTCCACCCTGAACCACCATCACCAAGGTGGTTACAAAGACCAGGTGGACTAGCGTCCTGCCCCGCCCTTTAAATGAGACTACAGTGATCTCCAAGTGGGTGGAGTTTAGTACGACTGTTTCAGCCTCGTGATGAAAAATAGAACCTCAAAGTTTCTCAAAGTCAAGACTGAAAATGTCTTTTTACAGGTTCCACCATGGAGGAACTTTTGTTCCATGTCTGACTCTTCTGACCTGTAGCTGTAGTTGAACTTCTGTCCACACGGGACGACAGATCGAACGTCTCCCAGGGAGGCGGAGACTCGAAGGCCCGCCCCTTCCAGGATGACATCACTGGTGGACGGGTGTCGAACGCCACGGTCCAGACGCAAGGAGAAGGAAAGGTTGTGTCCGTAACTCAGTAACTGGTTACCAAGGTAGGGGGCTGTGGGAGGAAAGAGACACGGTGAGGAGGGAAGGAAAGGAAAGGAAAGGAAAGGAAAGGAAAGGAAAGGAAAGGATAGGAAAGGATAGGAAAGGAAAGGAAAGGAAAGGAAAGGAAAGGAAAGGATAGGAAAGGAAAGGAAAGGAAAGGAAAGGAAAGGAAAGGAAAGGATAGGAAAGGAAAGGAAAGGAAAGGAAAGGAAAGGAAAGGAAAGGAAAGGAAAGGAAAGGAAAGGAAAGGAAAGGATAGGAAAGGGAAGGATAGGGAAAAGAAGGAAGTAATAAAGTAAGGAAGGAAGGAAGGAGGGAGGGAGGTAGGAAGGAGAGTAAAAGGAAGGGAAGGAAAGGAAAGGAAGGAAGGAAAAGAAATCCAGGACTAGCAAACACGGGAGGAGATGAACGTGAAGAATTCTATGAAGGAAAGGAAGAGACAACATCAGCCAATAAGAACAGGAGGATTGGCTGACTGGGGTGGGGTAAAAGAGGCGGGGCTTTCCTCACCTGGTGCAGACAGGTAAACAGGAAGGCTGCTTTTGGAGATCACCTCCAGGTCCTCGTGCTTCGGTGACCAGCGGAAGTGAATGTCAGCGGGGTTCACCCCCGGCGGCGAGTCCGTCTTCCATCCCTCCTCCCCTGAAAACACAACACACCCGTCACCCCCCTCAAACGACAGAAGCTTTTATTTTGAAAAGGAACCCATTGTTCACAACTTTTATTGTGAAGACAGGTGAGAAGTTACCGTCGGTGAAGGTGGAGGTGACGTTGTGGACGGCGTAACCGGGTTGGGCAGAGCAGCGGTTGCTGTGGCCGTAACAGAAACACGGGAAACTCCCAGAATCCTGTCGGTGCTGACGTCTAAAAAGAAAACAAGAAACAGGAAGTTACACGATAAATGTGTTCAAGGTGCAATTTATGAATAAATTAATTTACGTCGTTAACCAGATTCCAGGAGACGCGACGTAAGTCGAAAAACGACGTAAGTTGAATTAACTAACGATAACCGTTCGCCGTTCTGTACTGAACTTTATTTATGAATGCATGTTCAATCATTTTTCATCTTAAATTTTTTCAATAATTCCTTTTCAGAGACTTAAACTGGTGATTATTCTGTGCCTTTTTTCTTATTGAAAAATTACATATAATCCAGAACTACAAACAACATAATCCGAGGTATATCTGTAATTTCTACATTCGAATTTTTCAACTTTTTATCCAAATATCTTTTTTTTAGGAGTAAAGAGAGAACAGAGTCAATAATAATAATAATAATAATAATAATAATAATAATAATAATTATTATTATTATTATTATTATTATTATTATTATTATTATTATTATTATTATTATTATCATTATTATTATTATTATTATTATAATTAGGACTGTATTTCACTTTTTCGGGCATCCGTGTGGTCCGATCGGTCCTTCTGGGCAGCGGTCGCATTTCTCCCCAGCGATGCCTTCTTTGCAGCTGCAGCGCCCCCTGCTGTCACAGGTGGTACTGACAGAACCTGGACAGAAAACGACACTGAACGTCCAATTCTTGGATGGAGAGTACATCGTATACAATGGGATGCCTCACCTGTGGGGTTGCAGCGACATGGTGCACAGCTAAGCCCCTCCCCGTCCAGGTAGAAGCCGTCTTTGCAGCGTTCGCAGTGGCGCCCCTCGGTGTTGCCCTGGCAGTCGACGCAGTGCAATCCCCCGGCGTCCCGGAGGCAGTACTGGGACCTCCCGTTGCAGTTACATCGCATAATCGCTGCAGGGGAAGAAAGAGTTCTTTAAAGAGCTTCAAACCGATGGCGGCGATGTTTGCAGAGCGTCTTTGTGTTCTGCGGTTTGTTCACAAATCCCAGGGAGAGTCTCTCCTCCCAGACAAATCACAGGCGTCCCGCCCCAAGGAAAACCAGCCGAGGAAACGTCTCAGATCCTCGAGCATTACCGGAGATCTGATAACGCTTTTATATAACGCTGCAATAAAGCTGCACCTTAAGTTATTATAAAGTTGGAACAGGCAGCGACTTGTTAGCGCTCTTAGGAAGGAGCGTAAGTTTATACCCCAAAACAGAACGCCAGGAGATCAAACTAAAGCGACCTACGGCAGAGCAACTTTTCTGTCGTATAAGAGCTTTATGAAGTCATGACCACACGTAGGTTTAGAAGGTTTCACTCACAACCAGAGTGAGACGTTAGTTAGCTTAGCCACTCATTAGCCACAGTAATTTGTATGGATTTATGAGGACTGTTGGCTTCCGTCGGTTTTATATGTCGATGGAGGGAACTTGAGCATCTTTAGTATGGTTCTTCTACTTGTTCTCCTTTGGTTCTTTGGGGTTTTTTTTGCTTTGACGCCTCGGTTACATTCGCTTCAGTAAACTACAGCGAAAATCAGCTCCTTTGTTCTTGTTTCAAGGTTAGTTGGAGGGATGTTGTAGCCCATCAGCTAATTACATCACCGCTTCAAAGCCGTGATGTGTTGTAATTCTGTGTTCGTCTGTTCGTCCGTCTGTTTGTTAGTCCACCAAATATCTTCGCAACCGTTGCAGATAGAAAGATGAAACAAAAAGCACATGACTCAGGCAGCAAAGGGGATGGAGACGAGATGATGACCTTGACCTTGAGAAAAATAAGTCAAGTTTTTCAAATTTCAACTTTTGTACACTCAGGACCCGGATAAGATAGAAAGACGAGGGAGAAGATCAGTGTGAGCAAGACCATAGATCAAAGCTAGTGCTTTAATCAATGACAGTAGGTCAGAGCACTAGGTTTGATCTTTGACCTATGACAGTAGGTCAGGGTAACATTTTGAATTCAGGGGTGTCCCGGGATGTTACAGTCTGTGACTGCATTGGTTCTAGTTGTTCTAGAGATCAAAATAATTTACCGAGTTAACTGGCTTCAGCTCGGCTAAACGCTATCCAGAGTAGCTAAACAACGAACCAGTTTGCTAATGTAGATTTATTTGTTTAAAAAGTTTTTATATTGTTGAACTATTATATGAAAATAGCAATTAACAAGTATTTGTGTGAAAATGAAAAAAAAAAATCTTAGATTCACCTATCTTAGATTAGCTTAATTAGCTTAGCTTAGCACAAACACACAAAAAATATGAAAAGAGAAAACTGATTCAACAGCCAGTTTTTCCGAACAATTTTTTTTTTTACTACTAATCTCAAATACGCAACTTTTAACGAAATATTTGACCCCGTGCTGTAGCTGACTCCTCCAAACGGGTGACGTCGGCTGATTTATTTCCCTACAGAGACTTCAATCAGCGTTCAGAGGAAGGTGAGGTGAGTTTAAGGTGCGTCGGATTGCTAACCAGTCAGCCTGTGATTCAGGAATACGACTAGCGACAGCAGGCTAACAGCTCACTCACCGCGTTTGTTCACTGAATTGTACGACGCTGACTCACGTGTGATTGGTGAGTGATGATAGGATGACCTCAGCTGATACGGTGTTTATCAACCGTGCCTGTCTGGGATAAACTTTTCCTACAACCGATTATTATTGGGCTCGTCTGAGGTCTTTAGCACAAGAATTGAAAGAAGGGGAGCATGCTAACACTTTCACTTCATGATAAAACTATTTTTATGTTGGTGTCCTTACGGGTCATTTCTATTCCACCCATTTCATTTACATTTTTCTGGCAGAAACGGGATTTCGATCGACAAATCTTCAAAGTCAAAATGAATTTGAAAACCTTTAGCATTTTTGCTAATAGCCTTAGCATGCTCCACATCTAAGGGGAATGCGCTTTCTGTCATTCTTTGCATATCTCACTGTTTACCCGCTCCGATGTGGATCCTTTAGCTTAGCGGCTATGGCGAAGCGTTCTGCAAAGAGCGAGGAGGAGGAATCAAAGGTCACGATGAATTGACCTCATCTAGAGGAACATGTTCAAACCTTCAGGGTGCATGCTAGAACTTCTATCTTCGATGCTACCACAAAAACCTCACGCAAAACTTCTGTGTAGTCCCCGTCTTGTTGAGTTTTTCAGGAGAACGCTGCAGAAACATCAGGTGGACCAAAAAGTTTAACTTATCAGCATGAAGGTGAAGAGAAAATGAGTGAGTCCTCGATTCTAGATGAAATGTCATTTTAATTTCCAGGTAGAAGCAAGCAAAAACTGTTTCTTCCCTTGATTTAGGAGTTTCTAAAATCTTTAAATACTGATTTTAGCAGGAACATGAGCGAACAGGTCAATGGTTGCACCTTTTTCTCTGGAAAAACATCTAAAAAAAGTCACAAGAGGAGACTAAGTTGTGTTGCATTTTTCCTCCCTGATTGTCAAACAGAGCAGACATTGAGGTGTCAAAGTGGTGTAAAAGAACTAAATAAAAGAAGATCCATTCATGTACTCACAGTGGTAAGTGTAGGTCGCCTGGACGGCATAAACCGCGGCCAGAACCCCACAGAGTGAAATCCAGCCGCTCCTCATGATGTCTGTTAATCAGATTCAATCTCTAACCTGCAAAAAACCCCAAAGCGTTGTCTTTTAACTGGCGTCCCGCTGCAGGTCCGAACACGCCGCACATACTGGGACGCTCACATGTGATTCACACGGGAGGATATGAGTGAGTGTGAGCTGGGAGCGACCGGGGCGTTGTTCCACCAGATTTACATGTTCATCACACAGAGAGGTTTCACAAACAGAACCTCTGCAAACAGAAGAGATTAGAACCCACAATCTGATTTTATTGGTTTTACAAGAGGTCGATTGGACCAATGAAATCTGCAATGATCGGTTTTTATTCCATACTCTGATGGAATATTATAGCCACATTGTGAAAAAAGTCATTTTGAGGTTAAAATTGTATTATTATAAGAATTAATCCACGTTGCTAAAATAACCATGAGCACAGATTAAACAGAATTATGTCACAGTTTGCAGAAAAAGACGCTTTTGACTGTATTTTATAAGTGACATCATTATTTTTAAACTCTTAATTTATTCTATTTGCTGCTGGGTGGATTAAAAAAAAAGCTTTGTCTTTAGTGTTGAGCTGAATCTGCAAAATTGTAAAAAGTATTTGTCTGAATGCACCTTAAAATATAACTTTTATGCAGTACTTGAGTAAATGTACTCACTTTGCACCACTGTATGAGTGTGCAAGACAAAGTACTTTAAGTTTAACATATATAATAAATGTAAAATAACGAATGGATGCATGTAAACCAGTTTCAGCACTGATTTGTGTTCACATGTTCTGGTTGTTTTTGCTCCAGAACCAAATCAGAGCCCGCAGGTCTGAAATCTCTCAGATTCCTGCTGAGGATTGTTTCCGACCCTAAACCGTATCCCGAGGTGAAGTTATGACGGCCACACCCTGAACCTCACACACACTCACAGTTACTCACAAACACACCTTATGATCAAGCGCACACACACACACACACACACCCCCCGACGATGGTTACACACAAACTTTCACACTGCAAGACGTAACACACTCAATCACGCCCAGCTTGTTCTTGTTACCTTGCCAACTCCACACCCTGAGTACACACACACAAAGACTCAAACACACACACACACACACACACACACACACACACACGCACACACACACACACACCGTCAACACCTGGATTCTCACGTTGTAGCAACACTAGCTGTAGTACTTTACTCCAGTCCTGTCCTTCTTGACACACATTGAGATTCTTGTGCATTATTTGTGTATTTAATCTTGATGAAGAATTATTTTTGTTATAATTGTCACTTAATTGATTATGGTAAGTTTTCACATTCAGAGGAAATTACTTTTCTTTGTTGGAAGATGATGGAGGCAAAGAACCACATACCTGTCCCTCAGCGAAGACCAGTGTTTGGATAGCGATGCTCCTGGTGGGACACACCTGGCTTTTAAAGGGAATGGGTGAAATTATTGAATGTCACACCTACGAATGATCTAAAACCCCCATTTGTGGCCAGATTATACACCTCTTAACAACCACAAAGTAGTAGAACGTGCTCAAAATAAACTTTTGCCATGAACTTTGCCCGGTGACATTATTGAAATAGAATTTACAGTGAAACTGAATTTTTTAAACAAAGAAATTTGTCATAAAATGGCCTTTATATTGTTAAAGTTATGAAAGTATTCATGAAGTGTTTGAAAGTACTGTACTGTAAAACTTGACCGCGGTTCACCCTCCGGCCAGCAGGTGGCGGTAATGCAGCAACGACGATAAGTCCTCCACTCCACCAGGGGGCGCGACGACAGAGACAACCGGCATCTCAGGCGGCCTGAACGACACGGATATTTTAAATTAACAACACACTGGTTCATGTTCTGTCGATAATTGTGAGTAATTTAACTTTTAAAGTTAACAAAACATTAATTTACTTTTATATATGTTGACTTTAGCCATTAAGCTACTAATAAGTCGTTAAGAAGGCGGGACGAATAGAGCACTTATGCTAGCTAGCGTTAGCATAACAAACGCTCAGAGAGCTCTCATTGATTCTGCTGCTGTTAGGAAGACTGGGTCGGATGCTAACGTTAGCATCAGTAGCTAACATCAGGAGCTAACGTTAGCGCATCACCATTACAATTGCCATTTGATTGCGGAGCTAAATGTGTGTGTTTGCTAATATGTTAGCTGTTTTCATCAAATGTCTGAGAAGAAGCGTGGATTTAATTCTGTTCTGAGGCTGAAAGAACCACAATAATAGACCTAATTAACGTTTAATCTCCGTTTTAATAATAATAATTAATAGAAATAACCATGTTAGTCTGATTAGTTATTAAATATTGTATATATTTTGTTGATGCAGTGACAAAAAAATAGGTTTGGATTTGGTTCCCTGAAAACTAGGAGTGTCATTGCCTCTAGAATAAAAAAAAAGGATAGAATAGCCTTAATTCTCATTGAATTAAATATGTATTCAAAAATATGTATGAAATACAACTAAATTAAGGATGCTGCTTTATTTTTAGAATAGAAGTAATAATAAAAAATAATATAAAAAGACAGAAATATATGCAAAATAGGTAAAAACAATTTTGACACATGCTAGTTATTGCAATACCCGCCCTTTAAATGTCAGATTTAAAGTGGTGGTATTGCACCCGAGTACATCCCACGGAGACTTTTAGACATTATTGATCTATGTGTTTTTATTTGTTTTGTCTTTTTATTCTTTATATACTGATACCTTTGGAGAAGAAGCTTTGGATCTTTAAAGCTTACTGAAGTTTTTCCATCTCTTTCATTCAAGGCTGTTCAGAGGAGGAAACTCCACCCGGCTCTCCATCATGGCCGACATCAAGAATTTCTTGTACGCTTGGTGCGGTAAGAAGAAACTGACTCCAAACTACGACATCCGAGCTGCAGGGAACAAAAACCGGCAGAAGTTCATGTGTGAGGTGAGGTTTGTCCCTGCTCTGCCGCCCATGTGGTGCTGAAAGAGAAGCGTTCTGATCACAGCTCGTCTCCACGCAGGTCCGTGTTGAGACCTACAACTACACCGGGATGGGCAACTCCACCAACAAGAAGGACGCTCAGACCAACGCCGCCAGGGATTTCGTCAACTATCTGGTCCGAATCGGACAAATGAACGCGGCGGAGGTTCCGGCTTTGGGCGTCGGCGTAAGATTTATTTTTCTTTTACAAAAGAATCTCTGTCTTTGACATTAAATACTGATTTACAGGCATTTCTGATTGTTGTGTCACCAGGTGGTCACTCCAGACCAACCTGATGGAGGAGGAGGAGGAGGAGGAGGAGGAGGGAGTGATTATGGAAACCTCCCATCTGGCGCTCCACTTCCACCTCACCTCGTAGTGAAAAATGAACAAGGTAGGACTCCGAGGAGGTTGGAACTGTTTTGAAATCTTTACTCCAACGCCGTTATCGAACGTTTCTCCAATGACATCATCAGCGGAAGATGGCGGCGGCAGTCGAGGCCCGATCCCAGGAGTCACCGGACTGGGCTACTCGGGAGGAGAAGAAGCTCCGTGGGACAGAGGAGCCAACCTGAAGGAGTACTACGCCAGGAGAGACGAGCAGGAGGCGCAGGCGGTACGACACCAGGTCTCTGAGTATAAAACTGTCAGAGGAGGACCTGAAGTAAAAACCCTCCCTCCTCCCCGTAGACGCTGGAGTCGGAGGAGGTGGACCTGAACGCAAACCTCCACGGGAACTGGACGCTGGAGAACGCCAAAGCCCGTCTGAACCAGTTCTTCCAGAAGGAGAAAACCAGCGCTGAGTATAAATACAGCCAAGTGGGACCGGACCACAACAGGTCTGGATCCCGACCCGGATACGGTTTTTCTCTCTGGGATGAGAAGGAGTGGAACTAGCACCGGGCTGAGCCGTCCAATCAGAGCAGAGCATGATCCGAACAAGGAATGTTCAGTTTTAGAATTACAGGATGTAGAGTGTTGTTATTATTATTATTATTATTCATAAGATAATGGAGTAAAATACAGGAGAACCTCGAGATAAGAGTTCAATTTTAAATCATTCCAGTCTGTAAAAAACCCCCAACCCCTTAAATTATGAAAGAAAAAAACATTTTTATCAACCAATAGACATTCAGACTTTACCTGTGTCTGATTAATGATATATAAGTTACTCAAAAAATGATAAAGAATGAAAAGAAACGGAAAAGTCACGAGAACACACGAGCTACGTCTTTACTCCACCAACGAGGACGAGATCCGGTCTCACTGATGTTGTATCCATCCGCCCCTACTGAAGGATGACTCGTATCTCAAAAACTCGTATCTCGAGGTTCTACTTTACTCTAATACTCCAGTTCTACGCCTATATTCTGCTTCTTCCGTCTGTTTTGAGGCATCGGTTGCGAGTTGAATTCCCCCACCTGTTGTTTAGGGTCTAGTTTTACGCGTCCCTGTTTGTTTTTCTGCTGGACTGCCATGAACCCAGAGACCTCCGGCGTGTGTCGGCGACACCAGAGAGATCTCGCTGTGTGACAGAAAAAACAGGCTGGCAGGACGTCCCAGACGGCGCATGAATGCAGCCGTATGATTCGTCGGTTCAGTTGTCAATCAAAGCCGTAAAAAAAAATGTAAATGGAGGACGTCCAGCCAACATCCAGCTGGTGGAATTCGGCTTCCTGCCATCAGTGACATCAGAACTCACAGCCTCACTGAAGGAAGACATGGGACGGCGTTTAGGTGCCTCTAAAGGCGTCCCGTGGGTGCAGCTGGGCGGAGTCAGCCGTTGTGATTTCTGATGTCACTGTTCACCGCAGGGCAGAGAGCGGACGTCCACCGGCGGTTTAAAAAAAGTCCGGCAGAAAAACAAAAACGGGGGCTGGACAGAGGTGAGTTCACAGCCGCCGCTCGGCGTCTTATTTTGAAAATCGAGACAGGAAGTGAAGCTGGTGATCGTTTGTGTTTGCGTCCGCAGGAGCTTCATCGCAGAGATGCAGCTGTTTGTGAGGCAGCTGGGCAGACGTAAGAGTCGTTTTCTTCTTCTTTATTCGCCGGCTGATGTTTGCGTGGGGTCAAAGGTCACGTCTTTTCCGTAGGGGTGACGGCGCGCGAGCACGGGTCCAACAAGAAGCTGGCGGCGCAGTCGTGCGCGCTGTCGCTGGTGCGCCAGCTGTACCACCTGGGGGTGGTGGAGGCGTATTCAGGCGTCACCAAGAAGAAGGAAGGAGAAACCGTGAGTCTGCAGATCCAAAAAAACGCGCCGATCCGTCGGGTCGGTCGAGTCTCACGCCGCTTTTTCCCGTCCAGCTGGAGGCGTCCGAGGTCAACGTCCCTCCGGATCTGCAGCAGCAGCTCGCCAGCGTCGTCCAGGAGCTGGGAGTCCACGTCCCCCCGTCGGTGAGTCCAGGAAACCGTCAGTTGTCTTCCGCCGGCGCTGAGAGGTTAATTTCTCTCCTCCCCCGTCCAGCCGGAGAACCCCGGCGACGTCGTGTCGCTGGTTCAGCCCAAGATGGCGACGTTCGAGCCATCGCAGCGCCAGAGCGGCGCCGGCGTCGTCCCGTGGTCGCCTCCCCAGGTGAACTGGAACCCCTGGACCAGCAGCAACATCGACGAGGGACCGCTGGCGTTTGTGAGTCTTCGCCAGTCCGGCGATGCGATGATGACATCACCGCCTGCCTGGTGGTGATGTCATCGTTTGCGTTTCAGTGCACGCCGGAGCAGATCAGCGGCGACCTGCACAGCGAGCTGACGTACCAGCTGAGCAACGACCCCAACCTGCAGAAGGTCAGTGGGCTCTGATTGGTGCGTTCAAACTGAAGGTGATGCTGTAACGTGACGCCTTGTCCTTCAGATCACGGAGGAGCGCCACCAGCTGCCCGTCAAGCAGTTTGAGACGGAGATCATGGACGCCATCGACAACCACCCGGTGGTCATCATCAGGGGGGCAACGGGATGCGGGAAAACCACACAGGTGCCTCAGTACATCCTGGACCGGTTCATCAAAGGGGGCAGAGCGTCGGACTGCAACATCGTCGTCACCCAGGTAACGCTCAGCATCCGATGGTAACACTCAGCATCCAACGCATCGGGAAATCACCCAACTGCTGATGTCAGACTCATCACATTCAGCTTTTAACACTTTTCACTTAAACAAGTAAGATAACTACAAGTTAGGTGTAAATTTTAAATTCTTTTTCTTCTTTATTACATTTTTATTTTTATGTATTTATTTTTAAATATTTTTTATTGAATTTTAAAATTCTTCCTTTTTTTATTTTTAAATTAAACATTTAAAATAACTAAAATCATTTTAATCTGTTCCAACCTGTAAAAAAAGCCCCAAACCCCCTAAATTATGAAAAACAACATATTTTTATCAACCAATAGACACGCAGACTTTACCTGTGTATAATTAATTATGCATAAGTTACATAAACAATGATAAATAATTTAAAAAAAAACAAAAGTCACAAGAACACACGAGCTACGTCTTTACTCCACCAATGAGAACGAGATCCGTTCTCACTGATGTATCCAACCGCCAACTAGCGGTTGTACTCCAAAACGACTCTTATCTCGAGGTTCTCCTGTACTTCCTGTCTCTCCAGCCCAGACGGATCAGCGCCGTGTCGGTGGCTGAGCGGGTCGCCTACGAGAGAGGAGAGGATCTTGGGAAAAGCTGCGGCTACAGTGTCCGCTTCGAGTCCATCCTCCCTCGTCCTCACGCCAGCATCCTCTTCTGCACCGTCGGTACGTCCCGTCCTCCGGAGAAGAGCTAGCTAGCGTTCTGCAAATGTTACTCGATAATTTTTGGATGGATTTTGGATTCCAGGCGTTTTGCTGCGTAAGCTGGAAGCAGGAATCCGAGGCATCAGTCACGTGATCGTGGACGAGATCCACGAGAGAGACATCAACGTGAGTCGTTCGCCAACGTCCAGCTGGATTCTGTAGAGGTAGATTTGTAACGTCTGCGTCTGCGCAGACGGACTTCCTGATGGTGGTCCTGAGGGACGTGGTCCAGGCCTACCCGGAGGTGCGGATCATCCTCATGTCGGCCACCATAGACACCACCATGTTCAGGGAGTACTACTTCAACTGCCCCATCATCGAGGTGTTCGGACGCACCTTCCCCGTCCAGGGTACGCCCCCCCCGTTTCAGGACCGGAATGAAAATTTAAAATCCACGAGAAAACTGCAATTTGAAATTACATAATTTTTTTCAGAATACTTCCTGGAAGATTGTATCCAGATGACCAACTTCGTGCCGCCGCCAATGGACCGCAAGAAGAAGGATAAAGACGAGGACGGAGGAGACGACGACGTGAGACTGCCCCGTCCCTCCGACGCGTTCGTCCGTCAAACAAGAAGTTACTCGCCGCCAACGCTTCGTTCTTCTCTCTGCAGACCAACTGTAACGCCATCTGCGGGCCGGAGTACGCGGCGGAGACGAAGCACGCGATGGCGCAGATCAACGAGAAGGAGACGTCCTTCGAGCTGGTGGAGGCGCTGCTGAAGTACATCGAGACGCTGCAAGTGGCCGGAGCCGTCCTCATCTTCCTCCCGGGGTGGAACCTCATCTACTCCATGCAGAGACACCTGGAGATGAACCCCCACTTCGGTACGGAGCCGAGCCGCTCAGCTGGAGGCCCGGGATTGAACGACGTCCTAACGTACGGGTTTCCACCTCCTTGTTTCCAGGAAGTAACCGGTACCGGATCATGCCGCTACACTCGCAGATCCCCCGGGAGGAGCAGAGGAGGGTGTTTGAACCGGTTCCTGACAACATCACCAAGGTCTGGGATCACTTCCTGATTCATTTCATTAAAGTCAAGAAAGTTTTTTTTTAGAGGACGTCAGGTTTGTTAGAATCTCAGGATTTCTGTTTCAGCCTGACGTCAGTCACTGTTTACTAGGAATAGTACTATTACTACTGTTATTACTACTACTACTACTAGTATTACTAGCTATTACTACTATTACTACTGTTATTACTTCTGTTATTACTACTATTACTACTGTTATTACTACTATTATTACTGCCATTACTACTATTATTACTGCTATTACTGTTATTACTATTAGTAGTGTTATTACTATTACTATTATTACTACTGTTATTACTACTATTACCACTGTTATTACTACTAATACTAATGTTAGCACTACTACTGGTAGTACTAATAAAACACCGCAAATACTACTGCCGTTGGTACTACTACTATTACTGTTAGTAATTGACAGAACCTCCTTAAGTGATCAATCAAGTTCTACTCTCTACTCTAGTACCACAGCTGGTAGCACTACCAGTAGTGGTACTATTAGTAATAGTACTAACAGTAGTAGTACTACTTCTGTTAGTACTATTAGTAATAGTACTAACAGTAGTAGTACTACTTCTGTTAGTACTATTAGTAATAGTACTAACAGTAGCAGTACTACTTCTGTTAGTACTATTACTGTTAGTATTACCACTACTACCATTACTGTTAGCAATACTGCTGGTAGTACTACTAGTTCTGTTGGCACTACTACTGTTACTACTAATACTACTACTGTTAGTAACACTATTTGTACTACAGATGTTACTACTACTAATACTCCTGTTAGTACTTCTACTAGTAGTACTAATAGTATTACTAACAGTGTTAGTACTAATACCAGTAGTACTAATACTATTAGTACTACTGGTATTACACTCCGTCTGACGCCACACGTTTGCAGGTGATTCTCTCCACCAACATCGCCGAGACGAGCATCACCATCAACGACGTCGTTTACGTCATCGACTCCTGCAAGTGAGTGTTCAGCGCTCCGGTACTTCCTTGACGCTACTGACATAGTATTACGGTTAGTATTACTGGTAGTATTGCTGGTAGTATTACTCGTACCACCCTGGCTGTCTCTGTCCCCACAGGCAGAAGGTGAAGCTGTTCACGTCCCACAACAACATGACGAACTACGCCACCGTCTGGGCCTCCAAGACCAACCTGGAGCAGAGGAAGGGGCGGGCCGGCCGGGTGCGCCCCGGGTTCTGCTTCCACCTGTGCAGCCACGCCCGCTTCGACAGGTGAAAGCCGCCTCCCTTCGCCGCGTCCCCGCCGGGCGTCTCCGTCCGGGTGGTGACCTCTGGCGTGTCGCCCCCTGCAGGCTGGAGACCCACATGACGCCAGAGATCTTCAGGACGCCGCTGCACGAAGTCTCCCTGAGCATCAAGCTGCTGCGCCTCGGCGCCATCGGACACTTCCTGTCTAAGGCCATCGAGCCGCCCCCGCTGGACGCCGTCATCGAGGCCGAACACACCCTGAGAGGTCGTATGTTGTTTCATCGCTGGACAGGAAGTGAGGCGTGTTTGTGACGTGTGTTTCCTGTGGTCTCCAGAGCTGGACGCCCTGGACTCCAATGACGAGCTCACCCCTCTGGGGCGGATCCTGGCTCGGCTGCCCATCGAGCCTCGCCTGGGGAAGATGATGATCATGGGCTGCCTCTTCCAGTCAGTTCCTCCCCCATCCACCTGTCACATGACCACCTACCCCCCCTGGTTGTTTAATCCCTCCCCCCCCTCTGTGTGTCCCTCCAGTGTCGGAGACGCCATGTGCACGATCTCAGCCGCTTCCTGTTTCCAGGAGCCGTTCATCAGCGAGGGAAAACGCCTCGGATTCGTCCACAGGAACTTCGCCGGCAACCGTTTCTCCGATCACGTGGCTCTGCTGTCGGTGTTCCAGGCCTGGGACGACGTCAGGTCGGCTTCTGCTTCTTCTTGTTGTCCTCCTCCTTCTTTCTTATTCTACTTCTTCTTGTTCTTCTTTTTCTTCTCGTTCTTGTTTTTCTTCTTCTTGTTCTTCTTGTTCTTCTTTTTCTTCTCGTTCTTCTTGTTCTCTTGCTTCTTCTTCCTCTTCCTTTCCTTCTGTCTTCATGTTCTGTCTCGTTGCTCCACATAAAGACGGGAACTGAACTGTTGTTCGTTTTGTTTTTATTGTTCAGGATTAATGGCGAGGAGGCGGAGACTAACTTCTGCGACCACAAACGTCTAAACATGTCGACTCTGAGGATGACGTGGGAGGCCAAAGTCCAACTGAAGGAGATCCTGGTCAACGCTGGATTCCCTGAAGGTACCTGAACACACCACATCTGGCTCCCCCTGCTGGATATCAGGGACGTAACGGGTCGTTTTCTCCGCCGTCAGAGTCTCTGATGACTCAGGTGTTCAACACCGTCGGTCCGGACACCAACCTGGACGTGGTGATCTCCCTGCTGACCTTCGGCTCCTACCCCAACGTCTGCTACCACAAGGAGAAGAGGAAGATCCTGACCACCGAGGGGCGCAACGCCCTCATCCACAAGTCCTCCGTCAACTGCCCCTTCAGCAGCCATGACATGACGTACCCGTCGCCGTTCTTCGTCTTCAGCGAGAAGGTAGAGGTCGCGGCGTCTCCGCAGGAGACGAAATCGCACATTTTCAATCGAGCTTTTTTTACACCCAGCGAAATATTATCGCAACCGTTGCAGATAGAAAGATGAAAAGCACATGACCCGGGCAGCAAAGGGGATAAAAATGAGATGATGACCTTGAAAAAACTAGCTCAAGGTCAAATTTCAACTTTTGTACTTTTTTTTTTTTTTTGCACATATCTCAGGAACCGAATAAGATAGAAAGACGAGACAAAAGGCGTTATATTCAGGGAGGCAAGGGGATTAAAATTAGATCACAACTTTGACCTTGAAAACTAAGGTCAAATTTTCACTTTTATGCCTTTTAAGGTCCACATCTCTGAAACCTGATGAGATATAATCACAGAACAAAAAGCAACATTTTCAGGAAGCCAGAGGCACAAAAATGTGTCGGTCAGGGTAAAATTCAGGGGTGTCGCAGGATGTTGCAATCTCTGACTGCCTTTTTTTGTTTTTTTTGGTTGTCAGATCCGAACCAGGGCGATCTCGGCTAAAGGGATGACTCTGGTCAGTCCGCTGCAGCTGCTGCTCTTCGCCTGCAAGAAGATCACGTCCAACGGAGACGTGGTGGAGCTGGACGACTGGTGAGAAGATGCAATCCTCAAATTCCAACGTGGAATCTTCTCCGAACTTTTTATTTCATCTCATCTGGTGATTTCAGGATCAAGCTGAGGATTCCCCACGAGGTGGCGGGGGGCATCGCGGCGTTGCGGGCGGGGCTGGAGGCTCTGGTGGTGGAGGTGACCAAAAACCCAGAATTCATCAGTCAGCTGGACCAGAGCAACCAGCGCCTGCTGAACCTCATCCGACAGGTGTCCAAGCCGTCGGCGGGAGGGGTCAACATGATGAGCGGCAGCCAGAGGTACTCGCATCCACAAACGGTAACGCTCCAGGAAGTAGTCCGCCCCCGGCTAACGCTCGTTTGTCATCTCGCAGGATGGGAGATGGGCCGAGACCCCCGAAGATGGGGCGCTTCGACAGAGGCGGCGGCGGTGGCTACCAGGGAGGTGGAGGAGGCTACCGGGGAGGGTATAGAGGAGGGGGGGGTTACAGAGGTGGGGGAGGATACAGAGGAGGGGGGGGATATGGGGGAGGGGGATACAGGGGAGGTGGAGGTTACAGAGGAGGAGGCTACAGAGGGGGTGGGGGCTATAGAGGGGGTGGATATGGGGGAGGTGGATATGGGGGCGGAGGTTATGGAGGAGGAGGGGGGTATGGAGGAGGAGGGGGGTACAGGGGAGGTTATTAGGTAACGACAGGTGGTTTTTTTGTTTGTTTAATGTGTTAAAAATTTTCATTTCAAATGTGAAAAGTCTTCGTTAAACCTCAGAAACCGTTTCATTCATCTGATGTTTGGTGATGTTTGTCTTTGTATTGATTGTTTATTACAGCTGCCAACATTCCCAATAAATGTCGTCAAAGCTGATCAGCTGTTCTGGAAATGTCTTTTTTTTTCTATGAGAGAAATTTTTAAGTTTTAATGTTTTTTCTGCTTCAGTAAAATGTCAAGATTTTAAATGTAGGAGTCGGAACACGATTCTAAACATCACCGGTGTGAGTTTTTAAAGTCACTGATGAACTTTTATTAGAGGTTGTGGTCCAGGGTCAGTCTAGAAACCTTCCTGATGGCTCATTGGTCCAGCTGCAGGTCAGTAAACACCAGCAGGGGGCGCTATCCTCACCATCAGGAGCCAAATAGAGGGACATAAAGCCATATGTGTGTTTACTGATGCTCTCAATGCATCATATTTTCACATACAGTACATACACTTGTAATGGAGTATTTTATAGTATTCTTTTAATACCTGAATGTTGTTTTTTCTGATTTACATCATTTTGAAATAGGATTTCAGTTTCCAGAGGTCTGATGAAATTAAATATGATAAATAATGGGAAGAAAACAACTTTTTTGTGTCGGCCTAACACATGTTTTCTTCAATTACTATAAGGGTAAAACCTCCTTGAGGACCAGTATGGAAACTAAATTCTACCAAGAAAATGAAAAATAATTAATTAGAGAAGATAAAAATAACATTTTGCTAAGAAATAAAAAAAAAACTAAATGTGAATATGGAATCTTTATCTGATTTTCTATTAATATTATAAAAAAAAATAAGTTTAGATAAAATTTTCAAGTTATATCAGCAACTAAAATGACGTTACGTAATTGTAGGATTATTCTTCATGGAGTCACTCAAAAAAATTAAAAGATAAAATATAATTTATTGATATTTTATTAATTAATTTGAACTTACTTAGACACTATAATTTGTTTCCTGCAATCATTATTTCATCTATTTTATCCGTTAATTTAAATTACTTCAGTTTTCTAACTTTTTTTTTCTTTTTTTTCTGAACTGACGCGGAAGTGGCCGGAGTGCCCCGCGAGCCTGACGCATGCGCAGTAGCCGACTGGGTGTAGTCCGAGGAGGGCTCGTCTTTTTCCTGCTGGAGCTCGTGCATGGCGGCGGACACAAAGAGCTGAGGCTCGAGCGCAGACCGTCACTCAGCAGCAGCACAGCCGGGACACGGAGCTCCGAAGGCGGCCTGGAGCGAAGACAATCAGCCGCTGCTTTCATGGTCGTAGCTGCTCCAGCGGGAATCTGTCGGTAGCCGGACAGTTACCGTTAACTTCGGGAAAAGTTCGGGAAAGTTTGTGTCGCAACTTTTTTCTTCTCGAAACCGAACAGGACTTTTAAAAAAAATGCCGACTTCGATCCGGGCTCTGGTTGCCTGGAGCTGGCTGGTGGTGTGTGTCCGCGCTGCCATGGATGAGTGTTCGGATGACCGGGGCTCTCCGCAGCGCTGCATGCCCGAGTTCGTCAACGCCGCCTTTAACGTGACCGTGGTGGCGACCAACACCTGCGGCTCTCCGCCCGAGGAATACTGCGTGCAGACCGGCGCCACCGGGGTCACCAAGTCCTGCCACATCTGCGACGCCCGGGACCCCCGGAACCACCACAGCGCGGTCTACCTGACCGACTACAACAACCAGCAGGACACCACCTGGTGGCAGAGCCAGACGATGCTGGCGGGCATCCAGTACCCGAACTCCATCAACCTCACCCTGCATCTCGGTAAGACCCCCGCCGCCGGCTGCTGCGTGGCTGAACCCCCTAAGAAAAACTCTGTATTCACCTTGTGTCTTCCATTATGACAAAACCACTCAGGCAAATAAATAAAAATTCTCACATGTTACACATTTTGAGCCATTTTTCAATTCGGCGTACTTTAAAAGCTTTAAATTTATTGTTTTATATCTTAAATCTCAACTTTCCGGAGCGATCCACTCATCAGTCGCTCCACCGCCCGACGGCTTTACGCATCTTGACCCGCAACTGTGAGTCACCGATAAGTTTCCCTATAAGACTTTAATAAAGCAAAGCTATGGGCCGAATTGAACATGATGTTGTTAAAGTTAAAAATAAACAAGAATATACAAATGTGATGCTCGTTTGTTTGTATTCTGAAGAAAACATTTTAATTGATAGAAGTTTTCCAAGGAGTTCTTGTGCGCAGATAGAGCTCAGATTGAGACGCTGAACTTCTGCATGAGGGCTAACTGATAGCAGCAGGAAGGAGAAGGTCATGGGTTCTTCATATCAACAGGACATGTCTGAGGTGTGAACTGGAAACCAGTGCTTCAAACTGGAAACCACTGCAAGCTGGAAACTTCTGGATTTAGGAGGGTTTTCTGCAGTGGAGCATGGAGGACATAGTTCTCATTGTTGGGGGTGGAGTGTGTGTGTGTGTGTGTGTGTGTGTGTGTGTGTGTGTGTGTGTGTGTGTGTGTGTGTGTGTGTGTGTGTGTGTGTGTGTGTGTGTGTGTGTGTGTGTGTGTGATGGGGGGGTTGCAGCTATTTTCTGACCTGACTGTAGGGTCAGCCTCTCCCAGTCCTCCCAGCACCAGTTGCTCCTCCATCACTGGTCGTCTTTGAGATTTCCAGCGTTTGTTTGACAAACCGCTCCGACTTTGCGTAGCTCTGATTTTCTCTCCACAAACAGCCGGAGGTGTGAAGTTAGCAGACTGGTGTCCCATCGGCGTCCCGCCGAGTGTGGATTCAGTTGCTGGGGGGTCTCCAGTGGGGACAGCTGGTCTCCAGTCAAGAGAGACGCCAGAGCTCCATCACGACCGGGGAAACGTGCTGCCGGTTCGAATCCGTTCAGATTTAACCAAAATAGAACAACTTCCATTTTAGATTTTGGTTATTTGACCCAAAGTCCGGGTCGTTTGAATGAAGCCAAAAAACAAATCAGGCAAAAAATAGTCAGATTTTAACGAAGGCCTCATTTTTAATCTGGATTATGTGAATTATTGTAAAGAAATGAAGTCAATTTGTGCAACAATTGAGCCCAAAAATATTAAAACAGTCTGAAATTCTGAAAGTAAAAACTTCTGGGAAATGAAAGAATAATTTTTTACCAAAATAGGCCTGATAGTTTGACTTCAATTTATTACCAAATGTTTTTTCTTCACATTTGAAGAATTTAAATGCATCAAAATCAGCAAGTCGATGTTAAATCATAATTTCAACACTTTTGACTTCTGGAAAAAGGCAAAAAGAAAGGAATCATGTCAGCGGTGGAGAATTGTTCCGTGGGCTTTTGTCAGGGAAAACGAATCCTTGTTTCTGATGACTGATTTATTGGATTTGAGTTGGGGTTGATTGAGAAACCATTTCTGCTGATTGATCGGCTCCAGTTGGACGTTTTCCAAACACGACTTGGCTTTGGCGTTGGAATCTCTGACATGATCGCTTCCAGACAGATCCACCGATGACTTCATGTTTAATTTGAATGAATTACGTTTCTTTATTTCCCACCATCTATCTTAATTTATCTTAATCCACTTTGGAAATCAAAAAAATGACGTCCAATCGATTTTTATTTCGACCTCTCCTGGTTGGCTCAAACGTTCGATGACGTAACCGCGACGTTCACGCGCCAATCCGTTGCACGCCGTCTTCGCGTTCCCCTTTTTAAAAATACCTGTCTATTTCTGCTCCCCTGCGGCGTTTTAGCGGCGCTCGACATTCCTGAGCGGTTCAGTCACGCTGCAGGATGGAGCTGAACCGCCGTAGCCTCAGGTGACGAACGCGCCTCCGCTTCAGATGGAAATGCCTTTAATTACACGCTAAACCTCTGCGTCCCTGCAGGCGCTTGTTGTCGCTGTTAGTCCTCTTGTGGTTTTGATGCAACAGCTGTTCGCTCAGGCGCTGCAAGATTTTCTGGCGTTCGGAATCATCGGGTAACTTTTGTTTAAACGTCGGGACGCGTTTCTCCAGCTGCTGCAGAAGTGGAAGCGTTGGACATCTCTTCCTGTTTAGACGTCTCTAAATATTTGGTTTCAAACCCCTCGACATGTTTTCACAATGCCCAGGAATAAACGACTCATTTTGCGGAGGTGGCTGAGCTTCCGTCTGCTGAAACGCGGCGTGGGAAACCCCTACGACACCTTTACCTGTTGACCCGGGGCGGGAATGACCTCCAGATAACCGCCCAGAGTACCTCTCCCTGTCTGAAATCTTGCTCAAACAGCTTTTTATGAAAGGATATAGGTTCAAAACTGACGCGACCTTCTAGGGCAGGGGGGGTCAAACTCATTTTCACTAAGGGCCACATCATCAGCATAACGGCTGTCCTCAAAGGGCCAGATGTAACTTATAAATGTAACTAATAGTAACTCAGTGTAATGTAAAATAATTGTAACTACTCTTTACTGTTAAATAACTCCTTAATGTTTGTAACTTGAATTTATTACTTATTCAAGTTACAAACATTAGTTACTCAGAAAAAATTTGTAACTTAAAAATGTAACTACATGTAATGTGAAATAAATGTACTTCATTATGTTAAATAGCTCTGAATTTATTACTTATTCAAGTTACAAACATTACAGTTACACAGTTAGAACATTAACTTTGTTCAAAACGCTTTTGTCAAAGTTAAAATGAGGTTAATGCATTGTGGGAAATGTAGTTTTTGCTCAAAGCAAGCTTTTGACGTATTTTTTAGACATTCTGACCCTGTATGCTCTCGTGGGCCACATAGAATGATGTGGAGGGCCACATTTGGCCCCCGGGCCTTGAGTTTAGCACGTGTTCTAGGCGGTGGGTTGTACTTGTGATTTGAAGAAAACTTTATTTGTCTTCTTATGTTGACGAGGCAGAATCAGACCCATTTAAACACATTGGGGAAGATCCGTGTCTTCATTCGAGAACGAATCAAATGTGTTTCCGTGTAAAAAGATAATGTTGTTTGATTCCGGGTCAGAACCAGCGGTCAGATCTTCTCAGGTTTTATCGTGTTGTTGATCGTGTTTCTACCCAGTATAAAGGGGGGGGTTTCTAATCCCGCCGTCTACGGATGTGGGAGATGAAATTCAGATTGGAGCTGCGATGGCGGCAGTCTTAATCTCAGGAAATATGAAGCGCTCCCGGAGCTCAGGTCTGCTCGTCTCTTTGATGCGGCGTGTCTGGACTCGACTGCTCGAGTCTGACATGAAAGACCCGCAAAGAAGAGAAGCTGGAGACGGACGAGAGAGGCCCCCCCGCCCCCCCCACCTTCATCTGGGTTCAACCAACGCAGCCGAGACGCAGCCAGGATGAAGACCATCCGTCCAGTTCAATCCATCCGTTCGGTGGCGGCGACGGCCGATGGACCGTACCGGAGATGTTTGAGATGTTCTTCAAACTCAAAAGAGAACAAAACAATCTCCTTTCCCTTTGGTCAAGTGTGGTATCCATGGCAACAGGAGACCACTCCATCCGTTTGAAGGGTTCTTCACCACCTAGTTTAGATCAGTTGTTTCATAAAAAAAAAAAAAACGAGACGCCGAAACCGACTTTGTGATGTTAGACGACGCCATCCGCGCATGTCGCCTTTATTTTTACAAAACTTTTTAATAAATAACGACGTTTATAATCCGTTGACTGAGTTCCATTTCAAAGAGCGACTGATCACAGAGGTCAGGATGGCTCCATTCCATTCGGCTAATTAAGGTGTTTTGCTTCACTTTCAGTGCGTGTATTAATTACAGAGGGTTCTCTGGAGGAGGCGTCACGTGAGCGGCTGTCCTGAGGGGCGTGGGGGGGTGGGGGGGTTACTCGCTTCAGTTCCTGAGCCTCTGTTTGAAGTTTGAACACGAAGTCAAAGCATTCCTGAAAAGATAAAAAAGAAAAATCTTCCTTCTTCCAGGAAAGCGTTTTCCTCCGACAGATTGGACGTGACGCTACGGCTAACAGATCACAAACCTCTACTGGGGTGGGGGGGTTGTTGTAGGGGTAGTTGTGGTGGTGGGGGGGCGTGCACCGGGATCCAAAGCCTCCATTTTGGAAATGTCAGGGCGAAGTCTTTCATCAGATGCAGTAAGTAGTCAGAGCCGCCGTCCAGCTGTGCAGCGCTCATAATCTCCCCCCGTCCCAGGTTCCCACGCTGAGCTCATTCCACAGACGCACAACAATGAGTCCACACCAGATGACCCCCCCACCCCACCCACAGCCACCCCACCACCACCGACACACACTCTCTGAGATTGGTATAATTTTCAACAGCTGGCTGCTCCAGAGGAAAAACTGTGTCTTTACTGTGTTTTTGTGCTGGGAAGCAGCGAGGGGGTGTGTACCCACAATGCACTGCTGCCTCCAACGTCTCCCGAGAAGACGTAGGGCTTTCAGCTGCCTGGGGATGAATGAACTGTCAGAGGCTAACTTCATTAGCTTTAGGAGGTCCAGCTGTTGACAGACGGCGATAATTACACCAGATGTAACTGGGGGGCGGGGGGGGGGGGTCTGCTTTAAAACCCCTCCCCTAAGTTTCAGGAGATGATGTTGCTTCACAATTTATCACAAATAAAGTAGCTATTGTTTCACTGTAGTTACAGAAAAGAGTTCATAAGTTGAATTGTTTGTAAGTTGAATTGTTTGTAAGTTGAATTGTTTGTAAGTTGTTATGTATTAAATTTCAGTCTTTAATCTCCAGTTGAGGTCACTCTAAATACTAAAGTTCAATTCCCTAAGACGGACTAGAAACACTAACAGGACATTAAAACAACACAAAATAAAACGTGAAAGACGCGCTGATGTCACTTCCTGATCATCAAAAGTCAGACATGCCCCTTTATGTGTGATGACTGTTTGATTTCATGAAGTTTCTCAGTTAATCCACCAATAGTTAACATAAACTAGCAAAACATTCAGAGTTCAGCGTTAGCGTCAGTTAATGCCTCAGGGAAGAAACCTGACCCAGCCAACATTGGTTCCTACATCATTTAGTTCCTACAGGAGGACACCCTGTCAATAATTGATAAAATAGTAAACCGTTCACTTAACCTGAGATTTGCTGAAATCTGAACCTATGGGGGGTTAATGTTACGCTGCTCGGCGGGGGCTGAAAGAGGAACTACAGTGGTCGGACATGGCGTCGCGCAGTTGATGTTCATAAGTCAGATGTTCATATCTTGAGGACTAGCTGGATTTAGTTACTTGATAGGTACTGTTAGATAGCAGCTAACATTAGCATTCATCATCTTCCTAGATACAGGAAGTAAAATGCTTGTTGTTCAAAGTTGATGTTGTGCTAACATGCTATCAGCTAACTTTATATTCTGAAGGGATATGAAATGTTCCTCCAGATTGTCACTTTTTTTTGCTGATTTAACAGTGACGTAATGACTTGTGGGACGCCGCGGCATTGTGGGTTTACCTCGCTGTCGCCGTGACGACAGGTGGAGGCGTTCAGGCTGCAGGTGGATTCGAACAATTTGCTGCCCTGCTTCCTCTCTGGGACAGTCGGCTTGAACTCCAGGCCTCCAGGGGCCGTTTTTTTTTGTTCCGCTGACTGACACTTGAGGGGCCCCCTCGCCGACCCCACCCCCATCAGAGTGACACATGAATATTCAACCCTCTTCAGAATTCCAGGAAGAGTTTTTCTGTGGATTATTGCGTCCTGAGGACGGAGGAGGGAGTTACACTTATCTTGTCGGGAGTTGGATGGGCTCTTCCTGTCGGGGTTTGGATGTTGCATTTGAACATCCTGTCAACACAACCACTCCAAAAAACAAACATCAGGGAATATTTTAGATCGCCTGAGTTGCTTTTTCTCCTGGAATCTCAAGTTCGGAATCCAAACCCTGAACATGAAACTCAACCTTTATCATTTACGTGAGAAAAAAAAGACTCTTAGAGTCAGTTTAGGAATCTTGAAAGAGCTAAAACGTGACTTTTCACAGAAAAAAAAAGTTGGTATTTTATACGATTTTGATGGAAAAGTGAAAAAAAATGCGCAGACTTCTGTTTCTGAGTTCATCTGAATTCTGCTTTTTCTCTGGTTGTCTTGATATTTCATTTCAGTTTGTGCGTGCATCAGATTTTATTTGTTCTCGTTGGATTAACGTAATCAAAAAGAACGGGATATATTTGATTATTTCACTCATCAGTACAAATTTAAAATTATTTTATCACTCAGTTACTGAAAGCTCCTTATTTCCTGCTTGGTATCCATTTAACAGCAAATCTTATTTCCGTGCTTTTACTTTGAAATATGTGCCTTAACTTTTCCATTCGTAACCAAACGGCGATCCATTTCTACCACTTCCTGTCTCGTTGAGAGCTGCACATGCTCAGTGCGGTTGGGTTTTAAACCCCAAAGGCCGTTACTTTTACAATCAGCGTCTCAGGGGGGTCATGTGACCTAGAGGAAGGACGCCAGATGTTGAAGCTGGCGTTTAAAAAAAACGGGTTGGGGGGGGGCATTTCCAGGTGAGGGGGCTCTGTTGACACGACAAACATCGTCTCTTCTTGGCGGCGCTCTGTTTGTTCACTCATCACGCCTCGCTTTGAAGCACAAACTCCACATTCCTGTCGCGGCGTGCTAATTAAAAGCCCCGCGGTGCTTCTGGGGTCACCGCTGTGCTGCTGTCATCTCGGCTCCTTGACGACACAAGTCCCGTCCTGTCCCCCCTACCACCACCACCACCACCAACAACAACACCGCTACGGCTGTGGCGGCCACTATGCTTCTAAAAGCGATCCATCGTACGTAGCTTTACATCGCGAGACAGCGGCGCGGCGTCCCCGACTCGACGGATCGTCGTGTCGGAGCTCGTCTCATAGTTTCCATCCGGCGTGTCGAACGTCAGGTGGTTATTAAACTTTATTCCTACTGACATCTGGATCAACGCTCGCTGTTGCCACGACGATGATGATGATGAAGTCGCAGGAGGCTGGGGTGTGTAATTACACCTGTGCCTCACACACCCGTAGTTTCCCGGCGGATGCGCGCTGATGAGGGTTTATTGGACCTGCTGGTTTTTTATCCTGGCTGGAGGCAGTGAAAGCATCAGCGGCGTTTTATTGTGGCGGGCCCCCCGAACGTGAATCGGCTCTTGTCATTGCCATGGTGATGAATATCCAAACAGGTGACCAAACGATGCTAACGGACGTAGCTCCAGAAGTCAGAACGACAGGAAGTCGTGGGTCGAGGCACTGGAGGACTAGCGGCGGCGTTCTTTACCCCCCAACCCTGACACTAACCCCCCCCCCCCCAAGACGATCAGTGGAGTCACATCGGCTCAGACTAAACAGGTTGATAGCATCTGCGTCTCCATGGCAACATGGAGGCGTCTTATCAGCATCAAATGGGAGGAGCCAAAGACACGTTACCCCCCCTCAGTCAATGAGTCACTCCAATCGCCATGACGAGGCTGCCTAAAAGCTGACTCGGCGCTTTCCCAGTCAGTCATAACTTCATGCCTGACCTCTGACCTCTGACCCCACTGTAAACCCACAGAACCCAGCACTTCCTGTCCTGTGGGAAGAAAAAGCGTGAGTGTGGGAACGCGGCTGGACGGACGGCGACCTCAGAGGTGTGTGTGTGTGTGGGGGGGCATAGGAGGGGCGGGGCGCCCAGGAAGTGACGGGGGGGGTGTTTTCTATTATTATAGCATGTGAACGAGCAGAGATGCATTATAGGGACAAGCAGATGCATGCAGGGTAATTTTAGCCCTTCTCCTGGGGGGGCGTGGGGGTGGGGGGTGGAAGCAGAGCAGGGGTAAACAGATAATTACGAGTGCCGCCGACTCGAGGACTGATTTACGACCTGGCCTGGAACCAGATCCACGGATCCGAGGTGGCCACGCCCACCCCCCCTTCCCAAATCTGTCCACGTGACATCACAGGTGGGCGTGGCCAATCAGTGTTTATTGTGAAACAGAAGAAATGAAGATGCCATCTTTGATCAGCTAGCAGCTCATCTTGCGTTTCAAAGCGTCTCTTCCTGGGGGGGGCGAGATGACGGCTGCTGATGGTTGCTAGGCGACTGCCGGCGCTCATTGTTCCGCGTGTTTACGTCTCGGGCGTCTGCAGACGCTCTGATGTGGGCTCTTCTGACCACAGCTGGATTCCACCTGTTCTGTTTTGTTTTTTTAACACACCTGGACTCACCTGGATGTGGGAGGGACCTGTTGCATTGTGGGAAATGTAGGATTGTGTAAATTTACCCTTTCAATTGAAAAATCCCGCCTCCTGCGAGCGCAGATGGAGAATCTTTGATGGCGGTGCGTTCGAGTGCTCACGGCGGTTGTGTCTTCACGCTCTTGTGGGGTCTTTATGGGGGGGGGGGGCGTGGACGCCGTCCTCCTGGGGCTCTTTGTCTCCTCTGGGATAATGTTTGTTTGTTCCTGACGTCCCGGTGTGGTGACACCTCGGGGCGGGGTGGGGGCTTCTTTGGTGGTCCCTACTGTTAAAAAGGGGGTTTGTTTTTTGGGGGGGGGGGTTGCTCCGTTCCAGAAACAAATAAATAGTTCTATAAATCGCAAACAATTCTGTTCAGAACAAACAAATCTGTAAATAAATAAGACGGGTTTAATTCATGGATGAATAATAACGACTCATCACTTCTTTTTCACTTCCTGTCTGCTCTGCCACCGCTTTTAGTAATTGGAATTCCCCCACCACACACACACACACACACACACACACACACACACACACACACACACACACACACACACACACACACACACACACACACACACACACACAGCTTGCTCATCCAGTTTATCATTAACACAATTCTTACCGGGAATAAAAGCTTTTTTTTAAATTCATATTAACTTAATTATCTTGTTGTTGGTTGTCATGGAAACTGCAACAAATCAATCACCAGATAGATAATTATGAACTATCGATCAAACATTCTACAAGATCTGAGTGCCTTCAAATTAAAAGCGCCGCATGAGCCGCTAACCTTTTGTTAGCTCAGAGGGCTTTGATGACATCACTGCAGCTCATTTACATGTTGTGATTGGTTAGCAGCTCTTATCTGGTTAAACCTGGAGCCGGCGCTCCAGAACCTCGCCCCGGGGCTTGCCCCTTTAATCTCCTCTCGTCCAATCAGAGCGCAGCATCGGCGTCGGCTGCTGTGTTTATCAAACAGGAGATTAAAGGTGATATCGGCGGCATCCAGCAGACGCTCGACTGAGCGCGCTCAGTGCGGGCGGGTGGGCTTCATTCAGGTGTGATACCCGTCTCGACTGGAACCCGGAGGCCCGTCCGTGTGGAGAAACCAAACAGCCTTCCAGGCTGCAGACATTCCTCAGTAAAGGAGCAGATTAGACATTAACCGAGGCGTTAATGTGTAACCGCCATCCCTCGCCGGCGTGACCCGGTTTACTCGTGATGCACAGAAACCGTCGTTCACATCAGTCGAATTAAAATTCCTCTGAGGGTTAGAAAGCGAGCTCGTAATCAGACGCAGAAACAAACGCGCCCCGGGTTAGTTACGACCTGCAGGGTGTGGTCGGGTACGACCTCGCTAACAGCTCATAAAATGTGGCTAACCGACCGCTAACAGAGCTAATCGTGCCAAAACACGCCATAAACTTTGAATAATTACATCCCCGTTAAATGTTGGCTAACGTTGTGCTGAACGTGGGCTAATAGCCACATTTTAACAGGCGTACCTCACATGGTAGCGTGCTGGGATGCTAGCTTCTTCTCTAATTGGCGATGTTAGCTGAAACGTATGCATTTGACAAAATGTGGACACAACCTGTTGTATTTTTACAATTACACAAAGCTAATGGCATTGATAAGCTAACCAGTCACCAAGCTATAGAGGCTGCTTAATATAGTAATGTTAGCATCCTTAGCTAATTAGCGACATAAGATCGTTTTATGACAGTCGAGTTACAAGTCCAGAGCTGAATATTGAACTTTAGTCATATTTTAATTAGCTTATAGCCTATATTAGCTACTAAGCTACTGTAATTCACACAACGGATAAACATCGGCTAACCTCGTTTCGAGTCGTTTCCAGTTGCGTCGTTCTCGATTTTACGTCAATTTTCCCAAAAAAATTTAGACAAAGTAAAAATCAAGTTTACGTCATATTACTCCACAAATACTGGAATCCTAAAATCACTAGTCAACCGTTAAAAACACATGTCATGTTACTGTACAATAAATCAGAATAAAACATATAATATCATATTATTAGCCCGTAGCAACCCCCGTGACCCACAATGAAGAAAAAGCAGCTGAAAACGAGACGGAAACGTTTTTCCTGTGCTATATTAAAAAATAAAATTTCCTTATTTGTCAGCTTAAAATAGATTCATATTAACCAAATATCATTAAAATAAATTTATTAATAAAGTTCAGTACAGAAATGGAAATGGTTACCTACAGTTTAGTCTGGAAACGAGGTCATTCTAGTTTAAACTTGTATTAAATATTACGAATGTTAGCCTATAAAAAGTAGCCCGAGCTAACTATCATATGAGTCGCTAGCTCAGTTAGCAACTCCACCGTCAAGCTCAGGCTATAAATTCTAAATGTTAGCTTTAAAAACCAACATCCCAGCTAGCATGTTAACAGCATAACAGCGGTTATTCTACTGTATGTTTCACTTAGTCTCGAGCTACGAGGGGTTTTAAAGCGGCTCCCAGTGTTCCCATAAAAACCACTTCCTGTGTATATTTACTGAAACCCAAACCTGACCCGGTTCCCCTTCGCGCTCCTCAGTTAGCCTGAAACCGGAGACGGCGGTTATGAGTCGGAGCCGGACCACCGGCACTTTAGGGGTTAAATCATGTTTCCGTCGTTTCTCCCAGTGATGGATGGATGGATGGATGGATGGAGGTCTAACTCACTGCTTTTGGTTACTTCCACCCGGGTGACGAGTCACATGACCTTTGCGGACGTATTGATTGATCAATTGATTGATTGAACCAACGGATCCGCGATCAACGTGTTAAACTCTCCCTCGTTCTTCGCATTCCTTCTCGATCCGTTCAGCGTTTTTATCTCGCGGTGGTTTGACCTCTGACCCTGGCGGCACCTGCAGACAGGAGGGCGGGGTCTGACGGAGCCGCTCCATCTGTGCTGGGCGTTACCACGGTTACGGCGCTCCTGTGTGTTTTCACACGGAATAAAACCTGAAAAGTGTGAAACACTTAAATGTTTCTGGTGCATTCAGGCAGTCGTGTCGGGGTCAAAGGTCGCAGGTGCTGTGTAAGCGTGGAACACTGAACCCTCCGTTTTTGTCTTCAGGCTGAGCTCTGGATTATTTTATCGTTTTAAAACTTTGTCGTCACTGGGTGTAAACAGACGTGACTTTGGCGGCACGTCAGCTGACCGTCAGAGAGGGGCGGAGCCTCCGGCGGCGAGCCGACGGACGGCCCGACGCGCCGACGAGGCTCGCTCCGGCCCACGCGTCCAAAAGTCAAAGCGGCCATTGTTCGCTCCTCCGGAGAAGAATGCGATGAGGTCATGGGAGGAAATTTAATTGGGCTGTGAGCTTCTCCTCCCCCCTCCACAACAACTGTAACCCCCCCACCTCATCCTCCTCCTCCCAACCCTCAGGCCGACCCCGAGGATCCACAGGAGCGCACTGTAAAAAAAAAAACATATCAATTTAAGTCCGCTTAACAATTCACTTAAAATTTAAACGTCGATTTCTCGAAGTTTAGTTTTCCGAGGATCTCAGTTCTTTTTCCATTGGATTCAAGAACCGGCAGTACGGTATCACATGACTACCTACTAAGAATCCATGATGTAGTGAAGCCGTGCATCTTGAAGCATGAATAAGCGAGGGATTACCATATTTAAGCTTTTCACGTAATATAGCAGTATCATCTGCATATCGGATGTTTTACTCGGTATATAAGACGAGGATTCTGGTCCGTTTATGGTTTCACCTGTTGGTTAATTGGTCATTTTAGATAACTTAAAAAGTTAAATCCAATTTTTTTTAAAATTAGTGAAAATAAAAATTCAGATCAAAAAATTGTTATTGAAATTTGCGAGATTTGTTGACTTTTTTTCTTTTTCTAATTGATCTACAATTATTGAAACAAATTTTTCAAAAAATGGAAACAAGATCGATGAACTTGGTGACATTGGAAATGTTTTTTGCCAAATTCCCAAACACACCAAAAAACAAAACGTGATCCGAGTTTATTCCGTCCCATCATCAGTTTGTTACCCTGAGCAGGAGGACGAAACAATGAACCATCCGCTTTAATTTCCTTCTTGGTACGAGACGCCGGGAAACGCTGCTGTGAAAAACATGGTTGGGATTGTTCAGGTGGACGAGAAGCCTGACGCAGGAAGCGGTTCTCTTCCTGCAGAGCGTTTGAACCCGTTGCCGGTTGGTCGGAGTCACGACAGTCAAAATGAATCCAAACAGGCCCAGAAATGTCCGGTATCTCCGCTCAAATCCCCCGGATCCTCCAGCCGTGCAGCTGCACGGGAGCAGCGGCTCATAAAGTCCACACCGCTTCCATCGCTGACGTCTTTTTATGTCGACTTTCCACAAAAATGTCATCAGATATGAAAGTCATCGGAATCTGCTGAAGCTCTGCTTGAATTTTAAGCCCGTTTTGATTGATTTCTTCTTCTTTTCATTCTTCTTGATGTCGTCTCCAACCTTTTTTCCCCCTCCGGTTTAACGTCAGACGATATCTTCACGAACCGTCCCTCTAAGGTGTGTTGGATAAATCCAACAAAATAAAATACGACCAGCAGAAAAACGTTTATTCTAACTAGAATAATAAAGATGAATCCAGTTTGTATCAACTTTATTAGCAGCGTCTTCGTGACGTCACACCAACGTTTGTTTCTTGTTGGTTCTGCTAGCTTGGGAGTTTCAGTTTAGCGCTAATGTGTTCTGTGTTAGCGGCCGGAGCGACCCCTTTTAAGAAGGTAGTCATGTGACCGAGGCAAGCATCTCCACAAGCGTCACGAGTGACCCCGTACCGACTGACCCACGGACTGATACCGAACCATGACCCGGGGGGTTGGGGACCACTGAACTAAACCGTCGGTCGCATCATTCTGATTCAGGGTCAGTTCGCCGTCTTGTCGAGACTCCGCCCTCCTGCGCTCTAGATGGAAGGTTTTATTGGCTCGTCTCCTAAAAAGGAGGTGAAATCTGTGAGCTCATTACCTCCTTCATCCCGTTAAGGGTCCTCCTGTGTCCTGCCCAAGGTCTTCATCCTCATTAAAACCTCTGAAGACAAACATCTGCATCTCTGACCTCTTGCCAGGACATCAGAACAAACATCCCTGCAGTGGTTCTGCCCCGCGGGCAAAACCTGAAGACGAGTCCTGGTGTCTGACTCCTGGTGTCTGACTCCTGGTGTCTGACTCCTGGTGTCTGTGACTCCTGGTGTCTGTGACTCCTCAGGGCCGCTCCGCCGTCCCATTGGCGTCCCACCAATCAGATGAATATCGGACCAGACGGATGGGAAACCGGAGCGAGGACGAGACAAGACGACCCGATTCTAAAAATAAAAACTGACCTTTTAAATTTCTGCAAAGATTAAAAAAAAAATGTTAATGACGGAAGCTAAAAGAGGACATTATCGCAAAAAAAAATTGATTATCGTATGATTGGGAATCTGAGTATATTTCACTAAAAGTTTCACAATCAAACTTGTTTTCAAAAACTTCTGATTTGTGATACAAATTTGCTTTAATTTTTCTTGAATAACTTTCTTTTTGTAAAAAAAAAAAAGTTCTAATTTTTTTTTAGCCGTTTTTAGACAAAGATTGAAGAAGAATTTAAAGACTGTTAATTTCTTATTCTAACGTAATAAAACACGTAAAACTAAGCATTGAAATTTTAAAATAAAATTTTTTTTAAACCCTTTTTAAATAATTTTCTTGTTTAACTCATCTCATCGAAGCTCTCGTTGGTCAGTAACCTCGTGTTGACGGTTCCGGCCTATGAGGAGCGAGTCGTGTCTGATGTCAGAGGTCAGAGGTCGTCTTCAGCAGAGTTTGAACCTCTGAAAGAAAATCCCCTTGTTAGCAGCCGCCGCTGATCGCCGACTCGTCTTCCATATCTGGGCAGGAAAAAAACTCCCCTCGCCCCCCCACCACCACACCGACCCCCCCATCTCTCTCTCTCTCTGACATGAACAGCCTGTGCTGCTCGCTCGCCCCTCTCTCTCCTCCACTGTGGATTCTTTCTTTCCCGGCGGAAACACATTCCAGCCGGTTCATTCCTGCCGTCACCCGGACCCCCCCACCCACCCACCCCCCCACAGCGCCGTCTTGGAAAGAAAAGCTCCTTCCTTCTTAACCACTGTAGGCTCTTTTCATGTCGGGACCTGACTGAGGGCCCCCCCAGGGGGGGTGGGGAGGGTCTCCAGGGGTCACCGCCCCACAATAGACGGGTTAGCTCCGCTTAAAGCAAAACCAGCTAATTGACGACGTGGGGCATTTGTTTCTCGGTGGTGGGGGTCTGAACGGCCCCCGGCTTAAAGCTGCTCTCAGGTTCTTAAAGGTCGGGTTCAGTTTGTCTAAACCTGGGCTTTGTTCGCCACCACTTCCTGTTTGTCAGCAGGAACTATCAACAACCCAACGGAACGCTACGTTTTTAGCGATCGGAACCGCACACGATCCAGATCTTCACATGATCATCAGGAGTGTGAATCTGAAAAGGGCTTTCTGTTCCCTCTGTACTCGCCTGAAGGAACGTCGTCATGGCAGTGAGAACACACCGTCGGCTGTGTTCTTACCTCATGAGGAACCATTGTAGTCACGAGAACTCAGTTCGGTCATCGGTTCAAGAACCTGACATCTGTTTTCATTTCAATCGATCGATTGATCAGCTGTCATTTTGGGTGTTTTTGCCCTGAGTTTTGAGTCTCAGGCTCCTGCAGATGCTGATATATCTATAGATCCTTTTATCTCACAGACATTCATCAATTTTAAGTGGGAAATTTCATGGATAAACAGTTAAAAAATGTTATTTTTAACTGAAAACATATTAAAAGATAACAATGTTAATGTTAAAAAAATACATACAATGAACGTAAAGGGATAAATAGTTGAAATAAAATACAATTTTAAAATAAAGTTGTAATTATGGAGTGGAAAACATTACTCAAAACTGGTCTGAAAACCTGGTTAAGTCTATCAAACCTATAAGACGGGACTTCTCCTCAATTATTGAAAAAAAGGTCAGGAAAATTTGACCTAGGTGTTGTTGAGATTCTTTGGGTTTTTAAATTTTTTTTTTTACATATTTCTTTTTTTCTTTATATCTGTTCTTATATATATGAGATATATATATATATATATATATATATATATATATATATATAATAAAATACACACACACATACATACGTATATACATATACACGTATATATATACACACACCTGTGTGTGTGTGTGTGTGTGTGTGTATATATATATATATATAGACACATATATACACATATATATACACAGTATATAGCGGCTTCCTAAGTTGTTTTTTTGTAAATAACACTAATACACACATAAAGCGTTAAAAAACTTAAAAGAGCAACACAAAAACAATCAGGAAACCTGCGATTATTTTTATGATAATGTCATTATATATATTAAAGATGTGACTGAGGCTGAAAGTAACAGAATATGACATTAAAAAAAAAAGAAAAAGAAAACCTGGTTAAGATATAAAAGCTTTTATTTTGGCGAGGCAGTCTGATTCTTCCTGTCCTGTCAGCATTGTCTTTCTTGAAGTCGGTTTCACGCTGGGGGGTAAAAAAAGCACCCTCTCTCGGACTCGAGCAGTGGGTGGGGCCTGTCCTTATATGGAGGGGGAGAACACAAACAGCGCCGTCTTTGTTTGAGCTTTAACTGTAAAGTTCTTCTCGTCAATAAGACGATTGTCCTGGAAGAACGGACAGAGTTCACGCCGCCAGACGGTTCAGTGTCCCGCTCAAGCGATGATGTCATCGTCATGCGATGATGTCATCTTCACCTGTACCAGGCAGCAATTTGAGGCCTCTGCTCTGATTGGACATCACAGAAGCTTTCGCTATCGATTAACGTGTTGGTTATTGGTTCTTGTGATTGGTAGCGAGGGATGATGGCGGCCATCGCCTTCCATCATTAGAAGACACGGATTTCTCGTCCAATCAGAGCGTCCCGGCCCCCACCCAGGTGGGTTCCGTCCGGTTTGATGGGGTTGCGGAGGAGTTTTTATTTAAAGACGGGTCTGTTCCTGCCGGCTGGAGTCCGTCCGGCTGAGAGTTCCTCTCCTCCTGTGATCTGAGGCCAGGAAGAGGCTCAGGATCGCAGATGTTCTCCGTCACGGACCAATCGGAGTTCACCTCTGAAGCTCCTCCGAAAGGTTTCGAAAAATGATGAAAAATCATTACCAGAGACGTTCTGACGCCAGAATGACGTCCGACCTGACTGCCGGTCCAGCTGGACTTTGATTAGAAGCAGAAACTGTGTTTTAAAAACCCAGTGGCGGATCCTCGTGTGAAGGGGCGGAGCCAGAGACTCAGATTGTGAAGGGGTGGACTGAGGAGTCCTCTCCGGTTTGGTCTTCTGTTACAGTTTCACCCGTTGGTCAGCTGGTCATTTCAGATTATTTGAAAATAAAATAAAAATCATTCATTAATTTTCTAGAGCCTGTTCCAGCAGATACGTTGCCGGGGCATCGCTGAACCACACGAAAGACAAACAACAGCTTTATTATTTTAACTAAGATCAAGATTTGAATACAAGAAATGTTCTCGAAACTTGAGTGATTTGTTGACTTTTCTTTTCCTCATTGCTCTAAAATTATTGAAACAAATTCCACCTGCCATGTTCTACTTAGTTTTTTTGCGTATTAGAGCAGTGTCGTCTGCATATCGGACGATTAATCGATATATAAAAGACAAGGATTCAGGGTCCGCTTTGGTCTTGCCTTACGATTCTACCTGTTGTTCAGTTGTTTTTAGTTATTTCAAATTACTTTAAAAGTTAAAACCAATTTTGTTAAATTATTTTAATGAACATAAAGATTCGAATCCAAGAAATGTTCTTGAAATTTGCAGGATTTAGTGACTTTTTTTCTTTTTTCTAATTGATCTAATATTATTGAAACAAATTCCACTAAACCCGTAGATTAAATTAAATAATTACCTGGATACCGATAGAGGGGCGGAGCCAACAGCCCTACACAGATCCTACCTGTGTAGGGCTGTAGCTTTTCTTACTGTTGAAATTTAGCTAATTATCAGTTCACGTTAGAGGTGTTCCAGATGTTCGAACACTAAATCTACGTTTTTCCGACTTTCAACGGAATGTTCTGCTTAGGTTTTGCATACTGGACCATTATCTTATCGATATTGGGTGTTTGATCAGTATCACAGACTAAAATGATTGATTGATTATCAGTTACTGATTTTCTTTGGCTTGAACGTTTCTTGGTTTTCTGGTCATCTCGACCTTATCGCTAAAAGTCTCATACCGGGCATAGTTTATATCAGCCTGCTTCAAAAGCTTTTTGCTAACCTTGACCTCCACGCACACACACACACACACACACACACACACACACACACACACACACACACACACACACACACACACACACACACACACACACACACACACACACACAGGGGGAGGAGGAGAAGCTGGAGGAAGTTGTTTGTTTGCCGTCGCTTCATCGTTTCCTGTAATAAACTGCAGCCTTTTGTCAGGACCCCTTCAGCTGCTTCACCTTTATTTGCTGTGGTCACAGAGGGGCCCTCGGGGGCCGGGGGCCCCTGTCAGCAGCTCACTGTTTACAGAACAGATTCTTTGGCAGAACAAACAGCCTTACCCCCCGCCGCCCAGCTCCAACATGGCGGCGACTGCGACGCTCCTCCTCCACACGCTGACGGACGGCTCCAGGAGTCGGCGGCGAGTCGGGACTCGTCAAAATATGCGAAGTTTAAGGACGATGATTTCACCGCGCGTTCCTGCTCGGATAATACCAGCGCTTCCTGGAGAGAGGTCATTTCCTGGAAAATACTTGAAGTCAAGGCTGATTGTTTGAAATATTGAAAAATTGTCATTTTAAAACTTTATTTTCCCAGTTTGAATGCTGGAAACTTTTTTTCCCCAAAGATGTTCCAATAAACGGTATAATTTATACGGAAATAAAGCGGCAATATTTAAAGAACGGTAACATGAAAACCAATGATTAAAGGGAAGGAAATTTGTGTGAAATCAGAAAATGAAATGAATTTGGCTTTAATCTGTCCCATAAACATATTTTATAATCTAGTGACGCACATGTGTGAAACTCAAGGCCCAAGGGCCAAATGTGGCCCTCCACATTATATTATGTGGCCCGCAAGAGTATGAAAGGTCAGTGTCTAAAAATGAGTAGATCAAAAGTGTGCTGTAAGCAAAACATTTCCCACAATGCAATAATTCAACCCATTTTAACACTGACAAAAACATTTTGAACTAAGTGTAACTGTATTGTATGCAACTTGAATAAGTAGTAAATGTAGTTATTCAATGTTAAGGAGTAGTTATATTTATTTTACATTTGCTTAGATTTTTAAGTTACAAACTTATTTTTTCTATGTAACTGTAATGTTTGTAACTTGAATAAGGAATAAATTCAGAGTTATTTAACATTAAGTAGTTACATTTATGTTACATTACATTGAGTTACATTTAGTTACATGTATTAGTTACATCTGGCCCTTTGAGGACCGCCGTGATGCTGATGTGGCCCTCAGTGAAATGAGTTTGACCCCCCTGTAATGACATCTTCTTGTCCTCCGTCCTCAGGTAAGTCCTTCGACATCACCTACGTGCGCCTCAAGTTCCACACCAGCCGCCCTGAGAGCTTCGCCATCTACAAGCGCACCAGGGAGGGGGGCCCCTGGGTGCCCTACCAGTACTACAGCGGCTCCTGCGAGAAGACCTACCAGAAGGCCAACCGCGGGTTCATCCGCACCGGCGAGGACGAGCAGCAGGCGCTCTGCACCGACGACTTCAGCGACATCTCGCCGCTCACCGGCGGCAACGTGGCCTTCTCCACGCTGGAGGGCCGGCCCAGTGCCTACAACTTCGACAACAGCCCCGTCCTGCAGGTGAGAGCCGCGCGCGCAAACAGGAAGTGTGTGATAGTCTCCAGATGCATTCTGGGAATGGAATCTGACAAGTAGTCATAGATTTGCTGCTTCCTGTTAAACGCAACGATTATTGACTTCGCTTGAAGGTGAATCTGTACATTTGAAAATTTCGATGTGACGCTGATTGTCGCCAGTTGTTGCCATAGCGACGCCCCCGGTTTTCCCACTGCAGCTCGGTTTGGCTTCAGAGACCTGCAGCTGCTGGACTTCTGTCCCCCCCCCTCACTCTGTGCTTCATCCCTCCTCCTCCTCCTCCTCTTCGGCGTGTTTGTGTTTCCATGTTTCATCACCCTCTGGTTCAGGTTGTTGCTCAATAACTGGAAGCCATGTTTTCATTCTTCTCTCCTTCGGTTTCGAAATGTGTGTTTTTGTTTCATGGTCCAAATGAAATGGAAGGAAACCAGGAAAACGGCTCCAACAGTCGTCCCTCAGTCGCTTCAGTCAACATAGACCCCCCCAGCGTGTCGCTGCAAACAGGAAGAGATTGAATTTAACTTGAAATTCAAATGTAGTTTACATCAAAACTGGCTTCGATGTTAAAATAACAGCCCCCGAAGAGCCAGAACTGGAATCAAACCAAGACTACAACCAGACTTGTTCGTTGTTTCAACGGGCTAGCATGTTATTTATTATTTCAACATTCAAACATGTTAATATTATTTATTTCAGTATACAAACAAGCTAACATGTTAATATTACAGTATTTTCTGCACTATAAGGTGCAAATAAAGGCCTTTAATTTCCTCAAAATAGGCAGTGCACCTTATAATCCAGCACTCCTTATACAAGCAAACCTCGGTTCTCGACCATAATTAGTTCCTGAAGGCTGTTCGAATAGCGATTTGTTCAAATTCCAAATACGTTTCCGTTCCAAGACGCTAGAAAACTACCTTTTTTCAACATATGTTATTTAATAATGTCATTTATATATCAAATTGTATAGTAATGAAACATATCAAAGTAATGTAAAAGAAAGAAGCAAACACGAGAAACAAAGGGAAAAAAACATGGTCGTAATCAGGTTAGCCTAAGGTACGAGTTACCGTCATCTTTTGGACAGAAGTTTACGGTACCGTAACTCGCACCATAGGCAATGGAACGTAAATTCCGTGAAAAATTATTGAATACAGTAAACTAAAATAAAAAGCACATTACTGTCACGTTTTCTCTTGACTTTTCTTGCCATTTCTCGTGCATGGCGGCGAGAAAAAGCCGTTTGTTTCACATTTGACTTCGAAATTTTGTTCGGCTTCTCAGACAAAAAAATTCAGAATTTTTTGATTGAATTCCGATTTGTTCGATGGCTAAAGCGTTCGAAAACCAAGGGTTGCTTTTATATGAAAAAAGTTTTAGAACAGGTCATTCATTGAAGGTGCGCCTTATAGTCCAGTGTGCCTTATAGTGTGGAAAATACTGTGGTTGTTTTAAAAAGTTAGCATGTTAATACAGTATTATCTATTGTATTTCAGCAGGTTAACATGTTAGAATTTGTTGTTTCAACATGCTAACATGCTAATAATAGCTGTTTCAACATGTTAATATTAGTTGTTTTCAAAAGGTCAGCATCCAAGCAGGGGTATTGTATTTTCTATAGGCTAGTTTGTTAGCATCAGTTTGCTAATGGCTCAGCAGTGTTTTGACTTCCAGTTTCAGAAATATCTCCACCCAGATAGCGACGGTGTTACTTTAGCAGGAATAGTGGCGGTGCTTCAGTGTCTCAGAATATCTCCTGGTATCCATGTGACCCTGAGGAGTCTCATAAGAGTCTTCTTGTATCTGTTGGACCTTCACGTTAGAAACGGTGTAGACTTCTAGACGATGTTCTCCACACCTGAGGTCAAGGGTGTTCCGATAGATGACTGATTCCAGCCTCATTTTTACGTATAAATGTCACGTTTCGGAGATTAAACTGGTCCTTTTTTCCGATGCCGGTGATGTCTGCTTTATTTTCAGGAGGTACAAACAAAAAGTTTGGGGGTGCGGCTCAAGAATAAACGTGAGTGATAGCTGGAGCGACTCAGCTGCAGGTTATTTCCTACCCAGCGATGACAGACGGCAGGAATGTCAGAGAGCAGCGACAAACAGCCGTCTGACGCCTCTAAACACAGCTTCAGTATAAATAGCTTCATGCCGACAGGTCAAATAAGGAAGTTTAGACCTGAGCTGGGGGGCTAAATTTGTTCATTTGCATAGAGAAGAGGTATTGGTGTCAGAGAGGTAGAGCTGAGACTCTTCATCAGTGTCATTGTAGTTGTGTTTGTACAGTAGAAGGACAAGACAACCATCCTCAGCCGACGCTCGTGTTTCTCTTCATAAAAAGCCTAGAACAGTTTTCAGGATGGATTTTAGTCCAAATGGAGAACTTGTGGTGAAATGTAAACCTCCACACCCAATTTGGCACAATTAAAAAAACGGTATCAAATAACGGCACTATCTTCTTACCCACTCTGACCGTTTTCGTCGAGGGTCTCCAAACTTTTTCCTGTAAGGGCCACATAAAGTCATGAAATAAATAACACTAATAATGAAATAAATAACACTATTTATGAAATAGATAACAACCGGGGTGTTTTTCTGGGACTGTGCTGAGTGTGGAAGCGGGCCGCATTCGGGCCGCGGTTTGGCGACTGCTGGCTTTCATCATCGGTTGAGATCGCCTGGAGACGTGAATTACACCAAATTGGCATTGTTGTTTTTTGGAACCAGTTGTTGGAGAAAGTTGCACACTAAAAAAAACCTTCACCTCATGTTCCATTGGTGTGAGGATGAGGAGAACCCGATTGGGTAAACTTTTCCTTGAAGACTTGGTCTTAAATTTGTGACCGTGGTTGGATCGGTTGTTCAAACATCTCTCGAATCGTAATGAAGTCAAAGTGAAAGCTCTACGACTGGCTGTTTTTAGTTTCTTTCTGACTGAATTGCTAGTTTCTTTGTGACTGGCTAGCCACATTAGCCAGGTAGTTACCCTATACACTCTAGTTCTGGACTTGGGCGTCTCCATCCTTCCGAGGCTACAGCTTGGGATCCGCGGAGGAGTTTCCAGCAGCATTCTTCTCTCCAGAAAACCTCGGCCGAGGCTTACACACTGGCACAGAGCTGCAGATGATTGATGGCAAACAAATGTTCTCCACCGTTTGCGCGGTGTTGACTCAGCTGAGAAACCTACACGAGCTTCCTGGACGTTCTGGAGAGCTGCAGCTGCTGGATGAACCACACCAATGGGTTTATCCTCCGTGATTCACAACTGGAGAGAGAAAGCAGAGATCTGGAGATGAGCGACCGACCGCAGCTGCAGGGACGCCTTCAACAATGGTCGTCTTCATCGCGACCGCAGACGTCTGCCAAACGCTGAGCCTCCATCACAGTTTGGCAGCAGGCAAACATCAGACAACAAACTGTCAGGACTGAGAGGAGCTCACAGTTGGCAGCAGATTCCGTCTTCCTGCGAGGGTCCACCGGACCCAGTCGTTCAGGGTGTGGCCGAACAAGTCATCAGAATATTGTCAGGATACAGGAGAACCTGGAGATACGAGTTTAATACGTGACTGCGCTCAGAAGTCAAACATTTAAAATGACTTGAATCGTTTTAATCTATTCCAGCCTTGTAAAATAGCCCCAAAACCCCTAAATTATAAAAAAAAAAACTTTTGTCAACCAATAGACATGCAGACTTTACCTGTGTATAATTAAGTATACTTAAAAAATGATAGAGAATGAAAAGAAACGCAAAAGTCACAAGAAAACACAAGCTACGTCTTTACTCCACCAACGAGAACGAGATCCGGTCTCACTGATGTCGTATCCATCCACCAACTAGTGGTAAAGAACGAGTTCCGGTCTCACTGATGTTGCATTTACCCGCCAACACGTGGTAAAGAACGAGATCCGGTCTCACTGATGTATCCATCCACCAACATGTGGTAAAGAACGAGATCCGGTCTCACTGATGTCGTATCCATCCACCAACACGTGGTAAAGAACGAGATCCGGTCTCACTGATGTTGTATCCATCCATCAACATCACCTAAATGTCAAACAAAGCGGATAAAGCCAGTGACGTAGAAGACACAGGTTTGATAGAACCTGTAGATTGACCCAATCAGAGAACATTTGCTCTTACAGGTGACGACTGACTCAGCTGGTGTTCTGATCGGCGCTAGGTTAGACTCTAGTTGAGTCACTGACTCCTTTGGATGTTGGCCATTTGTTGAGGACACTCTTGGGATGCTTCAGGAGGCTTCAGCCAATCTGGGTGGAGACCCGGGACTGGAGCCAGAACACATTACAGGGATTATACATCTGGCCCTGGGAACACCAGCTGGGAGACGTGAAGAAGCTCTGCCTTCACGCCGGATGGATGGAGTTACTTGAGGTCCCAGAAGTCTTTGAAGTTCTTCCAAATTTCACGTTTATTGGTGTGACGTTCTAGTTCTTACAAAATTCTGAAGTTGAAAATGTTAAAGGAATATTTCAATAAAGTCGTAAACATAATTTATAATCTGGATTATGAGTAGAAGTGATAGCACTCAAGAGCCATCTGAGGTCAACATCTGGTTGGAGTGCCTCCCTTTTGGAGGTTTTCTGGTCAACTGGGAGGCGACCCAGAATGCACCGGAGGTCTGACATAGCTCATCTACACTGGGAATAACTTGGGATCCGACTGCAGGAACTGGGGAGGAACGTCTGGAATAAGTAATTAGTCTACTGCCACCATGACCCGACCCTGGATAAGGGTTGGGGTCGAGTTCCTTTGCCATCTCTGATATCCCATGAACGTCCCCCGAGAGTCTCTCAGTGTCAGCAGACAAGTTGGAGCCAATGGTTCCATCTCCTTCCACCTCCCAACCTCCGTTGCACTTTCAAAACATTGGGTCCGGGTCATTTTTGCGGTGGGAAAATACACCTACTTGTTTTTCTCAGTATCTTTGGCGAACGTGGTGAAGCAGCTGGTGGGTGAATCAGAAACGCGTTCCAGGATTTAACGCCGGCGTGTTAAGTCCCAGGAAGAGTCCGGCGTTTATGAGTAGGTGTATGAAAGAACAGTCGACCTGAACGCCGGAGCCAAACCCTCAGCTCTGGTTTCATCTGACGCCTCAAGACTATCTCATCCACAGGCCCGTCGGCCATGTTCCCTTGCGGCAGCCGTGATGTTAACATTTCTACCCCAGGCTGATGGTTTTCGTTCAGATATGTCAGCTCTGGGCTGTTTGTCCTCAGGCAGCTGCTCCGAGTTTACCCTCCGCTCAATGAAAACCCTGATAAGCTTCTTGCTGATACTGAACAAAGCTATCGCTGGCCTTCACTCAATTTCCCATGAGCCTTTCACACAGGAGGGGACGTTGGGTAACTCTTTCTCCTCCGCGATGAGACGAGCCGAGCAGGTGTCCTTCGGTAATTCCCTCCATCTGTGTTTCATGTCATTACGCCAAGAAAATAAAGAGCGTTTTCACGCGACCGTGTCGGCCTGGACCGCCTGGTTGTGGAGTTGCGTCACCGTGTTTCCCACAGAACCGCAAGAATTTTGCAGATTGACAGTCTGACAAATGTTTGACCCAACATCTGTTGCTTAATGGCGCGGCTCTCGGGATCGCCGCCGCTTTCCTCAAACCGAAATATCTCAACGATAGGAAGGGTGATGATGAAATCTGCTTCGGGTTTTAATGCATCCCAAACTTTCGTGGAAATCGATGTTTGATATTTCCGTTCTTCTGTTATTTTCCCCCCTGGTGCTATCGCTAATGCTGCTTCCTTGTTGTGTCTCTCGCAGGACTGGGTGACGGCGACCGACATCAGAGTGACTCTGAACAGACTCAACACGTTCGGAGATGAGGTTTTCAACGATCCCAAGGTCCTCAAGTCCTACTACTACGCCATCTCTGACTTTGCTGTCGGAGGAAGGTAAAGATTTTTGATAACCAGGCAGATCAGGGTCAGTTTGGGTGACTTTTGGCGCTCAGACGTGTCCGTTAAATGCTTGAAACCTACTTGGATTGCAGTGTGGTCAGGTGGTATTCTGGGTCCTGGCCTCTGTGTTTTCTCTGTGTGGTCTAAATCCACATAAGAACTTCTTTTCCTGCATGTCTTGGGGGGAAAAAAAAAGGTTTGGACAGGCGTTACACGAGTGTTTAACACACTGTCGCTGCACAACCTCCTGTGCCATAATCTGTTTGAAATGTGGAGCAGATTTCCATTACACAGCCAGCATTCCTGGCATTCCTGACCGGCAGAGCTGGATTACAGGGAACCTGGGACAGGGGTAGACCGTCCGCCATGATGGGCGGAAGAAAAGGGAAGAGTCGTGAGTCTTAGCACCTGTCAGAGCTGCTAGAGTTCAGCCTGTATTTATCCAAGGAGGGATTTCTGAGGAGTCTTTTCCTCTGGTTGGCTCCACCTTGTTTCATCTGAACTTGTTCACCTGAGCGAATTCATCTGGCTCTGATCCAGATGCCCGTTTCAAAAATTTTGACACATTTTCCAACTTTGACGGTTCAAAACATTCTTGAAATAGAAGAGAACATTTGATCTGAATTCCTCTTTGTCTTACTTTGAGATTACGAAAGCCAAACATCAGTCTGGCTTCTAACCTGAAGCCAAAGCTAACATTGGATGACTTGGGTCAAAGCTAAGAGGCTAGTTGCTACATGTAGCTCATTTCGAGCTAACAGTCCTCGCAGGAACGTTAATCTTTTGCTTGGTTTCCATTGTTGGTGGCTTGATTTGTAAATGAATAATGAATAAGTAAGAACAAGACCAGCTGAACTTCCACTCATATTTCTGCAGGCAGATACTTGTTATGGAGTCCCATCCATCAACATAACAATGATTAAATTCCTGAAATGTTGCCGGTGAAATATACGCCTGCGTTGATTAATTCTTAGAAGCCTCCCGTAAGTTTCTACATTGTAGATTAAAAGTAGTTTTATCCTCCCTGAAACCAGTTTTCGTTGATAACAGCGGCGAGGTTTCTTCCTTCCTGCCATCAGTTTTTCCACATCTCTCTGCCAAGATACACCTGAGACCATCACTGGAGGAGGTGTCTGATAGGCAAGTCCCATCCTGTTGTCAGGGGCGCCCTCCCCCAGGAAGTTTAGGAAAGTTTCCCTCCGAGCCGCTGGGTAAAAAGAAAAAAAATGGTCCTGACGTCATGCCAGTGTTTGAAAGCAAACTGGATGATTCTGCCACCATCATTTGGGTTGTGGAGGTGTAACCGTGTGTTCCTGTGGTTCCGTCAGGTGTAAATGTAACGGCCACGCCAGCGAATGCACCAAGAACAGCCGAGGGCGAATGGTGTGTAACTGCAAACACAACACCGACGGGGACGACTGCAACGTCTGCAAACCCTTCTTCAACAACCGGCCGTGGAGGCGAGCGACCGCTGAGAACCCCAACGAGTGTCTGCGTAAGTCTGCAGCCGCCAGACGGCAGGACGGTGCTGTGCTACTGCTACAGCTAGCCTACCACTGATACGACCGTTCTATTGAAGTTATGGCTGTCCTACCAACGATACGACTGTTGTACTACAGCTTTGATTGTTCTACTGCAGCTATGACTGTTTTCTACAGCTACGACTGTTCTACAGCTACGAATGTTCTACCACAGCTAGGACTGTTCTACCGCTGACACAACTGTTCTACTGCAGCTACGACTGTTCTACCACAGCTACGACTGTTTTACTACAGCTACAACTGTTTTATCGAAGTTACGATTGTTCTACTACAGCTACGACTGTTCTACCACAGTTACGACTGTTGTACTGTAGCTATGACTGTTCTACTACAGCTACAACATTTTTATCGAAGTTGCGACTGTTCTACCACAGTTGCGACTGTTCTACCACAGTTGCGACTGTTCTACTGTAGCTACGACTGTTTTATCGAAGTCACGACTGTTCTACTACAGCTACGACTGTTTTATCAAAGTTATGACTGTTCTACTACAGCTACGACTGTTTTATCAAAGTTACGACTGTCCTACTGCAGTTACGACTGTTGTACTGTAGGTATGACTGTTTTCTCGAAGTTACGACTGTTCTATCTATCTACTACAGCTGCGACTGTTTTATCGAAGTTACGACTGTTCTACTACAGCTAAGAGTTTTATCGAAGTTATGACTGCTCTACTACAGCTACGACTGTTCTACCACACTATGACTGGCCGGTTTTAAGTAAAAGTACCGCAGGTGCTGCTAATAATAGCCAACAAATGAAATTAGCAGCATGAAGGAAGTAAAACTGCTAAACTAAAAGCCAGACGGTTTAATTTATTGGACAGAACAGATTCAATAACAGGCTCCAGTTTGCTGCTGTTGGTCCCGGCCCAGCGAGAGAGGAAATCTTAGCGTTAGTCATGGCCGTCTCTGGGGCATTGTGGGAGCTGTAGTTCCTCCATCACGGTGCAGATGCATGACTAACAGGGAATATTAGTGTTGTTCTTCTCCCACAGTGGAGCTAATCCGTCCTGCAGCGTTCGCATCAGCACAGGAAACCGGAGCAACCCGATAGCACGGAAACAAAAACCTGCTGTTGACATTTCAGACGTCCAGCTGAGACGTCACCTCCTGATTCAGCCCTGTTTAGTTTAGCTTTATTTAGCTGGTTTAACACACACCAACACGTCCCCTTGAAATAAAACCCATCTCCATCCCGTCTCCCTCAGCCTGCGACTGTAACGGGAAGAGTTCTGAGTGTTTCTTCGACGCCGAGTTGTACCGCGCCACGGGCCAGGGGGGCCACTGCAAGAACTGTGCCGACAACACCGACGGCCCCAACTGCGAGCGCTGCCTGGACTACTACTACCGGGACCAGAGCGGCAGCCGCTGCCTGCCCTGTGGCTGCAACAGCGTCGGTGAGTTCAGGGACATCTGGAAATCACACGCACGGCACATCAAGGCCGTCTATAAAGTATTTAAAACCTAATGGCCGTCAGGTTTCAAGGTCACATGACCAAAGTTCCACTTTTAGGTGCCATTATTACTACCGGATGTCTCATTTATTGGATTAGCTTAGAATAAACTGTTAGGTTACCTTAGCATAATCTTTTTATGTATTAAATACAGATTTTTTTCAGCAAATTAAAATAGGAAACCTTTCACACATCTAATGCTGTCATTATGAATCCACTCAGCAGTGCTCACATGAACTGAGCTGTCCTTGAAACACACACCACCTGTGGAGGGAAGCTGGTGTTAATGGACGCTGATTGTTTGCACGTGGTTGAAGGTTAACACGCTGATGCTTTCAGGCTCGGAGTCTCCTCAGTGTGACAACAGAGGAGTGTGTGCGTGCAAACCAGGAGTGACCGGAGAGAAGTGCGACCGCTGCCAGCCGGGATACCACAGTCTGACGGAGGCCGGCTGCAGGTACCTGAACACACCGCCAAACTGACCTCCAGCTGCTCCCAGAGCAGTTTAACCTAGCCTATGTTAGCTCTGTTAGCACAAACTCTGGAACCTGGCCTTCAAAAACCTTTTAAACAGTCCTAATATTTTAGGCTAGTTTTACATCTAACATGAAAATATGAAACATTGTGGTTTTATTTCAGTGTTCAAACATTTTCTGTATTATTGTAGTCAAACACTGACTGGTTTTCTCCAGTTATTGAACTGTGAGCGCCCCCTGCTGGCCACATTTTTTCACAATAATAATAATAATAATAATAATCATAATAAAAAATGACTGTTGACTGGGTTTCCGTACTTCCTGCTACATTAAAATAACAAAGAATATTTCTATGCTACAAAACCTCATATCAAAGTTTTTAAAATTCTTATTATGATTTTTTAAAATCTATTTATTATTAATTATTAATAATAATTTATTAATAATTACTAATAACTATTAATGAACACAGTATAATAAGCATGTCTCTCTCTCTCAGGCCGTGCTCTTGCTCGCCCTCTGGCAGCACTCAGGAGTGTGACGTCAACTCAGGACAATGTCGCTGCAAAGACAACGTGGAGGGCTTCAACTGCGACAGGTAACACACACACACACACGCCTTGAATCAACACGGGAAGGTGTTTCTTCATCCTCGTCTTGGTGTCCGTCAGGTGCAAACTGGGCTACTTCAACATGGACGCCAACAACCCTCAGGGCTGCACGCCCTGCTTCTGCTTCCAGCACTCGTCCGTGTGCGACAGCGCCGAAGGCTTCAGCGTCCACACCGTCAGCTCCGCCTTCTACAGGGGTGAGGGCGCCTTCAGGCGGGACGCAGGGGGCAAAAACACACAGAGAAGACGTGTAACCCGTGTGTGTGTGTGTGTTAGATGACGAGAAGTGGACCGGGCAGCAGCGAGACGGCTCCAGCGTCTCCGTCCAGTGGTCGCCCAGTGGGCAGGAAATCTCCCTCATTTCAGACGACTACTTCCCCATGTACTTTGTAGCTCCAGGTACACACGCACGCACACACACACACACACACACACACACACACACACACGAGCACAGACCCACTAAGGTGTGTTTCCTGTCACAGAGAAGTTCCTGGGGAACCAGATGTTGAGCTACGGACAGAACCTGAGCCTGAGCTTCCGGGTGGACCGGCGGGACACCCGTCTCTCTGCGGAGGACCTGGTCCTGGAGGGGGCGGGGCTACGGGTGGCCGTCCCTCTCATCGCCCAGGGCAACGCCTACCCCAACGAGAACATGCAGACATACGTGTTCAGGTGAGACTCCGGGTCGTGAGCCAAAACACGAGAGTCGTCATCAGAGATGTTTAGATTAATTCATCTGGATTAACTCGTTAATCTAGTTTGTTCAATATTCATTTAGCCTGACCTCAGACTCAGATTATAATCCAGATTACGGTGTGTCTGTTGATGTGTGTCTCAGGCTCCACGACAGCACCGACTACCCCTGGAGGCCGACCATCAGCCACTCCGACTTCCAGAAGCTCCTCCACAACCTGACGGCCGTCAAGATCCGAGGAACCTACAGCGAGAGGAGTGAGAGCCCCAGTTACTGACTGCTTGCTGACTGCTTACTGACCGGTTACTGACTGCTTACTGACTGCTTACTGACCGGTTACTGACTGCTTACTGACTGCTTACTGACCGCTTACTGACTGCTTGCTGACTGCTTACTGACCGGTTACTGGCTGCTTGCTGACTGGTTACTGACCAGTAACTAGTGACTGACTGCTTACTGACTGCTTACAGACCAGTAACTAACTAGTGACAAACTGGTTACTGCCTGGTGACTGACTAGTTACTGAATGGTTACTAGCTGGTGACTGACTGGTGAGTATCTGGATAGTGACTGGTGACTGACTGGTTGCTTACTGGTTGCCTGCTGGTTACTGACCAGTAAATAACTGGTTACTGACTGCTTACAGACCAGTAACTGACCAGTAACTAACTGGTTACAGACCAGCTGCTGCCAGGTGAATGACTGGTTAAAAACTAGTAACTGGTTACTGACTGGTAACTACCTGGTTACTGATTTTTTGCTTCCAGGTTACTGGCCAGTTGCTAACTAGTTAATGGCCGGTTACTGGTTGGTTACTGACCGGTTACTAACTGGTTGCCCACTGGTTACAGGCTGGTTACTGACTGGTTCCTGGCTGGTGACAGACTGGTGATTGACTGCTTACTGTAACGCTCTGCCCTCAGGCCCCTAACGCCTGTGTCTCCGTAGGTGCCGGTTACCTCGACGACGTCTCCATGGTGACAGCCCGACGTGGCCCGGGCGTCCCGGCCCGTTGGGTGGAGCAATGCACGTGTCCTCAGGGTTACCAGGGGCAACACTGTGAGCAGTGCACTCTGGGATACCGCCGCGCCCGGCAGGAGCTGGGGGCCTTCAGCCCCTGTGAGCCCTGCAACTGTCACGGCCACAGCGACGCCTGCGACCCGGGCTCAGGTAGGACGGGGGTAGGGGACCCCAACCACTGGGACTGGTTACCGGCTGGTTACTGACTGGTTACCGACTGCTGATGTCCGTCTTCAGGAGCGTGCGACTGTCAGGACAACACCGCCGGTCTGAGTTGTGAGCGTTGTAAGGACGGTTTCTACGGCGACGCCACCAAGGGAACGTCGAGCGACTGCGAGCCCTGCCCGTGTCCCGCTGGCGCCACCTGCGCCGTCGTGCTGAAAACCCGGGAGGTGGTCTGCACCAACTGCCCCACCGGAACCACGGGTACGCACCAGTCGCCGTCGCTCGTAGATCCTTCGGTCCGCCGGTTCTCGCTGACGCCGACTCGTTCTCCTTCCTCCTGCAGGTAAACGCTGCGAGCTCTGCGACGACGGCTTCTTTGGTGACCCCCTGGGGCGGAACGGCCCCGTCCGGGCGTGCCGCGCCTGCAAGTGCAGCGACAACATCGACCCCAACGCCGTGGGCAACTGCAACCGCGAGACGGGGGAGTGCCTCAAGTGCATCTACAACACCGACGGCTTCTTCTGCGACCGCTGCAAGGAAGGTTTCTACGGCAACGCCCTCAACGCCAACGCCGCCGACAAGTGCAAACGTAAGCAAGTGACGCGTCAGTGTTAACTCTTTAGCTGCCAGATATCAAAGCTCTCCAGAACGCCACCATTTGGGAGCGTTTTTGAGCGTTTGAGAGCGTTTTAGGAGCGTTTGAGAGCGTTTTAGGAGCGTTTGAGAGCATTGTAGGAGCATCTGAGAGCGTTGTAGGAGCGTCTGAGAGCGTTGTAGGAGCGTCTGAGAGCATTGTAGGAGCATCTGAGAGCGTTGTAGGAGCGTCTGAGAGCGTTGTAGGAGCGTCTGAGAGCGTTGTAGGAGCGTCTGAGAGCTTTGTAGGACCCGTCTGAGAGCGTTTTAGGAGCGTCTGGGAGCGTCTGAGAGCGTTTGGGAGCATTTTAGGAGTGTTTCAGAGCGTTTGGGAGCGTTTTGGAGCATTTTAGGAGCGTTTCGGAGCATTTTGACTGATTTTTGAAGGCCCACAGAATGTCAAGTTTTACGACTATAAACGTAGAAAAAGCATCAGACAAGGGTTCAGACTCGTCTTCCATCAGGAAAAAAAGTTTGTTTCTAGCCTTTTGGGTTTTTTAGTAGAATATTTTGACTTCAACACGTTTTTGAGCAAAAAACTGAGAACTAGCTTTCTTTTGGAAAATTCAAAGACTTTGACAAGAATATTTTTAGCTTTAGTGACACCTCAAACATCTATACAGTGGTGTCCTTCCAAAAAACAACGAAAAACAACAGAGAGAAAAGGCTTCTGATGGTAAAGTAATTCATTTATGAATCAATCAAACTTTATTTATAAACTCTTTTCATACAAAGAGAATAGCCCAAAGTTCTTGACATATTAATAATACAAAAACAGTTTACACGAGAAATACCCCCCCTCTTACCCAATATACACACACACACACTGCCGGACTAAAGAGGTAAAAATAATCAAATAAATAAAATTACATTGAAAAACAGTCGAAGAAAATGAAATAAATAAATTTGTGATTAATAAAATAAATAATTAAGAGCCAGGCTAAAAGGTTAAAAGTAATAATATTAAAAAGTTAAATAAATACATTTTTAGTTAAAAGCCTGTCTAACTGTGATGTGATCGACGCCGATAGCGTCTCCAGACGCCGTTGGCGGTTTTGAACTGACGTCTTTTCCCCCATCTCTCCCCCCGTCAGCCTGCTCCTGCTCCCCCTTCGGGACGGTGGGCCGACAGACCAGCTGCTCCCAGGTCACGGGTCAGTGCCAGTGCCTCCCCAACGTGGCCGAGCGCGACTGCGGCGCCTGCGAGCCCGGCTTCTTCAACCTGCAGAGCGGCAACGGCTGCGAACGGTCAGCCTCCCCTCCGTCCCAATTGGACGATCCGTCTCTGTGTCGTCTCTAAACCCCGCCTCCTCCTCCTTGCAGGTGTAACTGTAACGCGATCGGCTCCACCAGCGGCCAGTGCGACATCGCCTCGGGGCAGTGCGAGTGTCAGCCGGGCGTCACCGGCCTGCAGTGCCAACGCTGCGAGATCAACTTCTTCGGCTTCGGCTCGTCGGGATGCAAACGTGAGTGAGACGACTCAACGGCGGGGGCGGGTAGAAATCCTGGGTTGTTTCTGAGTCTGTCCTTCTGGCTCCGCCCCCGTGACCTCCAGCATGCGACTGCGACCCCGAGGGCTCCCAGTCGGGTCAGTGCAAAGAGGACGGCCGCTGCGAGTGTCGGCCCGGCTTCGTGGGGGCTCGCTGCGACATGTGTGAGGAGAACTACTTCTACAACCGCTCCACGCCCGGCTGCCAGCAGTGTCCCTCCTGCTACAGCCTGGTCCGGGACAAGGTGAGGGGGGGGGGCCTCACCTCTGACTCCAATCCGTCCATCACGGCTCACGTTTCTATCCGAACGCGTCTCTGTGCAGGTGAACCAGCAGCGGCAGAAACTCCACGACCTCCAGACGCTGATCGATAACCTGGGCTCGGGTCAGGACGCCGTCAGCGACAAGGCCTTCGAGGACCGGCTGAAGGAGGCGGAGCGAGCCATCATGGAGCTGCTGGAGGAGGCCCAGACCAGTAAAGGTAACGGGGCCACCAGACCAGTAAAGGTCACGGGGCCACCAGACCAGTAAAGGTCACGGGGCCACCAGACCAGTAAAGGTAACGGGGCCACCAGACCAGTAAAGGTCACGGGGCCACCAGACCAGTAAAGGTCACGGGGCCACCAGACCAGTAAAGGTAACGGGGCCACCAGACCAGTAAAGGTCACGGGGCCACCAGACCAGTAAAGGTCACGGGGCCACCAGACCAGTAAAGGTAACGGGGCCACCAGACCAGTAAAGGTCACGGGGCCACCAGACCAGTAAAGGTCACGGGGCCACCAGACCAGTAAAGGTCACGGGGCCACCAGTACGGGGCTCTGGAACCAGATCAACCCTGGCTATGATGCAGTGACTTTTCAAATTCCAAAAACTTTATTAGTCCCCAAGGGGGGAATTGAAAGTACCTAAAGCAGGATTGTTGTGAAAGTGTAAACATAAACAGTGTAAAAATAAACAATAAACATTAATAATAATTAAATAATAACATAAATATAAACAAAATGTTTATGTTAAATAATAATTCAAAAGTTTAGAAATTAATTTATTCAAAACCTAGTGGGTTAGTTAGTCAGTTGGTTCAGAAACTAGTTAGTTAAAAAAACCTGCTTAGTTCAAAACCTAGTTAGTTTTAGAACCTAATTTGTTCAAAACTTAGTTCAGAAACTATTTACTTTAAAAAACCTACTTAGTTGAAAAACTAGTTCAGAAACTTAGTATAAAACTTGGTTTTAATACCACTTAAATCAAAACTTAGTTAATTCAAAACCTAGTTGGTTTAGAACTTAATTTGTTCAAAACTTGCAGGTTAGTCAGTTAGTTCAGAAACTAGTTTAAAAACCTAGTTGGTAAAAAACCTAGTTAGTTTTAGAACCAATTATGTTCAAAACCTAGTGGGTTATTTAGTAAGTTCAGAAACTAGTTAGTTTAAAACCTAGTTAGTTGAAACCCTTTTCCCCCTGCAGACGTGGACAGAGCGCTGCTGGAGCGCCTGACCTCCATCAACAACACTCTGACCACGCAGTGGAACCGCCTGCAGGGCATCCGCAGCACGGTGGACGACACCGGCGCCCAGGCCGACCGCGCCCGCAACCGGGTCCGCAGCGCAGAGAGCCTGATCGACCGAGCGCGGCAAGAACTGGACAAGGCCAAGGACGCCATCAGCAAAGTGGTGAGTGACGGCCGCCGTCGGCACGGCAACGGCAGGTCCCAAGAGAGCCCGGTTTAACGGAGGCGATGTCGTCCGCAGGACATCAAACCCCCCACCGGCACCGGGGATCCCAACAACATGACGCTGCTGGCGGAGGAGGCTCGGACGCTGGCCGAGAAGTAAGACCGTCAGCAGGATAGACGCTAAAATAACGGGATTAGATTAGATTAACGACGTCGTTCATGTTGGCGTTCCTCACAGGCACAAGATGGACGCTGACCAGATCGAGAAAATCGCCAAATACGCCAACGACACATCGACCAAAGCGTACAACCTGCTGCTAAAGACTCTGGACGGAGAGGGCAGGACCAGCCAGGAGATCGACGAGCTCAACAGGAAGTAGGCGGCACTCGATGTTCCACCAGAGACCTTTCACAAAAAGAGAGAGAGCATGTGATCGTGACTCCCGCTTCCGATTGGTTCAGGTACAACGAGGCGAAGGAACTGGCGAAGAATCTGGAGAAACAGGCCAACAAGGTTCAGGCCGAGGCGGAAGAAGCTGGAGACAAAGCGCTGAAGATCTTCGCCAACCTGACCAGCCTGCCGCCGTTCAACACCCAGGCCCTGGAGGTGAGCCTCCGCCCACAGGAAATGATTCGACTGTATTTTCTGCACTATAATCCGCACTGGATTATGAGGCGCACCTTCAATAAACGACCTATTGTAAAACATTTTTCATATATAAAGTACACCGGACTACATATAGTGCACTGGACTCTCTCTCTCTCTCTCTCTGTGTGTGTGTGTGTGTGTGTGTGTGTGTGTGTGTGTGTGTGTGTGTGTGTGTGTGTGTGTGTGTGTGTGTATATACACATACTGTGTGTATATATACTGTGCGTATATATATGTATATATATATACTGTGTGTATATATACTGTGTATATACAGAGAGAAGGGTAATTGAAGGTGCGCCTTTTAGTCCAGTATTATATATAATAGTATATATATATAAAAGTTGTATTTAAATAATACTGTTATATACACAAATATATATATATATTTTATATAATTTTCATGTATATAAAAATATACACTGTATATATATATAATTCTATACATATATGCAGTATTTTTCACACTATAAGGCGCACTGGACTATAAGGCGCACCCTCAATAATTTGTTTGTTCTATAATTTTTTCATATATAAGGGACACCGGATTATAAGGCGCACACAATAAAAAAATAAATAAAATTTATTTGATAAACCGCAGCGGATGTAGTTGTGCAATCCGTCCACTAGATAGAGCCGCGCTGCTCAGACAGTCATGATTGTATTCATGACTTCCTGACTACCTTTGAATGGCCCCTGTTGTTATGTCAGTGAGCCATTCTGAGCCTCATCAAGGAAACCTGATCACTTGATCACTTTACCATCTTAGAAAGAAGTCAACACGCATATTAAAAAACCTGACATTAAGAACTGGTTAAATTCATTACGAGTGCAGTCAGTGCCAACAGAGCGGATTATTTCCTGATCTGAAGTTCGAAGCAGATATTTAAGCTCTGATGTTCGTCTTCGTTTATTAATTAAATATTGTTTCGATCGATCGGTAGTCCAGTCGGAGGTGAGGTGCAGCTATTTGCTGCTGTGTGTCCTAAACAATTTAACTAGTTTTAATGTCAGGCTGCTAATTTACTGTCAAACGTGACGCTGTTTTACTCCTAGAACTGACTTTAACGTCGGTGTCTCACCGCCGTGAATCTCACCGCACGTCGCTGCAGACAGGATACACAAGCCTGAACGTGCCCCTCCGCCGCCCCCCCAGAGCTATCAACTACATTTGTAAATCAATGCAGCACACCAGACACCTTTGTCTAGAAGTGCCTGCTCTTGAAATCTCAGAAAAGGCTGTAAGTTCATCTTTGAGGGTCTTTCCTTCACCTTTATGCCAGTTTCTCCGTGTGTTTCCACAGACTAACAGAATGGACCGTCACTAGATTCCAGATGACACCACAATGGCATTTTTAAGACCAATTAAGTTCAAAGTGGGTTATTTCTGACACCAAATAGTTAGAAATACTGAGATCAGTCAGTCAGTCAAACTTTATTAATAGAATTGTTGAAAGTTCCTCATGTTTTTCTACGTAACCACCGGTGCTCCTACAGTCTGCTCTACCGTCTGAGAACAGCTCAGTCAGAGCCGGGACTTCGGTGACGCCCCTTGACTACCGTTGTTAGGGGGCGTGGGCCCGAGTGCCTTGTGAGGGGGCGCCTCTGGTGGCGAAGTGCGGCATGACTGGCGGCCAGACTGCCGGCTTTTTTTCAGCGATCATATTTTTAACCAATATATGAATATTAATCCATATATGACGCACCGGATTATAAGGCGCACTACGGGATTATGAGAGAACATTTTAGGCTTTTTGGTGCGCCTTACAGTGCGGAAAATACGGTAATTACATATATGTATGTGTATGTATGTACACATATATACATACACATATATATAATTTTATATGTATATAATTATACAATTTTTATAACTGTATATATATTATATTTATATATATAAAGGCGCACTGGATTATAAGGCACACCTTCAATAAATGACCTATGATAAAAATCTTCATATATAAGGCGCACTGTCGGTTTTTGAGAAAATTAAAAGTATTTAGGGTGTGCCTTATAGTGCGGAAAATACTATAATCTAGATTAGATTCAGACGTCGGGGGTAGCTGACGGCCTGCTGGGTGTTTTCAGGATGAAGCGAGTAAGATCAAGAAGGAGGCGTCCGACCTGGACAAGCTGATCGATAAGACGGAGAAGGAGTACAACGACCTCCGAGACGACCTGAAGGCTAAGGAGCAGGAAGTGCGCAAACTGCTGGACAAAGGCAAAAGTGAGCAGCAGGTATGTGATGCGGTGTCTTCTGGTTTTTATGCTAAGCTAACGCGTGGCCGGCGCCGTCCGTTGAGATGTTTCCTGTTCCTGTTTCGTAGACGGCGGATCAACTGTTAGCTCGCGCCGACGCGGCTAAAGCTCAGGCTGAGGCGGCCGCGAAGAAGGGCCAATCAACATTCAAAGAGGCGGAGAGCATCCTTGAGGACCTCAGAGGTTTGTGTTCCTCACCGGTGGTTGTTGTTGTCATGGTAACGGCCGCATTTCCATGTCTGAAGTCGTTCCGTTCCGTTCCCAGACTTCGACAGGAGGGTCAACGACAACAAGACCGCCGCCGAAGACGCCCTGAGGAAGATCCCCGCCATCAACGCCACCATCATGGCCGCCAACGAGAAGACCAGGCAGGCGGAGGCCGCCCTCGGCAACGCCGCCGCCGACGCCATGGAGGCCAAGAAGAAGGCGGAGGAGGCGGAGAGGATCGCCAGCAACGTGCAGAAGGTAGAAGGGACACAACCCCGACATGGCTGGCCATGCTAACTGACATCTGTTAGCTCACGGCGCTGAACTCCTCGTCCAATCAGGGCTCAGCTAAGACCAAGGAGGACGCGGAGAAGGCGTTCCAGGACACCACCAAGCTGGACGACGAGGTCGACGACATGATGGACCAGCTGAGCGCCGCCGAGATGGAGCTGGCCAGGAAGAAGGATGAGGTCGACCGCGACATGATGATGGCCGGGATGGTGAGAACCGCGTTGGTTCGTCTCTGTCGACGACTTTTCGCCGCTGCTTCCTGTTGATCTGTGTGGTGCGTTCACTGTCCCTCAGGCATCGGACAACGCCAAGCAGGCAGAGGATAACGCCCGTAAGGCCAAGAGCGCCGTCAAGACCGTCCTGAGCACCATCACTGCCCTGCTGGATCAGCTGGGTAAGAACACGCTCATATCACCAAACAGACGTGAATGGCGCACGGTTGTTTGTATGTACAGATGTTCGTATCTTGAGGACCGCCTTCCTCCAGAACGTTCAGATCCAAACTAAAATGGAAACTTTTCATCCCGCCGGTGGGGTTTCCTGTTTCATCGGGTGTCCCCTGCGCAAAATGTCCATTAGCTTCCAAATTAGCATCATTTGAATTAGCATGACTGGATTGTTTTTTTTTTGATGCGAAGTAAAAATATTTTGTCGTCTTTTTTAGGAAACATCGACAAGGTGGACCTGAGCAAACTGAACCAGATCAACGAATCCCTGAAGAGCGCCAAGGGCAAGATGGCCAACAGCGATCTGGACAGGAAGTTAGCCGAGCTCAACGACGTGGCGCGAACCCAGGAGGACATGATCAACGACTACGACCGGCAGATCCGCGAGATCCGCGCCGACATCGTCAACCTGAACGACATCAAGAACACGCTACCCGACGGCTGCTTCAACACGCCGTCTATAGAGACGCCTTAACCCCGCCCACTCGTCCGCTGAAGCTCCTCCCCCCTTTTTCTTCACGTCTAACACTCTGGCAAAAAACGCCAACTTTTACCAAAACTTTTTTTTTTTTTTTAATTCTTTTTCAGATTCTTCTTGATTCTTTTCACCAGAATCCAATAATTTTAAAATTTACATTTTTAACAAAAAAAAAAAAGAATTTATTTTACCGTCTAACGTGGTGACGCTAGCACGAACTAAGCGGCGTAGAGAGAGAGAGAAAAAAAAGCCGCGCAACGAAGAAAAAAGCCACAACCACAAAAAAACCCCGACGCGACTGCACCCAACAAGAGGACGTTCCACCAGCCGTTACCCATCATGCCTTTGGGAAACCGTCTCAGCTAGCTGAATGAACGCTGCACACTGTCACCATTACGTTTTCTTTCTTTTAAAAATCCGTGTTTCCAGTGAAGGAATCCTCTCGTTTTTTATTTTCTCTTCTACTTTTTTCCCCAAAGCTACGACGGAAACTGAAGATAAGTATTTCACTTCCTTTTTCTTCGACAGTGCTTGAGCGTTTTTTAAAACCTCTGAAGTCCAGAAAAAAATAGTTTTTAATAAAGAGAAAACTACGTTTCAGGGCTGGAGATTCCGTCGGTTCTGTCTTTAGATCTGACGCCTCGTCGCCGTCAAACCTTTTGATCTAATCGTCTGTTGAAGTGTTTGTTTGTTTTTTTACTGATCACACGTTTTCTTTTTCCGGGCTAAAAACAAAAAAAAAATCCAACACTATGCAACTTTGTACATTTTGCGTAGAATTTTATCTGATACACTGGTGCTAATAATTATTTCAAATGTTATATTTTTGTGTGAATGTTTTTTATTATGACATAGAGTGAGGAATTTTTGTTATTTGTGTAAATATATGCTTAAATGATTCAGGACTGGCTGATTTTTTTTTGTTTTTTTTTTTGTTAAAGAGAACTCCCATCATGCAACAGCCACATTATCACAATCAACTGAAACCTCCAGGTTAAATATATATAAATATCTATGATAACGTCTGTGGTATGATATGACTATAATATGCTTGCTTGTATACAAGGCTCAGTGTTGCTGCCTCATAGCGAAGCCAATATTTCATTTTTGTGTTTTACTGATTCTGAGATCATTCAAACCCGACTGAAGATTCTAAGAGCTTTGACCCTTTTTAACCAATCAAGACGTGAGTTTTTTTTAAAAAAAACAGATATAAGACGCCCAGGTAGTTTCACTGTTTTAGCGTTTTGTGCCTTAATATAAAGTTATAATCACACACCCAAAGAAGGGCGTCCGTGTTTGGTTTCACAAAAATATTCCTCAAGCCCCGCCCCTTTTTTGTTGTTTCCAAATTTAAAAAGTCATCGTCAAACAAACAAAATAAAAATGCAGAATTTAAAAGTGATTGTCGATTTCTGTCGATTGGGCGGGTGGGCCTTTTTAGCCGCCTGTCCTCCTTTCTTCTCTCCATCCAGACGGCGTCTGCAGGGGGTGTAGCAAGCAGACGTGATGTAAAAAAACAGTATTTTTAAGTTATAATGTGCCGGTCGGTCGTGTTTGGGGACGGTTTGTCGTCGATGGTGATACGTGTGCCGCACGGCCTCCGGACGCCGTCTTTTTTTATTTTGTTTCCTGTCAGGTTTGCCGCCCTTTGAGGACCCGACACGCCCTGTTTGTTCTCATGTGCCTGTAAATCCAAACTTAACATTTGAATAATAAAAATTACTACAGGAATAAATGTGTGAAGCTGTTTGTTTTAATCTGCGCCACTGACTTTTATCATTTTATGAGTGTAAATCTACTAGTGGGGAAGTCGTTTGAGCTAAATGCTAAACTCAAAACAAGTTTGAGTTCACGACTTGAATAAATAGAAACGAGAACAAAAGTTAATATTTGGTTGTAGCTTTTTGAACTTTTATTCAGAAAGGCAGATTAATCCCAGACCTGTTGCTCCAGTATTGATCCAATTGATTGGCTATCAGGGTTCATGCTATTTAAAATAGTTCTCAGAACACACTGAGGGGAATCTCTGGATGCTCCTCATCATCAAGCTGCTGGAGATAGATATTTTATCACATGAGGACAGAAAAAGGCACTCATATTTTCCAGATGGTTAGAGTAAGGGATAGGGTTAGGTTTGGTTAAGGTTAGGTTTGGGTTAGATTAGATTAGGTTTCGGTTAAATTTGGGTTAGATTAGGTTACGTTAGGGTGAGGTTAGGGAGGTCAGATTTGTGATGGGCCTCATTGTGTGGGACGTCCCGGGATGAGATTAAAATCCATTTACCAGGTACACCAAACCGTTGTTGGTGTTGTGTTATTAGTTGTGTAAACACGTGTACAGATACTGATGAAGCTGTTACACGTCTTGTGTAATTAGGTTTTAGCAACATTTCCATTAAACTGTCATGACAGCAGTTTAACATTTAACGTATTTGGATTTAAAGAAAAATTTTAAAGATGAGTTTTATTCTGAAATTGTGAATGTTTCCGAATCAATTTTGATGTTTTTTGTTGATGTGTTTCTATGGATACGAAAGTTGGTTTCCTGTGATTACCAGCAGCGACCAGCAGGTGGCGGTAGAGTTCTGTTAGCTTCACTGCCAGCAGACAGAAGAGGAAGTTCTCTTCATTATGGGATACCATGTAAAAAGATATGAATGCATTGATGTTACTATTTAATTCTATCAACTGCCTTGATGACTTAATTTATATTTGTTTTAATGATGTTTTTAAAATTGACACAAAGTTATTTTATGGGAGCTGAAAAATAAAAGTCATATATGTGACTTTTTACTAAAACTAGGAGAGAGGAGTGAATTCAGGAATTTATTACGGCATTTCTACAGAAAACCGATGACTCCATTTATTATATAGAATAATAAGATTTGAACGAAACAGTCGCTCTGTTTTGACTTTTCACATTAAGTCTATAAAAAGTATATTTTATTTTAAAAAAAACTAAAAAAATTTAAACTTTAGGTATTTTAACCCTTAGTGTTTCTACTTTTACTCCTTCAGAATGAGGTATCAATATTAAATCAGTATTTTTATGCTGTAATAAACGAGTTACAAGAGAGCCCGTCTGCGCGCTCCCGTCTCCATCGCGGCGCGGGCACGGGCGCGCGCGCCTGCCATCGAGCTCGCGCCCCGCTCCGCGCAGTGGGACCGGACGGCGGCGGCGGCGGCGGCGGCAGAGAGAGGGGCAGACGGCCAGGGGGGCTTCGCTGACCGCAGGCTGGGTCCGCTGACTTCCAGCGGCTCACACGGGATTTAACAGCCGCGTCTAGGGCGGAGGTGTTGGGAAGAGGAAAGGAAGTTTTTGTCGCTCCTGCTGGACTCCGGCTGGTGGAAGTTTAATCCCCGCTAAGCTAACCCGGGAGAGCGGGACAATGAGGCGGCAGCAGCCGGGCTGCCGGACCGCCGCCGCGGCTAGCTGCTAGCTAGGAGCCGCCGACCGGACCCACCCGGTCGGATCTGATGTGGACTTTTACCGCTTCTTAGCTTATCTTAAACCCCCCAACTGTCGTTTCCAGATTAATTATCCACCCCCGGAGGGGTTCTGGTAGTCCGAACAAGTTTTCCTACTTCGGGACATGGAGACCGACTCGCTGTCGGGCGACGTGGACGGCAGCCTCCTGGAGCCGCTGCTGGAGCGGATCCTGGCGGACACCGTGTCCCAGCTGCAGGGCTGGCTCAGAGTTTACGGTAAGGAGCGGAAAAACGTGTGGATAACGGGGTGGACAGGTCATGTTTGGGGCTGTTACCAGAGGGACAGACCGGTAACGGCGGCGGGGGGGGGGTTGATGATGGATCGCCGTTAACCATCGGTTTCCTCTGGAGTTTGATCGGTGAGCTCCGGGTTGGTGTCCAGAAATAGAAACCCGAGTAGAAACAACTGAACCAACTCAATTAAGTTAACTAACGTAATTAAGTTAACTAACTTAATTAACTTAATTAACTTAACTAACAAGATCCACCATTCATCCCGTCATTATAAAGTTATAAAGGTTTGGCTTTGTGCTTTTATTCCGTCATTGCTCCTGATATTTTATTATGGAGTATGAAGAAATTTAATCTACTTCAAAGGTGATAAATGTGTTTGAAATGACAAATATTCAGAACAGAAACTTTCCAATCTTAAAAATAAATCTGCTACTAGTCATATCTACCGATCAATATTAACTGGTTAGACCGGATCTGATTTTATCAGATTTTATTGCTGGAAACTTTTAATTCTAACCAATCAGATTCAATCAGTCTTCCTGATGGTGGTTTAAAGCTCTCGCAGGTGGTTTGAACATTAAACATCTATTCTTACACGGAAGCCTCCAGAGAAGAGGGATGTGATTTTTGGATGGAGGTGACATCTACCCTCAGGCGGGGTGAATATCTACCCTCGGGGTCGGGGTTGTTCAGGTTTGTGGACTGGTGGAGAGTGTTCCGCCTCAGGCTGAACTAACGACGTTCTCCATGACAGAAAGTCCCTCTGCGGTGGTGACGTGTTTCTGCAGGAAATGACAGAACCTCCCGGTGATGCGTCTCTGGAGGAGTGAGTCAAACTTCAGCTCTCCGCCTCGCTCAGAGAGTTTTAGTGGAATAGTCTCAAATTGCTGTAAAATTTAACACAAAGAGAAAGAAGTGATTAGAACACTGACTTGAACAGGTAGAAACCTTGAACAGAACCCGACTCAAAGTAGGTGAGCCTCGCCTGTGATTGGTTGAGTGTGTCGTAACACTATTTTATGACACGGTGTAGGTGTTTAAATACACGTAAACCTTGGCTGATGTCGTTTTGAGCTCCGTTGTTCTTGATTATGTAGGTTTTTAAAAAAAAATACACGGAAAAATAAGATATCGAGTTGACGTCATTTTACTCCACTTCACATTTGTCTGTCACAAATATTGGGAATGATAAAATCACTAGTAAACCGTTAAACGCACATAATATCATGTTACAGTAAATCAGAATAAAACATGTAATATCATATTCTTAACCCGTAGCAACCCCCGTGACCCACAATGAGGAAGAAGCAGCTGAAGACAAGACGGAGAATTTTTTTCTTTACTGTATTAAAAAATAAAATTTAATTGTCAGCGTAAAATAGAGTCATATCAACTAAATATTATTAAAATATATTCATTGATAAAGTTCAGAATAGAACTGGTACCGTTCAGTTCAGTTAGTTAATTCAACTTACATCGTTTTTTTGACTTACATCCATCTCCTGGAACCAGATAACGACGTAAGTCAAGGTTTACCTGTAGTTTTGAGCTGCATTAGTTGACTAGTAGATTATTCTACTAATAAGTTACATATAAATTCAGCTTAATTCATGAGTAGAATAATCTGGTTAGGTTACTTGATCAATCGTTTCAGCTTCTGATTTGAAAGTTGTTTTTAACACCAGGATCCTTGTGGAACGTTGGAAGAAGACTCAATAAATGTTCTATAATTTAGGGCGGGGTTTAAATTTTGAATTGAAATGATCAGATCTGATAGGATAGAAAGTCACCACACAGAAAACATCCTCGTGGCAGATCTAACCGCGCAGCAGTGTTTGTTCCCACACTCCCTGAAGGCAGCGCTGGTATCTGTGGAAGCAGGGCTGTGTCAGGATGTTTGCTCTGCCTCCCCCTTTCCTCCTCGCCCCCGGGTTGGCAGAGCCTGATGTCAGCAGCCGCTTTGTGCCGGTGATCTCACCCCCGTCCCGGCGTCGGAACCGCATCACCATCACATACCTCAAATAGATCCAACAATGGCCGCCGCGCTTCACCAGAACCTCACCGGGGAAAAATGTTCAAATGAGGCGTTCGTGTTCGGTCAGAGAGGTCAGCGCCGGATGATGATGAGGTCATCATGTTCACGAGCTTACTCAGGTATTATGTTCATATATAGCAATTACATTTATTATTATAATCTACTGTATAATAGGCCTCAAACATAAAGTTCTACTCAGTAGAGCTTCCAACTCCGACAATGTCTGACAGAAACCCCCTAAACTCATAAATAAATCACCTTCATCTGGTTATATTTGTGAAACTAACACAACTACAACACGCTGTACTTGTTAGCGTGTCAAAGCTAAATAAAGATAACTTACAAAAACCCCCGGCCTCAGGCCAACCTCTTCATGAAGTGTTCCAGCATTGGGTCCAGAGCATTTCTGATAATCCGGTGGAACCAGTAAACAAAACACAGTGGAGATAATATGAGAAAAAAACAAATTAAATCTGTTTTCAGATTCCATTAATGTCATTAAAGTCAGGCTGCTGACAGACCAAAGAACATGTGATGATGATGATGGTGATGATGGTTGTGAAGCTCTAACAATGGCCGCTGATCTGGGCCGTAAAGCCGATCCTGTGGTTCTGATCCGTCTGTCAGCTCAAAGCATCACCGGTGTTTTATCTGGAGAAAGGCTGCTGCTGTGTTTAAGCCTATTAAAGCCAGCCACAGACACACACACACACACACACACCCTCACCCGCCTCACCCCCACCCCACACCCCCCAGGGTGAGCAGCCACCATTCAGACGATAAGCCGACTCACATGAAAACGTATGTTGTACGATTTAATCTTTGACCCTGAACCGTGACGTTTTCTGTCATGTTAGATGGGAAGCTGCTAAAATGAAAGATTATTTTAAAATAAAAGATTATTTTTTATTTTTGCTCCTGATCAGGTCTAACATTAGACAGCTTGTCGTTCTTGTCTGCTTTATTGTAAACATGTAAACTATGGTTAACATTTAAAATCACTGAATTCAGAGGAACAAATGAACAACAAATGAAATTCAGTAAATTTGGGTTCACTTACTGTTTTTGGTCAAATGATGTCATTGTAGCTAATTTCAGCAATTTTAACGTAGCTTAAGCCATTAATCCTAGCTTAAGTTAGCTCATATCAGCTATAATAGCTATCAAGAATTTATTTAGCCTAACTGTTAGCGAGGAAACGAATGTAAAGATCTAAATGGGTTCTACGTTGTTCTCTGAAGATGAAAACCGTCACGGTGGAGGTGCATTGTGGCAGTTGGTTGCGTCCACATCAATTCACACCTGAGAGTCCTGCTGGGGCGAGGCGTATGCTTGTAGGGTTGGGCCCCCACCGGTGTGACAGTGGACTCCTTTGAGGCCCAACACCGTGTGAAATCAGCATCATCGTCTATTAGAGGTGTGAAGATAAGGAGTTGACAGTTCTTCTCTTTACGTTATAAATCCTCAGCGTTTTTATTCGATTGGAAGTCATCGGGTTCGGGTCGGTTTTCGTGACAATGGAGAAGGAAATGGAAAGTTCCTTCCAGACCGGCTGTTATCAGGACGACTGCGGGCGTTGAGACAGGATTTCCCCCCCGTGAAACAAAACAAGACTCGAGCTCCTCTGGACCAAAATAAGCCGTCGTCTATTTCAGGACGCACGGTGGAAAAACACGGGAGGAGCTTCTGCTAGTTGCTCTTCGAACGGCAACTGTTTGGTAGCATGCTAAACCATCGGAACGTCGCTCACGAGAACCTCAGAAGGTTCTTAGCCTACAAACTTCTCCCAGCATTATGCTAACATCTGAAAAAGATCGAGACTAACTTCAATAAACGTAAAATAAACCCGTAGAGCCCGTGCTACGCATCACATTTGACACTAATGTCAGGCAAAAGCGTCATCGTAATTTGTCCTTTTGGGATTCGTTTCCCACGAATGCAAAAAAAACTATTTCAAAATAAAGTTACAATTTCAGATGTGCTACCTTTTGACGTTTGCTATGGCAAAAACCGGTAGCTTGATCACGATTAAAAGCGAGACCCAATGAGATCACTGACCTGAGAAGAGGTGTGAACCAACCTTTATAGCTTAGAAGGTATTTCACTGCAAAGCGCCAGAAATGTTTGTAGACCAAAAAACTTCAGCATGACTGAAGTTTTACTTCCTTGATAAGGTTTATTTTTACCTGTCGTTTCTCTTGCTAAGCTAACAGGTTAGCGCCAAACAGGTACCAGTCCAGTTCCAGTTGTGATTGGTGTTTTATGCGTTGGGTTTTACCCTGTTGGACCCACAAATCAGTCAGTTGGACTTCAGCAAGTTTGATGTCTCAACATTTAACCATGAAACTAAAACAAAGCTGTGACTGTCGGATTAGAGCCACTCGGACCTTCATCTATTTCAAGCGACGTGTTCTTCAAAGTGTCTTCTCGGTGACCTTCGCTCAGCTTCCTGTCTTGACGTCTGTCCTTACATCGGTGATGGCGTCGAGGGCCTGTCGCCTCGCAGCAGAGGCTTGTGGGAGATTTATCCAGGATTCCTGAGCTCCCCGTCCCCTCCCTCTGGTGGCATCCAGCGGCTGATCTATTGCTCTCTCTTGATGGTTATTTTTAGCGGGGGGGGGGTGTATGTGATGGGGGGCGTACTCCTACTGCTGCCGGGTGTCGCTCCTGGTTTCCGGCTGGATGGAGATGAGAAGTGGACTAAGTGGCGTCTAATGGAGAAGCAGGGGCTTCTGGGACATTTTTTTGCGTGTGTGTTGTGACTGTTGTTCCCGTGCGTTGCTCTTCCGCGTCCTCCACCTGATTAACCGTTTCCTTTCAGGAGCAGGAATGTGAATGTTTGTCCTGTCAGACATTAATACCAGGAAATGAATTAGATTCCAGATTTCCAGCCAGATCCAGGCGTTGTCTTTCTGGGAGTCCTGCACCCTGCGGGCTCCGTTACCCATAATCATTGTGAGAACTTTGTGAGCTCTTGTTGCTCAGGGTGAGCCCTGGGTGTTAGCTTCCAAATTAGCATCACTAGAACCGACGCAAATTTTCGAGAAGTGTTAGACAGTCTCCAGCTTGTCAACGTTTCTAGGACAAAAACACAAAAATGACCTGAAACTTGAACAAACTGCTCACCAAAAGAAGAACTTTTAATCTTGTCTCTGTGTTCTAACAACAAGGCCTCAAAGAGGGCCGGGTCTAATGTCTGGTCACGCCCTTTTATCGTTATCTGTTACGGGACAGTTTTTTATGATTGTGTAAATCAGATTTCCTCCTGTCAAATGGCGTCAGTTCAAGCCCAGACAGGAAACAGGGTCACCAACAAATGGCTCTGGGGTCCGATGGCTGCTGGATGGAACCACGAGACCGTTGAACCACGTCCAGAGTTCACATCTGATTATTTATCGCGTGTCCTTTTGTCAACTTTTGTTCCTGTTCTGTGATTGGACAACATTTACGATGCATTGGAGATATCCGTCTAAAAGCCTCTTGTTGAGGAATATTCCCGGCCTTGTGAACGCGCGATCTGCCAATCGATCGGTCGTCACCTGACTCCTTGGGGTTTGATGTGATCGTAAACTGGATGACAGGAACCTGACATTTGAGCTTAGCCTGTCATTGGCTGAACACCGGACCGTCTCCTCGGCTTAGCTCGTCTTATCTCTGACCTAGATGCGTCGTCTCCGTGGACACCGGCCGCTCCGTTATCCAATCAGGGCTGACATGTGGGTCATGACCCAGAATCCTTGACTCTTTTTGCAGAATTTGACAAATTATTTTATTCATTTCAGTTTGATTATATTTTTGGTTTTTTTTGAAGCAGCAGCTTCAACAGTGAAGTCAACTTCTTGGATACTCAGATAGTCGTGTCTTTTCTTTCAGACGAAGAGCAGCTTTGTTTCACTTTTTTCGGTCGCAGAAGAAAGAATATGTTGAAAATATAAGAACACTGTGGTTTTTATCCATGACAGATTCGTGATAAATGTCTGTTTATCTTCCACCGCGGAACATTTAGCAGAAAACCAAATCCTCTTCCACTTGTTCCCACCGATCCAGTCTGGTGTCAGAGTCAGACTGAAACTTCCCAGAAGCGTAATTTTAGGTTATAAAGAAGACGAGTCTGCCAGTGGATGTTCTGTCTGGATGCTTTAACCTTTGACCTTCTAGTTGCTGCAGACAGAATGTCTTTTTTTGTGTGTGCGTATGATTCACATGGACGAAACCACAAATGTAACGTGGCGTCAAAACGCTGAGTGTGTTCGTCTCCGTGTGAGTCAACACACGGACGCTTCCTCTTTCTGCTGCGTCGACGTGTTAAGTCATCGGCGGAGTTAAATGTCTCTGGTCCCTCGTGACAGATGAAGGTTTTCAGGGGTGTTTGTGATCCCTCCCCATGGGACGTCAATCCTACTTCCTGTCTGAGGGCAGAGGTTTCTAGTTTCTCTAGAATAACCATCAATCAATGCTACCGATGTGATACTAGGGGCAGGTTTTCATTGGACTGTTGGTTTTTCTGCTTGTTGTCGACACGGAAAAACAGTTGACGGATCTCCCACGGCGATGATGGGATGGAACTATCTCACTTACAACAGGCAGTTTCAGTTTCCAGTCTGTTTGTAAGGGAAACCGCAGTCTGCTGGTTTGCTCTTGGGTGAGCCGTGATTGGCTGAGCTTGAGCAACTTCTCGTCTGCGTCTGACGCTCCACTTCCTCCCAGGAAGTCGGTCACCAGCCTGTTGAGAAAGACGTCGACTCGAAGAAGACTCGACTCTGAACAGAGACGTTTCATTCGAGACTCAGCTGTCGGCCAACCAGCTGTTTCGAGTTTGTCCATCTGTTGGCCGCCACCGCCTGGAGGAAGTTGCTGTGCGCCGTACCATGAATAGAGGTAGAACCCCCCCGGAAGGTTGCGAGGATGGAGTCCAGGTTCCCCGTCAGGACTCGTACGACTGGCACCATCACAGGAAGCCTTGGCAGCCGTTTCCTGAGCAGCCATTGGACAGATACAAGTGGAACACATATGCCTGCCTGACGCCGGGGGCAACCGATATGGCCACCCCCAAGGGCAAAGGGCACAACAGAGAGCGTCTTAGCTTGAGGCTGTTCAGCCTCCCCAGGGTCACCACGGACGACCGGAGCGGCGAAAAGATGAGACCTGGGACTCTGCGCAGGATGTTCCCCTACCTCAGGTCCATGTCAGAACCCGGTACGGACGGCGATCAGGGCGGGAAGGCGGGATCAGACTCCAAGCGAAGGGCGACCTCCATCAGCAACTTCCTCAACGCGTTCTCTCGGAGGATCAGCCGAGTCCTGAGGGACGACCCTGACGCCGAAGCATCAGAGTCCGGTAGGAGTCTCTTCATCCTGGTCTGGTAGTCGGCGTTCATAATTCCCACGTGACACGAATGCAACTGAGAGCATTTCTCAGAAGTTGTTTGGTGAACTCTGCCCAGCCTCGTAGGCTTTTTAGTTTTCTACCAGCAGCCCCGTGTGAAGAGTCCTCGTGCTGATTACCAGCGTGAAATCAGCCCGCAGCTGCTTCCGAAAACATTACGAGTGTGTAACGCTCAGCCGAGCAGCTAGCTTGAAGGTTAAGTTATGCTAATAGCATTTTCCGCTGGAACAAGATGTGCAGATGTAACATTTGGAGACTGATGATAATAAACGTGTGTCTTCATGCGGAACTCATTGGTTCTCGTCTCAGAGGTTCTGCAGAGCACCTCCTTTAAATATTTAAAGGCTAAAGGTTTATTTTTGTGTCTTAAACACCTCAACAGGTTTATTATTGTGACATAAATCATCCCAATAAAGAGCAGCTGAATCATTTATTAGCCATTAGCTTCTGTCGGTCATAAGAGGGGTTTTGACTGAGCTGTTGGCATCAAATGAAACCCATCCAGAGTTGGACCAACATGTGACCTGGTTGATGAGTAGACACCTCGTTTAGAGCAATGCATTCTGGTCTTTATTCAAAGTCCCAAACCAGACAAAACCTCAGGATGGAACGCCTCGTATTCGGACTGTCCAATCAGTTTGAATCAGTCTTTTTCTGATAAAACAACTAAAAAATAGGCTTAAATTTCATATGAATACAGAAGCACAAAGGCTGATGGGAGTTCCGACCTCATTCTGACTGTTGGGGTGTTAATTAATGACGTTCTCGTAGTGTCGAGCCGCCTGGCCGCTCCCCCCTCCAGTCCACAGGCGTGGTCGTCCATCATCCTGGGATGGAAGCGGTACTGTCACCCCTACACACCCACACACACACACACACACACACACACACACCCGCCATTACCGGTGCACGGGCTAGATGTAAAAGCAGCAAGGAGGAGCGTTTGTGCAGCGATGGGTTTAATTCCCTCTCTTTGAGCTGGTAGTTTGTTCAGAGGGGGAGGAAGATGGGCTTGGCGTGATCACACCTTACAAAGGTCATCCAGCACAGGAGATACAGGCACCAAGTTAAACACTTCACCTCACCTTGCTTAAAACGTTGCTCTCTGAGGTTAGAGTCCGCCGCCGTCACAATGGCTTCTGGGTAGGAGGAAGTAGAAATCATAGATGAGGTAACACGTTAAAAAAAAAGTTAAGTATCTGATGTGCAGTTCGAATAAATTTTGAAATGACCCGATTCATTGATCAGGATGCTGAGAATCATTTGGTCAAGTGGGCGGAGTTTCTGTCTGTTTTAATCGTGTTAAACTATACCCTGGTTTAAGCAGGTTAAACTAAACCCTGGTTTAAGCAGGTTAAACCAATCTCTGGTTCAATCAGGTTGAACTAAACCCTGGTTCAATCAGGTTAAACTGAACCCTGGTTTAATCAGGTTAAACTAATCTCTGGTTTAATCAGGTTAAACTAAACCCTGGTTTAATCAGGTTAAACTAAACCCTGGTTTAATCAGGTTAAACTAATCTCTGGTTTAATCAGGTTAAACCTAAACCCTGGTTTAATCAGGTTAAACTAAACCCTTATGATTCCTGGACTAAAACCTTCATTTATGACCATCTAAACTGTTTTCTTGTCATTTTAACACAAGTCCTGATCTGTTTATTTATTTTTCCATGGAATTCTGCGGATTCTGTTCTGATATTTTGATACAAACGTCTCCTCTTGATGACACGTGACTCACACCGACCAATAGAGAGCTCCACACGTTCCACGTGTCCCTCCTCGCGTGTCTTTTAGTTTTATTTCTAATTATCCTTTGGGTTCAGGAAGTTGGTTTGTGGGTTTGTGGGTAACCGGAGCAGAACCGGTTCAGCTGAACCGGTTTCACCCGCTGCCTGCTGGGTAACCGGGACACCAGTGTGTGTGTGTGTGTGTGTGTGTGTGTTGTGTGTTCCTGCTGTGGTCATTGTGCTTCGGCGTGTCAACTCCTCTGCTGATGGCAGGCGCTGCTGACCTCTGACCTCTGACCCCCACCCTCCCACGCAGGCTGCTGTCCTGATTGACACTTGACTGACAGAATGCGCTTTGCAGATGCAAAAGCAGACACTCAGAGGGCTGAAATGTTAATAAAAGGGCGTTGCCTTCGCCTCAGGCCGGACGCCACGATGGAGGACGTCTGATTGGACGACGGTGGATTCATCCGACCGTTTAGCATAAAGCACATTTCTATTTTCTTGGTTGGTCACGTGATCTGTCGGTTGCAGAAAAAGTTGGAAGTTTCGGCCATCTGCTGCTCAGTGTGTGTGTGTGTGTGTGTGTGTGTGTGTGTGTGTGTGTGTGTGTGTGTGTGTGATCTCAGCGACACACCCCTCCCCCCCACACTCCTTCCTGTTGAATGTGGATAAAGCTGCGGCGTGTCGTTACCGGGCTGTGATTGGAGCAGGACCTGCTCTATTTACTGGTTGCCGTGGAGACCAGACCTGCCTGCTGCAGAGGGTGGGTGTGTGTGTGTGTGTGTGTGTGTGTGTGTGTGTGTGTGTGTGTGTGTGTGTGTGTGTGTGTGTGAACAGGTCGCAGACAAAGCCGCCTCTGTCGACCTGAGAGAGAACCTGTTCTGTCGGCTGAAGAAGTTTCTTCTTGTTTGTCCTGAAAACTTGTCCAATTCCTCCTCCTCCCCCAGGAGGAAAACGACGGGATGGCAGTGAACGCACCGTCAGACGAGTTAGTGTGTGTGTGTAAGTGTGTGTAAGTGTGTGTAAGTGTGTGTAAGTGTGACAGCATGTGTGTTAAAGTGAAGAGAAACTCGACTCTGACTGGAAATGTTTGAAAGTCCAACACCTGTCCACACACACACACACACACACACACACACACACACACACACACACACACACACACACACACACACACACACACACACACACACACACACACACACACACACATTCCTCCAATCATTCCAGCTGAAGTCTCTTTCACGCATCTCCGTCTGGCGACTTGTCGATCAGCTGATTCTGCAGCAGGTGCGTTTGACCTCTGACCTCCCGTGTGACCTGACTCTCCATTGGCCGCGCCGCCGTCCAATTAGCTTCCCCTCGCCGCCGCTTCACTCAGCAGCTCCGAGCCGGAGCAGGTGCGACTCCCCTCAGGTCCTCGGGGGGGGGGGGTGGGGGGGTCCCCCGGCCCCCGCTTTGACGTGGATGATTTAGCACGCCGCCAGAAATAGCCTCCTGAAAACGCAGCTCCTCAGCTGCTTCCTGCTCCGCCCCTCGCCGCATCAGCTGACCCCCAAACGCCATCCTGATCCGAATTCTTTGTTCGCTTCTTTCCAGCTTCTGGGGGAAAAAAGGAGTTTTTTTGTTGTTGTAGTAGCAGAAACCTCGACTGTTCCGCTGTAACTAGAGACCCTGAACGCACCACGGCCACGACGCTAACTCGCGCTGACACGACCTCTGACCTTTGCTGAGTCGGCTGAGATCACATGACTGCTAATTCCTCCAGACATCACTTTCATTTTTAATCGACCTCCTCCTCCTTCTAGGTGAAAACAGATCAGGGTGAAGTTTAGGGGCGCAGCGCCCCCTGCAGGTTCACACAGTAATGTCAAGGAATATTCCAGTTTAGAGATATATTTAAATAAAAATGAATAAATAGAAATAGAAATGTAAGAATTTTTGAATAAAAAACAATAATTAATAAATAAAAATTATTTTTAAAATTTATTTTTAAAAATAAAAATAATTTTTAAAATTATATTTTTAAAAAAGTTCAGATGTCAGATGAAAAAGGCTCCGGCTATGGAAGTTTATGATGATGATGATGATGAAGATCACTAATAATCCTGACGCTCTTCCCCGTCTCAGATGTCAAAGGTCCTCCGGCTCACCGCTTCTCCTGCGGTCAGAGTCCGTACGCCGACGGCGGCGTCTGGGAGAGGAAGATGTGCATCCTGACGGACAGCCAGCTCATCCTGCTGAACAAGGAGGACGAGGTGGGTTTCCATGGCGACCGCCTGTCTTTTGCAATCGTACATTTGTCTCCTGAGGCGCTGTCGTCTCCGGACGTTTTGGCGTGACTGGATTCACTCACAGTCATCTCCTCTTCCTCCTCCTCCTCTTCATCTTCCTCCTCTTCCTCCTCAGGCTGGGGGGGACCCCCAGAAGAGCCCCTCCAACTCATCCAAGGCTCGAAGTCTCCGCAGGACGGTCAGCGTCCCCTCAGAGGGACAGTTCCCAGACTTCCCAGCAGAGGGCAGCACCATGCTAGGTAAGAACTTTAAAAGAGGGGGGGAAGTGAAGGATTTAGTTGCCATGACAACAGACTATTGTTATTGTTTTGTTCTGCTTCGCTCTGAAACCAGGAAGCGGAGATGAGAACACAGGTATCGCCACGCCCGCCAGCGTGAGGTCAACCGTTGTCGGGGGCGACAGTGAACGCATCGCTGATGATACCCAGACGAGCGTTTGTAGTTTTTTTTTCCGCTAAAAAACTACAAATTCACAGTTTAAGGGTTTTTATTAAAGTAAATCCGATTCCTGGAACATCCTGGAGGCTTTGGGAGATGCATTCCAGGACGTCTCATTTGTCCTGGAATTAAAAATCCAGGACAAATAACATTGGGCCCTATCCTTCCCATCATGCAACTGGTAGTTGCAGTAGTTGAACTAATCTACATATTTAAATAAGGGAAATAGATTTACTGTGTCATTAACTTCCTGTTATCGCGGTGCGTTCAGGAGCGTCGGAACGTTGCCACTCGGTCGCTTTGGATGTTTCTCACCGCCGTGAAAACGAGGCGTTCGGGTGCAGCTTGTATTTCCCCCCGCTCTGCGTGGGAACGCCGCTGCGACCTGGGAATGTCGGAGGACAAAGCCCCCCCAGTGTCCGTTTGCCCCTCTGACCCTCGCTGCCCCCCCCTCCCCCGTGTGACGCTCAGCCGAGGGGTTTCCCGCACAGAATTGCAAGGGCTCAGAACTGGGGGGGCTCTGGTGTTGGACCCCCGAATGTCTGGGTGTTTTGATTCAGAATGATCCAAACTGTTGATCGGTTTATTGATCGGTTATCGGATGGACACACACAAAAAAGTTCATTCATGCTCTGACCCCCGTCACCCGGTCTCACCCAGCAGCTGTAGGTGGGGGAGGGCAGGGGCAGGGGGGTTATTTATATGTTAATGTCCCCAGTCTGACCACACAAACAGGCCTGAAATAACCAGTTCAGACTGGATTGAGTCTGAGTTTCAGGAAGTAGACCGATCCGTTCCTGGATCCAAACTGGTTTCATTTCTGGACTCATTGTGTTTACACTGGGTTTGATGCTATTTACACTGGGTTTGATGCTGTTTACACTGGGTTTGATGCTGTTTACACTGGGTTTGATGCTGTTTACACTGGGTTTGATGCTGTTTACACTGGGTTTGATGCTGTTTACACTGGGTTTGATGGTGGAGTTTTACTGGGATGGATTCGTTCGTGTGTTGAAATCATATTTAGTTGGAGTTGGTCCTGGTTTCGTACTGGGATGGATGCTGTAGATATACTGGTTCTGATGGGGGGGTTTACACTGGGACTGATTAATGAAAACAGGAAGTTAGACTTCTTCTTCTTCTGTTGTTTACTGGCTGTTTACTGGCTGTTTACTTCCACGTTACTGGAACTGGGAAGTGGTTTGGGTCCGGTCTAATTCCTGCGTCGACAAGACTCTCTCACTGAGCCGTCACGTTTTTCTTCATCGCTCGACCGTGATGTCACACGATGAGCTCACCGGTGACAGGAAGCCCCTCCCCCTCATACACCCCCCCCCAGGGTGTGAAACCGGCATGGGGGGGCACCCCCCTCATTCCTACCTGCAGAGGAGGTTTTGACCCCACGCTGATCCCAGGGGGGGGGTTTATCAAACTTTAGTGTCTCATTGCACAATCCAAACACCTCTGAGTTGTGTAAGCGCTGCGGCGGGACCATCACACCTCTGTTACCTCACAGGGAGATTTCCCAGCATGCATCTGGTCCCGTTCTGTCTATTTACTGGGATTTTGATGGTTACTGCGGTTCTTTGAAGAGTAAAATTAAATGAAATGTTTTTTAAAGTCAGAAGGAACCCGTCCCAGCAGCCTGGGGGGGTTTGATTTATTCATGTTTATTTATTTGTCTATTTATTTATTTATTCATCTGTTTTTTTTTAGGTGATAACACACACACACACACACACACACACACACACACACACTGGGTGCTTTTGTTGATGACTCTGTGAAGCTGAATCTCTGACTTGAGCTCTGGATCGGCTGCATTCCACTCCGCCCCCCACCTGTCAGCTCTTTCACAATAAAACCACACATCCTACGACCCCGCCTTCAAATTAAAAGCTTGGAACCGCTCCTGATTCAGTCTATAAATGTCACAATAAACAGTTAGTGAACCCGTTAGGTCTCAGCCTGAAGCCTGATTGTAACGGCAGCATCGCCGACGCTGTCAGAACCTCCTGTCACAGCAGGAGATATAATATAAATTAAAAAATTAAGTTAAAAATTAAATAATATGAATATAGAATGGGAACCGGTCATAACTCACAAACCGATTAAAGGCCTTGGATTATTTTGCTTCATTTTAATTTTTTTTTTCAGGGCTACAATTAGATCTTAAGCTCATTTGGATATTTGTGAGGGTTCATGATTTTTGTCTTTATTCAAATTTGAAAATTAGATGTTTTTTCTCAGATATGAAAAAAGGAAATGAATATTCCTTCAACATGGAAGTTAAATTTAGGACTGGGAAACAAATAAGAAAATACTATTTTCTTGAACAAATGCCAAAATAAACTAGAACACAAAAAAAATATCTGCGATTTGTCTCAATGTGGCGCGTTATATCTGTAAATGTGAATAAAACGGGGAATTAGAACTAAATATTGTAGAAAATATAAAAGTGTGCTAAATTATATAAATAATTCTCATTTAATTAATTATTAATAATTTTAAACGTTTTATTTATTTTACATAAATACTCTCGATGAGCGCGACCGACTTTTATTGTGAAGGCGGGGAGCGGAAGTGTGTGTGCGGGACGACTGATCGCGTGAATCCGTCCGGTGTCGGTGTGTGTGTGTGTGTGTGTGTGTGTGTGTATGTGTGTGTGCAGAACATGAGTTAACGCTCCTCCGTGATGGACCTTGACGGTAGGTCTCCGCTTTTACGTTCAAAAACAAACGTGACGTCACTGCGAATGGACGTTACGTCATTGACGCCGTTCGTTCGAGGCGGATAGAAACACGTGAGGTTGTGACGAAGCGGGACTCGACCGGAGACGAAGCCGTTATTACCGGAACCACCGGTGCGGTTCTCCCGGTAATGTTGAGGTAGAAGTCATGGAATATTAAAGTACTTCTAATACTTCAAACGGACTGAAGTACTCAGAGCAGTAGAAGTACTTTTATTTTTTGAAGGATCTTAATGTGAAAGTAAGAAAAATACTTCAGTATTTATAGTTAGTACTAAAGGTTGTAGTGATTTAAAATACTCCAGAGGTAATCCGGATGTTAAACTGATTTCTTCTTGTATTCTAGTATTTGTACGTGTACTCGTGTACTCATGTACTTCTAGCAGTATTTTAAGGTGTGAATCTGCTTTTGGCTCCATGTTTACGGTCTCTACCTACAAAAAGAGGTTTTCCCCTTCTGCTCATCCATTGGTCCTTAAATGCATCGTGACCTGCAGGCAGACTGTAGCTGCTGTGATGTCATGCTGATGATGATGATGCTGACCTCTGACCTCTAGATGTGGTGACGGCGTATGAGGCGTGCGAGCGTTTCCTGTCTCGTGTGGGTTGTTGTGGGATTGCTTTCACTTCCTGTTTGTGACTGAAGGATTCTGGGATGTTCTGTGGGCGGGAACAGGTGATCGGTTCTGGGAACCGCGGGTCGGACTCGTCTTTATTTTCTCCTACGCCAGTGAACGCATCACCAGTAGAGGGAAAATCAGTTAATAAGGATTTAAATCAAAACCCAGTTCCTCTGAGAGCCGACGATTCATGTTAACAAAGGAGAGGAATGTGCGTGTGTGTGTGTGTGTGTGTGTGTGTGTGTGTGTGTGTGTGCGTGTGTGTGTGTGTGTGTGTGTGTGGGCAGCCCCACAAACTGGTTTCATTATGTGAAAGACATTCTTAGAATATTTGCCGCGAAGCCTGAATCCGTTTGTGAAGAGGACAGCTTGTCTGTCAAACCGACCAATCAGACGAAGATCAGGAGCGCTTACAGACGACTTGTTTACACAACAATAACCAATATCTGACGTATGTGATCAGCGTAAACATAAACACCCCGACCCCTCCCCTCTGAAAGGAACCAATTATAAAACACAACCAAAAAAAAGGTCAAACTCAGCCACTTTTTCTCTTTAAGAATCTACAGAATATTTCCTTTTTTCCAATCATTTTTATTGATTAGCTTTTATATTGATCATGTAACCGTCCGTCCGTCCCTCCTCCTCTTCCTCCGGGTGTTTTCATTTATTTGTGACTGAACTGTTTCTTTCATGAAGTCGTCTTCGGGATGTTCCGTCTTCGACTTGAGGCGAAAAACAAGCTAAGAATAGAGACAGATTGCGGTTTACGACCGCGATAAGAGACAAACTGTTTCCGAGGGATTTGAACCTGGCGGTACGAGCTGTCTGTGATTGGCCGATAGCGGTTCGCCGGTCCGACACAAAGGATCTATTCATGAGGAGTTTACCTGTGTTGTGTCGGCGTCTCCAGGCGTGTCCGACACCTTTGAACGTTCCTCGCATTCCTCTGCTGCTGCTTCCTGATGATGTCACACCTGAGCCTGCGCTGGAGGGTCAAAGGTCAGAATCAGCACGTTTAGAACGTCTGAGTCATCCTTAGGTCCCCTGAACGCACCGCGGGCCGATCCAGCCACGTTACACGATATGCAGATGATGTGTTTCCTTCCGTGTGACCTCAGTGCCGACGTCTGATTGGACGTGAACGCGTCTGGGTTTGCAGACGCTCCACAGATGGACTTCCTGTCCCGTCTAATCACATTACAGCCGCGGTTTAATGTAATCAAGCAGCTAGCAGCCTTTAGCGGGTGGTGAAAGTTAGCATCCGGTAGCAGCTAGCAGGCTTAGGAGACGACATTAGCTTCCAGTCAACGGATAATGTGGTCACACATCATGACCTCGTTAGTTAGCGGAACGCTAGCATGCTAACATCACACACTGGGGCGGACCTATGATGTCATACATCACTGATGTAACCATTGTTTCTATGGCGATAAACCTTCTACCACAGCCGGGAGAAGGAGGAAACAGTTGGGTTTTAGCTCCGCCTCTGACGTTATTTCATTTGCTGCGTTCGAATTGAAATGATTTCATCACTCTGTGACGTCACTAAGTTGTGGCGATGTCAGTTTTCAGAAATGCTACGCTCGCGTGACACCTGAAGGCATCACGGCACATAGATAGATAGATATACTTTATTAATCCCGGAGGAAATTGCATCAACGCTTGGGTTTTGCGATGGATCCATCATTGTCATGTCCGGCGCGGACAAACGTACGTTCTTCAACCCCTGAGAACGTTAACTGGGACGCTTTCCAGTTTAAACCCGTTTCAGTTCACGCTAAAATATGTCTGACGTCACGCCGCCGCTCGGTGAGAAACACGTTTACTGCTGACCTCATCTGGAATGAAGACAAAACTGACAAACACAATAAAAAAAACATGAAATAAATTATAATGTAATGCGTAAACACGTTAAAAGAAAGTTGTGACTGAAGATGTGAATAATCTATACATATATAATATATATATATAAGAAAAATGTGAAAATATATATTTATAAAAAATAAAAAAAATATATAAAATAAAATAAAAATAAAAAAAAATATATGAAAAATATGTGGTTATAATGGGAGTGAATTGCACCATTTTTGACCATTTTAGGTATTGTGTGTACACAATGAAAATCTGCTATTCTATACACTTCCAATGACAGGCATTAAGGAATTTAGAAAATAAAAATGAAAGAAAATTACTGGCAAAATTTCATATATTTAGTCTTTTAACTGACTGATTTATTGGGAGAGAAACACGTATAAAAACAACAAAAATGTCACTTTTGGGCCCGAACAGTTCCCGGGGGTTAAATCTGATAACCTGAACGTGTAAATATTAATAAATCGGTCACGATCGTCAGTTCGCCCGTCTCTCCTCTCGCTTTAACACAGATCTGAGCTGAAGCCCCAGAGTTTTGTCCTACATCGTCTGGCTTGGGGGGGGTAAAACTTATTTCCTAGTTATCCTCTCAGCGCCGTGTTGAATGAAGCTCCAGAGGAAGAGGAGGAGGAGATGAAGAAGAGAGAGAGAGAGGCTGCTGCAAAGAGAGAGAGAGGAGAGGAAGCCGAGCAGCGAGAGCGATTGATTGAATAAATGCAGTAAAGAGAGGAAGAGGGAGAGAGGAAGAGGGAGAGAGGGGGTTAGAATTACCGCTGAGTGGAGAGCGAGAGGAGGAGAGGACGGACCGTGAGGAGGAGGAAGAGGAGGAGGAAGGAGGATGCAGTGCTGAGGAGGGAGAGGCAGGTCGAGGATGCTCGCGGGACGGAGGAAGACGTCGGCGGCGTAACCTCATTGGCTGACAGGTGGCTCCGGCCAATCCCGTCTGACTGTGTGTGTGTGTGTGTGTGTGTGTGTGTGTCCTCTCCTCAGATGATGGGGAACAGCTGCGATCGAGGTACCGTCTCTTCCTCTTCCTCTCTTCCTCTTCCTCTCTCTGTGTTGTCGTCCATGTCATGTGACCGGCTTCGCTTCCTGCGGCATGCTGCCTCAACTTTGACCGGGAGAAGCGACGAAGAGGGCGACCGCGGCGGTTCGGGACCTTCGTCGCTTCTCTTCGTGAAGTTTGCCCCCACCCCCATCACCATCCCATCCCGCCCCCCCTCCAGCCTGCAGCTGGAACCCGATCCGCCAGCGATGGGGAGGCTGCTGCATGCTGCGTTCACTGTGACTCCGGCAAAAACATGGGGCTGAGTGTCCTCCTGTTGCAAGGCGGCGGCACGTTTTTTGCGTCCATCATGTGATCATCATGTGACCTCACCGGCGCCGGTTTAGCGTCGCGTTTCGGTTGAATCCCACGATCTGGAGCATCAGAGTCAGAAACTGTTTCTGGACTTTTGTAGTTGGAAGTTGTTCCAACCTCCGATGGAATCCGATCTATCGATATGTCGATCGAATATTTATTCTCCATTCCATTGATCGATGAGACGTGTTCGTAGAATGTTTCAGAAATGCTTCAGCATGTTCAGGTTCTTTATTAGCTTAGCATGTTAGCTCACGCGTCATGTGAGGTTTCGAGGAACCGACCGACTCTTCTGGACCTTCTGGAGTTTTTATGCTACGAGAAACCAAAACCGCTTGTCGTCTTGTTGCTGACTTTTGTGTCGACACGTGTCGTAGGTGAGGAGTTATTTTCAGCTTCCTGTCGGGATCAGGTGGGCGGAGCCCTTCAGGATCCGCTCGGGTCTCCAGAGACGTACGTACGTACGTACGTACGTCCGCCTCGGACGAGTTAGCTGAAGAGGAAGAGAGACGGGGGCTAAAATTAGCTTCTGAAGCGTCTGGATGTGGGCCAACAGCCGTCTGTCAATGAGTTCCTGAGCTGCGTTTAGGAACCAGAGGAATTAGTTTGAGCACAGGAAGTGACCCGATGGGAAACAGGAAGCAGGAACACCGCCGCTCCATTTTGGTTTAGCTCTCAGATTTGTATAAACAGGTACTTCCTGCTGGTGTGAGGTGTCCCTGAAGCGCCTGCAGCGACGAGTCGAGGCCCGATGCGTTCAAGCGCACCTCAGTTGACCTGTTGGTGTCATACGGAACATGGGGAACACCTACTGACCTCAGATCAGAGGTTAGATGGATGTTTGTGTTGAATTATTTGCGTCTGCGGTGGAGGAAGTAGCCCTCCAGACCAACAGGTGGCGCTGCTTCATGTAAATCAGGTTTTTCTGGTGTGAAATGTTGTGTTCTGATTATTCAGGGGTTCTCAGTGAAAGAAGTGGAGGTTTGGTTTAAAAAAAAAAACACAAAAAGGTATCAAATCCGTTGGATCCATGCAGAAAACCAGACGTCATTTGTTTTTCATTTCCACCAATAGGCTTCCGTCTCTCCACCAATCCGGTCGCCGCGTCCTCCGTGCGTCCCCGCCTCCTTCTCAAAGCAGTTTGGATGAAACAGGAAGCTGATCTGACCTGATTTTCCTCTCTTCCTGTCTGCAGAAGTGTCGTCGGAGCGATCGCCGAGGAGGCGGAGCATCTCCGGCCTGGGGAGTTCAGAGAAGGCCGTCGCCCCCGACAACCCCAACTCCTCGCCCTTCAAAGTGCCGGTGAGTAGAACACAGCTACTGATGGGCGTGGTCACAGTCCAGGTTCACAAGGTGACGTATCCGATTACCACGTGTAATCAGAGTACTTCCTCATTAGCGACGAGCGCGTCGGGGTTATATTTAGCTGACGGACGGGTGAAGCGACCGACGGGTGTCTGAAAGCGACTCGTGACTCGACGTGGAGATCAAACGAAGGTCAGAACGACCAGGAAGTGACCCAGGAACGTCTACTTCCTGTTCGCCCGACCCGCCAAAGTAAAATTACACCCAGTTCCGATGGAAAACGACAGTTTGTGAAGTGGGTTCAGATCAGAAGTTGAACTTCCTGCGGTTCCTGCTGGAGCTTCAGAGACGGTATTTTTAGCGCACGGAGAACAGAGAGCATTCTGGGAGGTGATTCACGCTGTAGGAACATCACTGATCAATCGCTCTGATCAGCCTCGTCGGGCCTCAGTTAACCAAACTTTTCCTTTTAATGTGACGGGAGCCTGAGGGGCGAGGATGAGGAGGGGAGGAGGAGAGGCGTTTGAGGGTATTAATATCTCAGGAAATCAGGCCGCTTGTGTGGAAGAAGATTTGATAGGCGGAGGGGGTTGATTGATATCAGCTGAGTCATGCTTCCGCCCCATCAGATAGCAGCTGATAGACGCTGACTCGTCATCCGTCCGTGACCTGCAGGGGGCGCTGTGGGGGGCGGGGTCTAACTCTAATCTGGACTCTTTCAGGGTTTCTTCAGCAAACGTCTGAAAGGCTCCATCAAGAGGACGAAGAGCCAGACCAAGCTGGACCGAAACACCAGCTTCAGGCTGCCGTCGTTCCGGCCGGCGGACGCCGACAGGTAACGCCACACGGGCCGGGTTTGGGCGCGTAACGGCGTCGCCGCCAGAGCCGCTTCTCCTCTGGTCATCTTATTGGTTGTTTCTCCTCGCCGTCTGAGCCGCTGATGAGCCGCAGCCGTCGCACACGGAGCGATGGATGGTTTATTTATCCCTCCTGCTCCTCTTCCTCACTCCATTACCCCCCCCCCGCCCCCCCCAGCCTTCCCAGCAGCGCCGGAGGTGGTTTTACTGGAAGGCTGTCCGTCTCCTCTCCCCCACAGCGCTCTGCTGCGTTCGGGGTCGTCCGTCAGGTCACTCCTGGTTCGTCCTGAACGGAATGGAATGGATCCCAAAGTGGGACGCGGCCCAATTCTGTTCCTCTTCTTTTTTTTTTTTGTTAAATCTCAGAAGTGGGCGGAGTTTGTCTCTCAGAAATGTCGACTAATTAAATTCCGGCGGCGTCTTTTGAAGCTGATTTAAAAGTTGAAGCGGTTTTTTTTTTAACAGCAGCGTTTGCTGAAGTTAAAGGAAGGTTGAAAGTTCCCACACGCACCTGAACGCATCGGTGGGATGGACGTCGCATCAGTGTCTGTCTGCTCTGATCTATCCTGCGGTCACCGACGTGGAGAAGAGAAAATAACGTCGATCAACCAGCTGATCGATCAGTGATCGCTTCTTCTCTGCCGTCGAACGTCGGTGGATTTTATTACGGGGACAAACGTGATTCGCTGACGCCGTTCTTGTTCCACTTGTTGTTGTTTGTGATTGGTCCACAGGGAGAAGAACCCGGCCGGTCGCCGTGGCAAAGACACGCCCGCTTGGAAACCCGCTGACGTGACACGTTTAAAGTTCACACACACACACACACACACACACACACCCATGTGATGTGTGTGCGTTTCCTTGTCAGACCGGATCAGGTTTCCGTGGCGATGCGGGAGACGTAAAAAAAAGTAGCGGTACCCTCTTAAAGAGACGGTACACCTTTAACCCCTCCCTGCGTGGCGTCAAACCCTCAGCGGTGTCAGGATCCGGTTGCCGTGTTGTTCTGGAGCATCACGCTAATCCCAGTCCTCTAATCCGGGATGACATAACTCATGGGACACGGGATTACCCACAATTCAACTCAGATCATGTCTGTTGATCCCAAACCACCAAGAGTCACGACATGAAAAATAAAAAACAAATGATGATGTTGAACTCCTGCGTCACTCCCCCTCCCCCCCCTGCTGCTGCCTAGCACCCGCTCCCCCAGCGGATGTTGTTGCCGTGGAAACGCTCCCGGAGGCCCCACGCCGTCCGCCGTCCCGGGACCTCGTTTGGTGAGGCTACATAAAGGCGGCGCCGCGCTCGGCGGCGTCCACAGCGGAGGACGCCGCCACCGGCTGAAGTCGCGTTGAGGGGGGGGAGGGGGCGGAGACCCGAGGGTGGGGGGGGGCGATGCTCTGGGGACCTCCCTTCCTCTCGCTCTGCGGTTGCTTCTCGTAGGTATCGCCGTAATCCGGCGTCGACGAGCGGCGCGCTCGCCGGCGCCCCCTACCAACATGTGTCTCTCTCTCCTTGTCACCTCAGATCCCGCGGCCTCCCCAAGCTGAAGGAGTCGACGTCCCATGAGTCTCTGCTCAGCCCCGGCAGCGCCGTGGAGGCTCTGGACCTCAACATGGAGGAGGACGTGTTCGTCAAGCCGCTGCACAGCAGCATTCTGGGACAGGAGTTCTGCTTCGAGGTGAGCGGGCCGTTTGCCCCTCCTCCTCCCCCTCCTCATTGGGCGTCGCTCACGGGCGTGTCCCCTCTGATGTCAGGTGACCTACTCGGGCGGCAGCAAGTGCTTCAGCTGCACGTCGGCGTCGGAGAGAGACAAGTGGATGGAGAACCTGAGGAGGACCATCCAGCCCAACAAGGTGAGTCGGCCACGCCCACCTCCAGGTCGGCCACGCCCACCTGTATGTTCTTTAACCCTTAGAGTCCTGACCTATTTTGGCCATTTTTGGATATTTTTGATATTTGTGTCGATATACCACACTAAAAATGAATTAACATACCCATGCTTGGTATGTTTATCTTCAGCACGACTTTAGCTACATGAAGAGATGGTTTTTATTTCCCTATAACTTATTGTATTGACATTTTGAGGCAGAGTAGACACACAGTCAAATTCAAAAATGGAAAAAAATATTTTACTGCACATAAAAAAAAACCCAAAAATTTATTTTATTTAATTTTCGATTAAATTAAATTTAAAAAAAATTTTAATATAGAAATTCTAAAAAATATATTTAAAAATGGAACAGATTGTATTTTATCGCACATAAAAACAAAAAAGAAAAGTTTTTGATTAAATTTTAATTAAATAAAATTCAATTTTTTTTATTCAAAAATTTAATTTGTAAATGGAACAAATTGTATTTTATTGCAGATAAAAGTCCTGAAATTTTTATTTAATTTGATTTTTAATAAAAAAAAAACTAAATTTTTAATACAAAAATTAAAATAAATAAATGTGAAAATGGAAGAAATTGTATTTTATTGCACATAAAAACCAAAAACATGCTCATCAATTTGATTTTGAACTCCATAAAGTTCGCTACAGACTTCTAACATAATTATATACAGTTGTGTCATGCACGAATCGCGAGACACGTTTGCATCATGTGACAAAATTCGCGAATGAGGGTTGAACGGTTTTGCGTTTCCAGGACAACTGTCGCCGGGCGGAGAACCTGCTGCGCCTGTGGATCATCGAGGCCAAAGACCTGCCCCCCAAGAAGAAATACTTCTGCGAGCTGTGCCTGGACGACGTGCTGTACGCCCGCACCACCAGCAAGACGCGCCACGACAGCCTGTTCTGGGGGGAGCACTTCGAGTTCGCCGGCGTTCCGGCGGCGCGCAGCCTGACGGTCCACGTGTACCGCGACGCCGACAAGAAGAAGAAGAAGGACAAGAACAACTACGTGGGGCTGGTCAACATCCCAGTGGCGGGCGTGACGGGGCGGCAGTTCGTGGAGAAGTGGTACCCGCTGAGCACGCCCACCCCCAGCAAGGCCAAAGGGGGCGGGCCCTCGGTCCGCATCAAGGCGCGCTTCCAGACCGTGGCCATCCTGCCCATGGAGCGCTACAAGGAGTTCGCCGAGTTTGTCACCAACAACTACGCCACGCTGTGCTCCGTGCTGGAGCCCGTCATCAGCGTCAGGAACAAGGAGGAGATGGCCGGGGCGCTGGTACACATCCTGCAGAGCACCGGGAGGGCAAAGGTCAGACTCGTATCAGCCAATCAGGGGGCGGAGGTCAGATCTGGACAGCCAGTCAGACTCTCAGTCGCTCTCAGGCCGATACAGGAAGTAAAAAGATGGTTAGCTTAGCTTAAAGAGTGGTTAGCAGACTGACCCTCCTCTTCCTCCTCTTCCTCCTCCTCCTCCTCCTCCTCCTCCTCCTCAGGACTTCCTCACAGACCTGGTGATGTCAGAGGTGGACCGCTGCGCCGACCACGACGTCCTGATCTTCAGGGAGAACACGCTGGCGACCAAAGCCATCGAGGAGTACCTGAAGCTGGTGGGACAGAAGTACCTGCACGACGCCCTGGGTAAGCCCCGCCCCCCACCTGTGTGTGTGTGTGTGTGCACCTGTACAGACACCTGTATAGACGCACCTGTATACGTACCTGTACACACCCTTACACACACCTGTATCTAGTCAGACATGACATTATTGGATTCTTTAAAAACTCCTCGTCATCATAATGTTTGAGTTTGTTCTCAACAGATTAAATCTCGTTAGATTAAATCTGGTTAAATTAAATCTCATCAGATTAAATTTTGTTAGATTAAATTTTGTTATATTAAATCATCAAATTAAATCTCGTCAGATTAAATCTCATCAGATTACATTTTGTTCGATTAAATCTCTTTTTAGATTTAATCTCGTTAGATTAAATTTGTCAGATTAAATCTCGCTAGATTATATCCCGTCAGATTAAATCTCAGACGTTTTTCTCAGACTGAAACTAGAATAAATCTGTTTCTTTGGTGTTTCGTCTGAATTTGTTCTGAGAGATGAAATAAAAGACCTCAAATAATTCAGACCCTGGAGACGCGTGAACAGCAGCGCCGACTGACGGCTGCCTTTAGCCTGTTTTAACTTTTAATCTATTGTTAGCAGCAAAGTTACTGCAGTTCAGACTCCGATCAGAGCCTCAGACGAGTTTGTTTATTTATAGACCATAGGGTGGGGTTCACTCTGACAGCGTCACTGCTTTGGCTGTGATTGGTACAGCTGCTGCATGACGTGACCAATGAGGCGTGCCTGTGTCACACGGGTCACCTGTGTCTCCTGTCGCCTGTGTCTCCAGGGGAGTTCATCAAGGCTCTGTACGAGTCGGACGAGAACTGTGAGGTGGATCCGAGTCGCTGCTCCGGCGCCGACCTGACAGAACATCAGAGCAACCTGAAGATGTGCTGCGAGCTGGCCTTCTGCAAGATCATCAACTCCTACTGGTGGGAGTACACACAGTACACACCACAGTACACACCGCAGTACACAGGGTACACAAGTGGATGAAGCTTCTCATCATTTACTGCAAACAGTAAATAAAGATCAGACATAAACTTTATTTGTTATAGATAAATATTATTTGTAAATTTAAATAAATAAAATATGTTAATTTATTTTTAAATTCATCCTGAACATTTTAAATATTCATTTCTGTGTTATTGATCCTCTGCGATGGACTGTTATTGATCTGTGTGATGGAAGCGATCAGTCTGCCCCCTGCTGGCAGGAAGCTGTAACAACACATCAGAACAGTTTCAGTTGAACTGATTGGCTGAAGGGTGGCAGTAATCTGATTACTCGTTACCCCACCCCCCAGCGTGTTCCCCCGAGAGCTGAAGGAGGTGTTTGCGGCGTGGAAGCAGCAGTGCGTCGCCCGCGGCCACCAGCAGGACATCAGCAAGCGTCTGATCAGCGCCTCGCTCTTCCTGCGCTTCCTGTGTCCCGCCATCATGTCGCCGTCGCTCTTCAGCCTGATGCAGGAGTACCCCGACGACCGCACGTCCCGCACGCTCACGCTCATCGCCAAGGTCATCCAGAACCTCGCCAACTTCACCAAGTGAGAGCACTTCCTGTTTCCCTTCGCGCATCAAGGGGAGGAGCTTATCTCGCTGTTGGGCGTGTTTCTAAACGTTCTCTTGACGAGTCGAGGCGTTTTTGTCGCGCGCAGGTTCGGGAACAAGGAGGAGTACATGGCGTTCATGAACGACTTCCTGGAGCACGAGTGGGCGGGGATGATGCGTTTCCTGTCGGAGATCTCCAACCCGGACACGCTGTCCAGCACGCCGGGCTTCGAGGGCTACATCGACCTCGGCCGCGAGCTGTCCGTCCTGCACGCCCTGCTGTGGGAGGTGGTGTCCCAGCTGGACAAGGTGTGTGTGTGTGTGTGTGTGTGTGTGTGTGTGTGTGTGTGTGTGTGTGTGTGTGTGTGTGATGACTCAGCAGATTTACTGACATCAAAGATTCACAAGTTTTTTGAAGTTCCGTGAAGCTAACCGACCAGAAGACGACACCTGTGGCGAGCTAGCCCTGATAGCGATGACCAGCTAGCACCAAACAGGTTTTCCATGATAGCATTGTTTAATAATGGAGCTAATATTAGCTTTATTAGCAGGTAGTAGCAGTCAGCTGGTAGCAGCAGTTAGCATGTAGTAACAGCAGGTAATAGCAGTTAGCGACCTAGTAGCTGTTAGCATGTAGTAGCAGTTAGCATGTAGTAACAGTTAGCAGACAATAGCAGGTAGTAGCAGTTAGCCACTAGTAGTTTACGTGTAGTAACAGTTAGCAGATATTAGCAGTTAGCAGGTACCAGCAGTTAGCAGGTACCAGCAGTTAGCAGGTATTAGCAGTTAGCAGGTATTAGCCCTTAGCAGGTGCTAACAGTTAGCAGGTATTAGCACTTAGCAGGTGCTAACAGTTAGCAGGTATTAGCAGTGAACATGTAGGATTGATCTTGATAGAAAAGCAGTAGGACTCTTCTGATTGGTGGATCCAGTAGGCGGGCTCAGAGATTTTCACTTCCTGTTTAAACTGGAGGGTGGGGGGGGTTAATGAGCAGTTTGTCATCAGTGATGTCATCAGTGATGTCATCAGTGGTTGACGTCACCCGGACTGAACGCTTCCACCGTTTCACCTCATTAACGCTGCGTGGCTGAACCTCACAGCATGGCCTTAGCTCCTCCCCCTGCCCCGCCCCCTGCCCCGCCCCATCCGAGTGTCAGCATGTTCTGATCCGTAGACGCATGGCGTGTTCGTCGTTTTCATCTTGTGTTTAAGTTTCCCTCTTGTTTTTTTCCCCTCCCCCCTTTTTCTCCCCCCTCCACCCCCCTTCTCTCCTCGCCATTTTCTCCCCCCCCCCTTTTCTGTTCACTTCCTGTCTGGCTGATTCAATCTGTTGCCACCATGTTGGTCCCGCTGCCTCCCACCCACCAACGCATCCTGGTGCTTCCATTCAAACACACACTCACACACACACACACACACTCACACACTCACACACACACACACACACACACACACACGCACACACACACACACACACACACGACCTTCAGGGTGAAAACTCCTTCCTGCAGGCCACCGTAGCGAAGCTGGGGCCGCTGCCGAGGATTCTGGGAGACATCTCCCGCTGCCTGGCGGCGCCCACGCCAGTGCAGCAGCAGCTGCGGCGTTTCCAGGACCATAACTCCGCCCACAGCATCAGCGGCAGCCTGTCGTCGGGGTTACAGCGAATCTTTGAGGACCCGGCCGACAGGTGACCAATCAGACGACAGATCCCTTCCCAGTAATCCGATTACATGTCGACCTTTAACCCCGTGTCGTTTCCTGTAGCCGCAGCGACGTGCGCAGCCTGCAGTCGCCCGTCAGCGACCTGATGGAGGGCTACGGGCGGGGGCCACGCCCCCTGGTGGCGCCGCGGCACCCGCCCCCCCACCCCGGCGGCTTCGACCCGGAGGGGCGGGACGAGCCGTTGTCCAACGGCCGCAGCGTCTCCCTGGTGGACCTGCAGGACGCCGTCAGCGCCCACGGGGCCCCGCCCCACCACGAGGCCCCGCCCCGACTCAGCAGGGCGGGCTCCCAGGCCTCCATCGGACACGCCCCGCTCGGCTACCCCCACTCCAACCCCGTCACCCCGAAGCCACTCCCCCACCAGGGGCAGGCGCCGCCGCGGGACGGCCCGCCCCAGAGCGCCCCCGCGGCGCGGCGGCCGCTGCCCCCGGCGCTCGGCCGGGAGCGGAGCCTGCAGCCGCTGTCGTTCCAGAACCCCGTGTACCACCTGAGTAACCCCGCCCACGCCCCGCCCACGCGCTCCGCCCACGACTCCAGCTCGGAGAACCTGAGCACCGAGAGCTCGCACGACAGCCGCAGCAACTCGGACGACCTCGGCAGCCAGGTGGGGGTCAAAGGTCGGGTCCCGTCCAGCAGCAGCCTGGACGAGCCGGGCAGTAGGCGGAGCCTGCAGAGCGAGGAGTCCGCCACGCCCCGGAGACACGCCCTCCCCGAGCTCCCGCCTGGCGCTGCGACGGCGGTGGCCATCCCCCGCCAGAGCACGACAGCAGGCACCGCCCACATCGTCAAGGTGGAGACGCAGAGCAGGGGAGGGGGCGGGGCCAGGACGCCGCGCTCCATCCCTCACAGCGCGTCGCTGCGCAGCAGCAGCAGCGCCAACACGGAGCCCACGCCCGCCTCCGGCCCCGCCCCACGCCAGCAGACCGCCTCCCCCGGGGAGAACCTGACTCCGCCCACAAGGACCGCCTCCAAGCAGGTACGGCAGGAAGCACGCGTGTGGGAAAACGTCACGCCTCACCAGGAGCGTTCAGGGTCACACTTGGTTTGTGTTCAGGGGGCGTCGCCCGTGGAGGCGGTGGCCATGTCGCCCGTGGAGAGGACGGCGGCGTGGGTGCTCAACAACGGCCAATACGACGAGCCGGAGGAGGAGGAGGGCGGAGACAGGAGCCGAGAGGAGGGCCGGAACACTGAGAAGGTAGGAAACGCCCACGCAGTCAGGGGCGTGCTGATTGGCCGAGAGCGCTCCTGTTAAATAACGTCTGTTGCTCCCTCAGTGTGAACTGGAGATCTCGCGGATGTTAGCAGTTAGCATGTGGTAGCAATTAGCAGTTAGTAATACTTAGTAGGTATTAGCAGGTAGTAGCAGTTAGCATGTTGTAACAGTTAGCCTATAATAACAGTTAATGTGCAGTAACAGTATGTAATAAAAGTTAGCATGTAATAACAGTTAGCATGTAATAACAGTGAGCATGTAATAACAGCATGTAATAACAGCTTGTAATAACAATTAGTGTGTAATAACAGTGTGTTATATGTTAGCATGTAAAACAGTTAGCTTGTAATAACAGTTAGCATGTAATAACAGCATGTAATAACAGTTAGCATGTAATAACAGTGAGCATGTAATAACAGCATGTAATAACAGCTTGTAATAACAATTAGTGTGTAATAACAGTGTGTTATATGTTAGAATGTAATAACAGTTAGCTTGTAATAACAGTTAGCATCTAATAACACTTAGCTTGTAACAACAGTATATAATAACAGCATGTAATAACAGCAGGTAATAACAACATGTAATAACAGAGTGTAATAACAGTTAGCATGTAGTAACAGTTAGCTTCTAGTAACAGTTAGCGTGTAGCATGCTGGTCATCGGCAGAGCTGGAGGTCTCGCGGATGTTAGCAGTTAGCGTGTAGCGTGCTGGTCTAGGGTACTCCTCCCCCTCTCACTGACCCCTCCCCCCCAGTACGAGCTGGAGATCTCGCGGCTGAAGGAGCGTCTGCGCGCGTCGGGGCGGCGGCTGGAGGAGTACGAGCGGCGTCTGGCGGCGCAGGAGCAGCAGATGCAGAAGCTGCTCCTGGAGTACAAACGACGTCTGGAGGACAGCGAGGAGAGGATGAGGAGGCAGCAGGAGGAGAAGGACAGCCAGATGAAGAGCATCATCTGCAGGTAGGCACAAGCTCCGCCCCCACCTGAGGCAGACGAAGAACACGCCCCCTGGTGACATCGTGTGTGTGTGCAGGCTGATGGCGGTGGAGGAGGAGCTCCGGCGGGATCACGCTGAGATGCAGGCCGTGATCGAAGCCAAGCAGAAGATCATCGACGCTCAGGTACGACCTCGAACGCATCGCGCCGGTCAGGTGACCTCGAGTCTGTTACCATGGCGACTAGAGGGGAGCGGGTCAGGCTAGCTGTCGGGTTAGCTGTCATCTGATCGACGTGGCGGCGCATCCGTCATCGATCAACTATTACCAATCAATAATAAGGTTACTGAAACACCTGTGTTGGTTTAAGTATTGATCAGTGATCAGTCTCCGATTGTGATCCTGGTTCCAGTATTGATCAGTGATCAGTATGATTGTGATCCTGGTTCCAGTATTGATCAGTGATCAGTTGTGGTTCTCATTCTGTATTGATCAGCAGCTGATCTCCTGTGTTGTTCTCTGGTTCTGGTTACGAACCACTGATCAATACAACAGTATTGATCAGTGGTTAGTCGTGATCGGTGAGACCCGTTCAGTTTGTTCTCACCTGTGAACTCAACTGACCTGAAAGAGAAACGCCGAGTCATGGTCAGTGAAGGATTATGGGTAATGGATTATGTCGTGTCTCATCGTCTCTTCACTGATTTCAGGTCAGTAACGGATGTGAAATAAACCAATCAGGCAAGTAGTGACTGTAGCCCCCCCCCCCACTGCTACCTCCTTCCCGCTTTTTTTTTTTTTTTTTAGCATCAACACACCTGATCAGCCAATCAGAGCGCAGATCAAGTGTCTCACCTCCATCCGATGCGTTTGGATTCGCTGCTGCTCCGGTGTGTTGATCCCTGATCGGGTTTGACTTCTGTTTGGCTGCCCCCCCACACCGGCACCACCACCCCTTCACCCCCCCACTCCCCCTCAGCTCCCGGGCCAGAGGTCAACCAGAGGTCACGCCGTGGTTCCAGTCCCAGCAGCTTCCTCACGTTTTCTTTGTTTTCAGTGTTTTTGGGCTGCACCGACTCACCGATGGACGGAAACGACCTTTAACCTTCATTTAACTTCGTGTCGGGGTGATCGTTTTAGAGACTTATTTTATTATTTTATCCCGTTATTCAGAAAATCCTTTAAAATAACAGAAAACTTTACAGAAAACTGATGTAATTTGACGAACTTCGCGCCCAACGCCGAGCAGCGACCACGTTTTCGCTTCCAACCTGCGTCTGACTTGTTGCCCCGCCCCTATCTGTCTCTGTCCAATCAGGAGAAGCGGATCGGCTCCCTGGACGCGGCCAACTCGCGGCTGATGGCGGCGCTGACGCAGGTGAAGGAGCGCTACGGCGCCCCCAGCCTCCGCAACGGCCTGTCACCCAGCAACCCCACCAAACTGTCCATCACTGAGAACGGGGAGTTCAAGAACAGCAGCTGCTGATTGGTTGGGAGGGGGACCTGAGGAGGCGGGGCTTAGGGGGTAACCCCGCCCCCTCCAGAACTGAGTGTAAATACTGGAGGTGTGTCTGTGTGTACAGAGAGTATTTGTGCAGCTTCACAGAAGAAGAAACTATAACGAGTTTTATAACCGACTTTTTTATGGTTTTTATTTGAATTTCCAGGGTTTTTTTGTTTTGTTCTTGTTGCGACTGAAGTGTAATAAAAAAAATTTTTTTTGTTTTTGTTTTTTACTTGACGAGTTGTTCCGGAGTTTTAATTTATTCCTCCACGTCGTCCTGTTTGTTTGTTTGTTTGTTTGTTCGTTCGTTTGTTGCCGATCTACTGAACAGGACTCTGAAGGGTCAGGGTCAAAGGTCAACGCCTGTCCTGCTGTCCTCATGAATTAAAGTTTCCTCAGAGTCTGACTGTTGCCTCGTTTCTGTCGTCAACAAAACTGTTTAATTTATTGTTTATGCAAAGAATAAAAGTCATTTAAAAGTTTTTTCAAAGAAATCTGCATAAAATTTTTGTGTTTTTTAACTGTGTCTGACTTAACCCACAATTTTAACACTTTAATACAAGAATTTAACAGTTGAACCCTGATGACTCTCCTCACTTAAAACTCTTCATTCAGACGGGAACAATCGTTCAAAAATTATGTAAAAACATTAAAAACTCGTACTTTTCTCTTGAAATTGAATTCTTGTTCGTTTGACGCTTTTATTTTGAACGACCACCGGACATGAACACACATTTGTTGACTCTGCCCTTCTGTGGTCAACGACTGTATTACTTATTTTAGTTTTAGATAGATACTTTATTAATCCCGGAGAAAATTGTATATATCCACTGCTCAGGCATTACATAACGAATAACTTACTTGCATAACTAATAATTTACTTCGTTTCCGAACCCAGACAAACAATCATCTTAGCAACTTGCATCTTAGCAATCAGTTAGCATTTCAAGCAGTGGATGAAATATTCTAAATAAAACTTCGATGTAAAAGGAGAAATATCATTTTTTAAACTGAACTAATCTTCATCTGTTTTCCTCGAGATGAAGGTGATGAAGATGATGGTTATGACCAACTTTTCACACATCGACTGAAGGAGAGTCTTGAGGAAGATGAAGAAATCTCTGATGAAATCTACCAGCTGTGTGATTTATTGATTTGTGACTCATGATCATCTTCATCTGTCCTGCAGAACAGCAACCTGGGAAATGTAGTTTAATTGGGATCAAAATTAGAAGAGCTAAAAACACTTTTTGAACGTGAACAATGTGTTTTTTTACCTTTTTAAAACTTTTTCTAATGTGAATCTAATAAAAAATTATTTCACCATCTGGAGTTTTGAGGACATTTTCTCCATTTTTACATCTTTTTTGAAATCTGTATTTCAATCCGCTTTCATAAAATCAAACAAGTCTGGGCTAATACTGAGAAACATCACACACACACACACACACACACACACACATTAAAAACCACAAGTCAGCCTTGAAGAGTGCATCACAGTTTACAATCAAAAGAAGTCAGAGCAGAAAAAGAGGATTAATACAGGAAATAAGGATCATTTGTAGCTACATCACACAAACACACACACACACACACTCACACACACACACACACTCACACACACACAGGAAACATGAGTAAACATGTTCATATCACGATGAGACTTCAGGTCTGTACATTCAGTGAATAGAAAGACGTGGGCGGCGACTATCCCACCGTATTTATACGTATTTATATATGTACTTTTTGTGTTGTTTGTTGTTTTGTAAATACATTCACGATGAATCATATATGTAGATAAACATTCATGCCGGAACCAAACTGTCTACGCATGCAGTCTAAGAAGAGCGAACAGGGCACATGAAGAAAAAACAGGCTGATACACCCCATAATATCATCACCATCATCATGTCTTCAGGTCTCATTCTGAGCTGAATAAAATTTGTAAATTTAGTCACTTTTAAGTAAAAAAAATTGAGTAAATTCTTATAAATTTGACACCATAGATGATATAAAATGGCCTTTTTCTAAAAAAATAATGTTTGGGTGATGATACAGTAGATTTTTTTTTTTTTGCATGAATTCACAATTTCAAATCATGTTTTTGATCACATTTTATTTTTAATCTAATTTTATTTAATTTCTTGTAGTCTGAGAATAATCTGAGGAGCAAAATTCACATTGATGCTAAATTTATGACACATTAGAAAAGAGGAAATATTCAAGCTCATACATTTTAATTTGTGCTCAGGTTCGGGTTGGATTATTTTGCCCCGTGTGGATTTAATCATTCTTTACCTGGGACCGATTAGCTTCGATGCTAATATGATGATAGCGTTAACGTAGCATCACATCACACCCAGCTAGCTACAGCTAATAAAGTAAACCTTGTTAAACTGTAGATAAACATTTCCAGTTCTGTTCTGAACTTTATTAATGAATGTATTTTAATAATATTTGGTGAATAATGTCAAATTCAAATTCGTAATCTCAGTTTAACCTTTAGCTTCATTAGCCTGTTAGCGGATAGTAATATCTGATAAATTTATTTTCCATTTCGCTGACAAACACTAATAGATGCCAAATAATTCCATTTTTATTTATTTTTCGTTGAACTTTATATTAGCACAGCCTTACGTAATGAGCTGACGGTACAGAGATAGCGTAGCTTAGCGACCGCACCACATGTGACCACATGTGACCTCATGTGACCTCATATGTCGTCGTTTTTCGAAGCACAACAAAGTTATAGACGTGAGAAAATCGAGAAATTAAATTTTTTTTTTTCAATCACTTTACACTTGAATATCAAATCTGACTTGTCGGTGCAGGAGGCTACGCTAACTGCCATGCACCACGATGCGCTTTTTTCCCATCAGCCATTGCTGCACTGAGCACGCCCAGTCGTGTGTCATGCATCCCCTAAAACACGACCCTAGACAGACGACAATGAGAAAACGCTGTTTTTACCTCTGCAAGTGAATACCGCCCACCCCATTTTATCTCAAAGTAAACCCCGCCCCCGCCACACCCCCCTGATGGTCACATGACACAGACAGACGGTGGGACATCAAAGTTCCTGTTGGAAAGCAACAGCTTAAAGAAGAGTATATTGTATGTTCGACACAGACGACAGGAGAAAGTTTTTAAGTGGGCGGGGCTACGTTTTTTATGGGTGGTGCTTGCAGGTAGCCCCACCCTTCGCGGCGTCGCTACCCCGAGGCGTTGATGTACAGCTGACTCTGCAGGACGTAGTCGATGACGGGCTGACACAGGTAGTCGACGACGTGGCCGTCGCCGTGCTGCAGGGCCAGCCTGAGGGGGAGGAGCCAAACGTGACATCATCGTCATGTGACTGAATAACGACGTAAATGGGAAGTTGACGTCGGAGTTGACGTCTACCTGCTCTTGGTGGAGCTGACGACGGCCATCGGGTGGCTGACGGCGTCCTTCACCACGATGATGTTGTCCTGCAGCAACGACGGAAAACAGATCGGTCGTTCTGACGGATGCTACAGACCGACGTTGGATGCGACGTCGGATGTGTTTTCACGAGCGTTTCGTTCCCACCTTACACTTGCGCAGGATGGAGGAGTGATTCATGATCCTCTCGGTGTCGGCGCCGTCACGAGGAACCACCACGATCCCGAAGTCTCCCACGATGACCTCCATCTGTAACCACGACGACCTTCAGCGACTCGACCAATCAGCTCGCAGAATGTGAGTTTGTGTGTGTTGTTTGTTTTTAACAGTGATTTTTTTGCCGTAGCAACTTAGCTTCGGGGATCATGCTAGTCGTCACTATTGATAAATCCATCTGTGTTGAGCAAACAAGCAAGTTAGCAATCTTGGCTAACTGGTCACAAGCCTGCTAGCATGCCTGGCTTGTGCGCATGTTCCCAGCTAGCTCGGATGTTAGCTGTTAGCGCTCTAGCATACAAACACTTCAACAATCAAGTACTGTTATGAAATAATAATAGTTATAATAAAGTTATGAGTCTTTGAACTTCTTTCTCACCATTTCTGGACGCTACTACTTGTTTCTGGTTACTATGACTGCTAATGCTAATGCTAATGCTATCACTCCTACCATCACTATTATTATTACTATTACTACCCCTATGACAATCAGGCACACGTAAAAAAAATAAGAATAAATTAAAAAACCTTATATTCTGTATTGCTAACAGCTAGCATTCAAATTAGCATGGTGTTAGCTTGTTAGCGGAGAAGAATCCCGCGACAAACTCTGATGGAGTTTCCTTTATCAACATCATTAAAGGGCCCATCGGGTGGGTGAGTGGGGTCAGAGGTCGGGTGGGGTCAGAGGTCAGGTGGTGCTTACATCACTGTCCTTCCACAGACCAGGGATGCAGAACGACTCCAGGAGATCGCTGCCACACAGGAGGAGGATGCGCAGCTCTACGGACAACAGGCGGGAAAGACACGCCCCTCAGTAAACGATGCGTTTACTGGCCGTAGGACACACGACGACACGCCATACACAACACGCGACACATGACAAACAACACGCAACACACACGCCTGACGACTCACCGATCTCCTCGTATCTCATCGCCGGCCCCAGGTTGGCGTTTTCATCTGAAATAAAATATATAATAATTCAATATTCAACCTGCATGAAGGCGTGAGTCTGTCGACGTTTGATCAGAATTGATCAATTATTGGAATCATTATACTGATGTGTAACTAATCAAATACGGCCCCGACCTGTCAACAAGTTTCTGTTTCCGCACTGATTTTATTTCATGTTAGAAGCCGATGTTGCTACATAGAAAACACCACAATTTAATATGATTTTTTTAAAAATAAAAACATCAAATTCGACACCGAAGGTCAGATTTTCCTTGTCTGACAGAATCCATCAAATTGAATTAATTAAACTGTCTGAACTTAAAATTTAGCATCAAAGTCAACTTTGTTTCAGCGATAATGAAGGAACCAGTAAAATACTGTTTGACCAAACTTCTGTCGAGGGTTGAATGCTAATAAATAAAGTTTTTAGAACTAGTTTAGGTCACTCGACGTGGACACAGACTACCAGAACTAAAATAAAATTCAGAAAACACGCCAATTGAATATTAATTTTTTTTTTAAATCAAAATATCAAATTTGAGCCTGATTTTCACCAAATTCTCAAGTTTTTCTGTCTCAATAAATCAATAAATACAGCTTGGATTTGTAATTTGACAGGCGGACATCCCATCTTGCGCTTTAATGCAAACGCGTTAAAAAATTAAAAGGTGTGATTGTTTTATTAAACAAGCGTGAAGATAAAAATTTAGAAAAATATATATTTTATACATAAATGTCGTGTTTCTTTAATTTCCGTCGATGCGTCGACTCACCGATGAAGGTGAAGCGTTCGATGTGAGGGCGGACGCAGCAGATCTTTCCCAGGTTCTCGCTGACCTTCCCCCACAGTTTGACTGAGGAAGAGGAAGAGGAAGAGGAAGTGAGGAAGAGGAGGGTCAGGGGGTCATTCCGTCACACGGATGCTTCTGCATTCACACAATCTGTCGTGCGAGACGTGCACGACTCACCGGCGGTGGGCTTGTGATTCACGTTGCTGTGGTTCTGGTAGATGGGCGGAGTCTTGTTCTGGGGCTGACCAATCACAGGGGTCGATGACGGCGTGTTAACGTTGGACAGGATGCAGCCGGTGACTCTCTGAGGAGCAGAAAACAACAACAACTCACATCACATCACATCCATCAGAGGAGACACACACACACACACACACACAGGAAGTAGGATCATGGTTTCCATGGCAACATCTGCATAGGTTCAACAAATGTCTGCTAAAAGCATATCTGTTTGAGTTAATAGTGTGGAATCCAGACTGGGAACGCCCCAGTGGGAACTGGGATTCGTTGCTGGGAGGAGAGACGTCTGGAAACCAGGAAGAGGAAGAGGAAGAGGAAGAGGAAGAGGAGGAAAACTGACCTTCATCAGGTCGCGGTGATGCTCCAGAACGCTGCAGGTCGTCTGCCAGGTGTCCTGGTAACACTCCCAGGGGTCCACCCTGCACCACAGACACACACACACACACACACACCAGACGTGTTGGAAAACATCCCATAATATCATGTCTGAGCTCCATTAATTTAAAAAACGTCTCACCTGATCCAATCAGAGGACTGGACAGCCAGCTGACACATGGTGAGACGATGTCTGCTGGGCACTAAGCCCTACACACACACACACACACACACACACACACACACACACACACACACACACACACACACACACACACACACACACACACACACACACACACAATTATAATACACATCTGTTTTCATTAAAGTCATAAATACTGAAATATTTCCAATGAGAAATAAAGTTAAACCTTGACCCCAGGTAAGCCCCGCCCCTCATCGGGTCAAACGGACCCGTTAAACTGGTCTCAGGACTTCTCCGTTAAACGCTCATTTTACTCCACTTTACGTCTGTTTGACACAAATGTTAGTGTCATCAAACCTCCGTTAAAAGCAGATAACATCATGTTAGTGTAAATAAATCACAGTAAAACATATAATATCATATTATTATATTAATATGTAAAAATCTTCTCATTAATTAAACTAAATCACTAATTTTTAACTCCAAATCCACAATACTGACATGAAAACGTAGTAAAATCCCTGCCTGTCCAGAAATGCTAATTGAGATGCTAACAAACAGACTCCTCTGTTCTGATTGGTTGGTTCAGGTTCAGATAGAGACGTGGGGCTGTAGAGACGATGCTAATTATTCCTGCTTCTTAACGTGGCGTTACGCACTGAGAGTCTCGTTATCGTGAACCATCTCCGCCCATCCCGGGGGTGTCTAGGCGTGGATAACAAACACACACGCCGAAGGAACGGCGTGGATCTGAAACGAGTTCCTGCAGCATCTATAATTCATTCCTGCTGAGGAAAGTAGGACAGGAGCGTCATCAGGTCTCACAGGACGACGCCAGCATGTAGGACGCCGCGGCAGGGAGGGGGGGGCGTGTTTCATCACTCACCGGTTTTCCATAGGAGTCGTGAACCGGTGAGATGATTCCCCCGATCACGATGAAACGACCCGTCTTGTGGAGAAACTCTCTGGCTTTTTCTGGGAGGAAACAAAAGGAAGAAATAAACGACATCAGAGAGACCGTATCTCGTTCTTTACCACACATTGGCGGATGGATACGACATCAGTGAGATCCCATCTCGTTCTTTACCACGTGTTGGCGGATGGATATATCAGTGAGACCGCATCTCGTTCTTTACCGCGTGTTGGCGGATGGATACGACATCAGTGAGACCGGATCTCGTTCTTTACCACGTGTTGGCGGATGGATACATCAGTGAGAACAGATCTCGTCCTTTACCACGTGTTGGCGGATGGATACATCAGTGACAACAGATCTCGTCCTTTACCACGTGTTGGCGAATGGATACGACATCAATGAGATCGTATCTCGTTCTCTACCGCGTGCTGGCAGATGGACACATCAGTGATACCGTATCTCGTTCTTTACCGCGTGTTGGCGGATGGATACAACATCATCTAATTTTACTTTGATATGTTTACTCGTGTGGGTTTAATGTTATTTAATGCTTTATGAATGAATGAATGAAGGTAAAAATCACAAAGGAAGCTGCAGCTCGGTAGAAACGAGGAGATGAAGGAGCTGCTGGGGAAAATAGGTCACGATGGAATGAGCGAACAAACCGAATCACTGACATCACATGAGTGGTGATTGATTATTGGCCGCGGCGGCGTGGCGGGTAGCGCTGAGGGTTGAGGGTTCGATTCTCCACGTGTCTGCGTGGGTTCTCTACGGGTTCTCCACAAACAAGCAGCTGTGGTGAATCGGTCACACCAAACTGTCCGTAGATGTCAGCGTGTGTGTGTGTGAGGAGCTGGCGTCTCATCTGGGGTGTACCCCACCTTTCGCCAGTAGCCAGCTGAGAGCCTCTTATCTGCCTCGTGACCCAGAAGGCAAAACAAAAAAATGAATGGATAGATGGACGGTTGACAACTGACCAATGAGAGACAAGCTGGCCTCCCATTGGTCGTCCAAAGTAAACATGATGCATTTTTAAATCTACATCAATTATTTTACATCTATAATGTCAAACATTATATATCATGTGAGTGGGGTGCGTGACCCAATCCATGTTCAGTTTAATTTCATATTTAGTTTCCAGCTACCATTAACGAATTAATCCACCTGATTGGATATAAACAGGATTATAAAATAAAATTTCTCATGCAGTTCAAAATAACATTTTAATTTCACATTCCTAATAAATATAACAGTATGTTATTATTTTGAAGTACAATTATATGTTTGTTATTATATTGTAGTTATATTATATTAATATATAATTATTTCATATAATTATTTTTATTATATCACATATTATATTTTTATATTATATTTACATTGTTATTATTTAGCATTCTGTTTATTATTATTATTATATTAATTCTTATTTACATTATTATTCTATTTATTATTCTTTACATTGTTTTTATTTATTATTCTATTTATTATTATTGTTTACATAAACACCACATTTTATTTTTTTATTATCATTATCTTTTCAAATTAAACTCCATGAACCGGACATCGGGATGGTTCTGGACACAACAGCGTGTATCTCCCTGGTGGGGGGGCGTGGGCGTGGGGGGGTCGACCCCCCCACACAGACGCGTGTTTTTGGGGCTGCGCCACACGCCGCGCGGCCTGCGCTTCTTTCATCGCGGAACATTCCCGCATCTCACGCCTCAAAGCCGGTCCAGATCCACCGACCCGGGTCGGGTCCTCTGGATCAGCACCGACGGACCGGACGCGTCCGGACACCAGCCGTTATTACCGATCATCCTTATTGATACTGGATAATAACCACCCCCCCCCCACATCATCCTCATCCTCCCCCAACGGATGCTCACCGAACATATGGATGTGTCCCTTGGTGATGGGGTTGAAGCTCCCGCAGGACAGCAGGATCACGTGGGTCTTGGTGGATTCTGTCATGATGTCGGTGGTCCCGGTCCGGTCCGGTCCGGACGTCTCTGATCCCGGATCGACGCTTGTTTGTGGAGCGGGCGGCCACCGCAGAGAGAGAGAGAGAGAGAGAGAGAGTGTGTGTGTGTGTGTGTGTGTGTGTGTGTGTGTGTGTGTGTGTGTGTGTGTGTGTGTGTGTGTGTGTGTGTGTGTGTGTGTGTGTGTGAGAGAGAGAGAGAGAGAGAGAGGCGAGGTCGGTGCGTCTGCTGCAGGAAGCAGCGTCAGTCCGTTAAAGAGACACGACAGTCGATTGATCATGATTAGTAATCAGTATTAATCACTTCAGGGCCGCTTACGTCATCAGGGAGCAATAAGAGGGAGAAATCCATTGATCATGTTTACTCCAATAAAATAGAATAAAATGAATGAGGTGATGAATTTCATTTATAGCCTCAGCTGATTTTTTTATGGACAAAAAAAGTTAAAAAAAAGTACTTTATATATAAAAAAATACTTTATATATTGAATACTGAATATATATATATATATTCAATATTTACATATATTGAATATATATATTCATTATTCAATATATATATGAATATATATATGTATATACACACACACACATGAATATATTTTTTTTCTTCTACATTTATATTAAATATACATTTATATTAATTTTTTCTAATTTTTATAATTTAGAATTATAATGATATAATTATATTTTTAAAGTTATTATTAGAGTTTATAATTTTTATAATTTTATTTTTTAAATTTTTCGTTTTTGTCAATTTTATTTATATCAAGGAAAAGAAGAAGATATGTGTATATCAAATCATAGTTGAGAAAATGTGGGAATTTAAAGGAAGTCCATTCATGTCCAGCAATAGGATCATCTCACCGGAGCTCTATAATATTTTCAGCTTGAGGTTCTGGTTGGAAGACAATCAATTTACAGCCCATAATGAACTACACGTAACATATTTTGATCCGATTTGTTTTATTGATCAGAAACGATTCATAGGACTCAGAAATTAATGATGCTGACTGGAATAAGATCAAAAGAGTTTAGCATGAAGGAGGAGCGAAGGAGAGGAGAATGATGGAGAAGTGAAAAAGTGGGTGAGAGGTGGAGTAGTAAAGAAAAAGAAAGGGAAATAATAGAGAATGAAGCAATGGAAGAGCAAGAAAAGTCAAGAAACTGGACAAATTAGAGGAAAAAAAGAGATGAGGACGGCTAAAAATGAAGATGGGAGACAGAATGTGATCTGAGCAGGATAAGGGACGGAATTACGAAATGTTTAAGAGATTCAAACAACTTTCTCAGGTTTTTAGTGTGAAATCTACTGAGTTTCATTGGTTAAATCAAACTTTCATAGCGTTCCAAATATCTTTTTTCAGATTAAAGCATCGTATAAAAGTGTATGCACACATACAGGTATGTGTATGTATGTATACACACATTATATATACAAATAAAATGCAAAATAGCATTTAGAATAAACATTAACGGGTGTTAGTGCTAACAAAGGCTGCAGATTAAAGCCCAGATTATATGACTTAACAAAGAGCCACAGATCAGAGCACAAAGTGAGATCAAAGGAGATTAGGTCAGTCTTTCTAGGTTGTTACATCGATCACGAGACCAAAAACACCAAAAACCGTTTCCAGACTTGGGTCCAGAAATTGGCATCAGTAGAAATTGAAAGGTTTGATTCCCATTTGCCTGATGGGATACACTCACGCGCCTGTCTGTCTGTACTGATATCATAGATGTTAGATATATGTTCATAGATATTGTTCTCTTTGGGTTCTTCAGTTTCCTCTAACCTCCAAAAACAGACCCTGAGGTGAATTGATCGTTCCACATTGCCCATTGGTGTGAATGTGTGTGAGTGGATGTTTATTTACCATGTGGCTCCGCAGGGCTCTGGCGTCGTACTCGGAGTGTCCCCCGCATCTTTGCCCACAAGTCAGCTGGGACAGGCTCGAGCAACCCCCGCGAACCGCCAAAGACGGAACAAGCTATAGAAAATAAAATGAATGAATGAATGAATGAATGTAGCTGAAACTACAGTGTCAAATTAAATATTACACATTACACAACATATTTAGTGATTAAAGGTAATGATTGAACAGACTAGGAACAAATTTGTTTATATTTTAAATTCCTACGTTTCCTATGATCCCAGAAGCTTGATTCATATATGTACAAAGTATCGATTTAACATTATAATTGGTAAATATGAAATAGACTCTAACAAATAGAGAACCACTGAACTCTGCTTTGTGTGGTTTACAAATGTTTTGGTTACATTGTCGTCTCCATGATAAGAGACCTTTTACACTCAATTATATTGTGTTTTAATGACTTATTAAGAATGCTTTTATTTGTCAACGACACAACACAGATTTTAACTCAAGTATTTTATTTTATTTATTTATTTAATGTTTTTTTTAAAAATACGTTTGTTTTTTAATAACACAACAAAGATTTTGACTGAAGTGTTTTTCTAAATGATTTTTAAAAATTTATATTAAATAATTATGATTTTTTTTAAAAAGCAAAAACAAATTTTCTTCTTCTTCTTTCTTCTCTTTTACGCTTTCTTCTTCTTGTACTTCCGGCTCCGCCCACTCCCCCCTCTCCCCTCTCCCCCCGCCTGTTCTTCAACTCCTCCCACTCCGGGCCCTCTCTCAGACAGTAACAATATGGCGCCGGAAGGAGCGCTAGCTTCTGGACCAGTCGTTGTCTGACCGACTGGCGATACGGCAGTATGAACCTCTGCGCACAGTATCTACGGTAGGGTCGCTCCGGTATCACCCGGCCGTCCAGCCGACGTTACCGGAGCTGTTAGTCCCCGTTATTTCAAACCAACAGGTGGATTGTTTTGTTAGGCAGCTAATGCTAAAGCTAGCTGACTTGGGGGACCACCCCCTTACTACGTTAGCGCTAGCTAGCTACTCATATCAACAAACAGCCGATGCTAGTCATAAATTGGACGTTGTTGTTGAATTCTCTTACACACATGAGTGTATTTAATGTTTTCTGTCACTATTACTTAGATTTGTTGTTTACCCGCCACAGAAAGACGCGCTGCTCTGTGTTGTTGCTAGTTAGCATTAGCTTACTGGCGTCTTTCTGCGTATGTCAGGTTAGCAGAAGCGAGCCGACGCTGCTCCATGTTCAGTGTGGTGTGGCTTCTTTTTAATTTTTATTTCACACCTGGTTAGTGGTTTAAGTTAAAAGTAGTAACGTAAGCTCATCGACAAGGTGACACAAACATGGCTGGTAGCTGTTGTTAGCTAGCTGACGGGTTGTTTGTAGCGTTAGCCGAGTCATTGGTCGTCCTGTGGATCCTGAGGATGGTTGACACGAGGTGATCTCTGTTGTCTTCTTGACACCTGAGACCTGCTGTTAAATGTATTGATGAAGTGGTTTCCATTCACGGTGGCGTCACCGTCAGGTTCCGGTTTCTGTGTGGACAGGAGCTCCTGTTGTTAGCATGTTGCTGTGTGTTTATGTCTCAGGTGGAGCAATCTAACCTCCTCCTCTCTGTTTACATCCGAGCAGACAGGCAGAGGCCCTGAAGGCTGACATGACAGGTAGGTCAGCGCCATCAGATCACACATTACATACCTACAAGCACCCACGACCACCTACATTCAACAGGCTGCTGTGTCGTTCACACGTGGAGACATTCCCTGCTTCCATTCCTCCTCTCAGATCTGATCTGTTGTTCTAAACTGTTGATGTTTGTGATCAGTGTTGAGTTGTTCTTTACATGATGAAAAGCATCACGTTGATCATCAAAACGAAAGAAATAGTGAGACACACGCTTACTTCTTGCGCTGCTTTATTATAACATTTGCAGCCTCGCACCTCAGTAATTTCCATATTTCATTTTGTGCATCGTTGCTGATAAAGCGTAGACTTTAAACTACAACAGAAAATCCCGTTTCTGTTCAAGCTGCTCGTCCATCAGCAGGAATCGGACGCAAGGTATTAAACTGAAACTGATATGACATCAGATTACATGTGATTTTTTTTCTATTCGCACTGTACTGCTAATAAAAACAAAAGCCCGGCTGAATCATGTGTCAACTGAGACACAATACGACTGTCGCTGCTGTCATTTAATAGCCAGATGTCACACTGCGTACTGCTGTGTGTGAAAGCACGACGCGCTGGACGGCGCTCTGACGCTCGATTAGTTCAGAGTAAACCAACAAAGGCATCGCTGCTGCCTGATCTCTGTGTAACAGCAGCCAGAGATTTTATACAAAAAAAAAAATTGAAACAAGTGTGAGCGTCGTGTGTGTGAGAACGGATACTGAACAATTAATTCTATGTCGTCAGTTTGGAGCTGATAAAGCAGATTTGTTCCGTGTATCGTCTCATTAGAGCTGCAGGATATCAGGTATTTCAGTAATCGAGTATTCAGGTACTATTTCTGGAGTCATTTGTGTTTGGCTCTGGTTAAATCCTGAAGAGGCAGACTACAGACAAATCAGTCAGAACGTTAATGTCACATAAACTCAACTTTTTCTGCCTGGATCCTCATCAACACACTGGCAGCTTTGTGGATCGCTGTTGTTGTTGTTGTTTGTGTTCCTGTTAGTGGTGCGTGATGGGCGGGGCTTGGCGGCGCTCCTCAGATGTTTTTCAAACCGGTTTGGTTGCTCAGGCGTCTACTTTCCCTCTTCAGATTCGAAGCTGGGCGCAGCAGAGGTGTGGACGTCTCGACAGGCGCTGCAGGACCTGTACCAGAAGATGCTGGTGACGGACCTGGAATATGCTCTGGACAAGAAAGTGGAGCAGGACCTGTAAGCTTCCTCCACCTGAAAACCAAACCATTAACGGATCCGTGCGGCGTCGGTGTTTGACGTCAAGACGTGTGGGTCTTGTTTTTTTTTCCCAGGTGGAATCATGCGTTTAAGAACCAGATCACCACGCTGCAGAGCCAGGCCAAGAACCGGGCCAACCCCAACCGCAGCGACGTCCAGGCCAACCTGTCGCTGTTTCTGGAGGCAGCTAGCGGTTTCTACACACAGGTACCGTTTACATTGACGTATAATCCACAATTCTGCTTTCTTTACCTTTCTTGGTGGAACTGGTTTAAATATTTGTCCCAAATATGCTCACACCGCCGCAGCTGTGTCCTCTGAACTTTGTTGAAAGGAGGGTCAAGGGTCAAATAAACTAAATAGACGTGGGAAATACTGTACGTGGTCGTGACAGAAAACGGAGCTGTTCTGGTTTGTCTCGACCTGCAGGAGAGAGCAGCTCATTCTCATATTCCAGGTATAATCTGTCTGGGTGTAGAACACAGCTAGAACCCACAGTATCGATCTGTTCCGTCGCGGTATCGATCCCCCCTCTGAGACAAAATGCAGAACGGAACAGGAAGTGACTGAAATAACCCCGAAGCGTGACCCCCGGTGTGACCCTTTGCTCTCCAGCTGCTGCAGGAGTTGTGCACCGTGTTCAACGTGGACCTGCCCTGTCGGGTCAAGTCGTCTCAACTCGGCATCATCAGCAATAAGCAGATCGGTGGCGGCGCCATCGTCACGCCGCAGCCCAGCTCCTGCTCCTACATCTGCCAGCACTGCCTCGTCCACCTGGGGGACATAGGTGAGTCACGGCGGCTCCGCTGGGGGGGTCCTCAGGCATCACGTGTGCGAGACTCACCCCGCTGTTTCTGTCTTTCAGCGCGTTACCGTAACCAGACCAGCCAGGCGGAGTCGTACTACCGACACGCGGCTCAGCTGGTCCCGTCAAACGGTGAGTGGGACTCAAACAAAAGGAAACGTTTCATCCCCTCAAATCCAATCAGAACCGGTTTTCTCCGGCGGCCATAATTGTAGTTTTTTCACGTAGGAGGTGTGAGTTTCCTCTGCGTCCCTTTGCAGGTCAGCCGTACAACCAGTTGGCCATCCTGGCGTCTTCTAAAGGAGATCACCTCACCACCATCTTCTACTACTGCCGCAGCATCGCGGTCAAGTTCCCCTTCCCAGCAGCCTCCACCAACCTGCAGAAGGCGCTGTCCAAGGCTCTGGAGAGGTTCGTGTGGGCCAATCAGAGAAAAGAGGATAAAATCCACACAAAATGTTCATTTAAAGAACAAAACTGTGAGTCCGGTGTTTCTACGTTTTGCTTAAAACACATCCTTGTGTTTATGCAGCCGAGATGAGGTGAAAACCAAGTGGAGCGTGTCGGATTTTATCAGGGCCTTCATCAAGTTTCACGGTCACGTCTACCTGAGCAAGAGTCTGGACAAACTGGACACGCTGAGGGAGAAACTGGAGGAGCAGTTTCAGGTAGAACGAAACCACAGATTAGTCGCTCGTTCACGGCTGCCTTTGATTTGAAAGTGTTTTAACATTGTAATCTGTGTGTGTGTGTGTGTGTGTGTGTGTGTGTGTGCAGAGGCTGATCTTGCAGAAAGCCTTCAGCTCCCAGCAGCTCGTCCACATTACCATCATCAACCTGTTTGAGCTTCATCACCTCAGAGACCTGACGGCGGACGGGGAGCAGAGCTACAGCGGCGAGCAGCAGATCGTCTGGTTCCAGCAGCTCGGACTCTTCAGTGAGAACCGTTACCACCACCATCATCATCATCATCTTTCCTGTCACTCTTCGCTGCCCTCTTGTGGTCGTATCGACGCCCGACGTTTGGAATCACATCTGAAACTGATTCCAAATGAGGCGTCAGCCGGCTGATGATTGGCTGGTTGCTCATCTTCCACTTCCTGTCCCCTCAGTGTCCTTCCTGGGCGTGATGTTCAGCCGCGCGCTGCTCAACAAGAACCGCGGGGAGGAGATCATGGGCGAGTGTCCGCTGCCCGCCATCAAGGTTTCTCTGGACTGGCTCAAGCTGAGGCCCAGCATCTTCCTGGAGGCTGCCGTCGACAAGCGGCAGTAGTAAGTCTTCTCCGCTCACAGCCGCCGCCCAGATGTGTGTTGTTGATTAAGCCCCGCCCACCTGTTGAGCTTCTCTTCCTGTCTGTCAGCATCTGGCCCTGGCTGGTCTCCATCCTCAACAGCTTCCAGCCCAAGGAGGACGACGTCACGTGTTCCTCAGGTGAGACACAGGAGGTTCACGTGGGTTCTGATCGGTGTGTGTGTGTGTGTGTGTGTGTGTGTGTGTGAGAGGTGTTTACAACTGTTTTAACTTTGTTTTGTTTGTTTGTTTGTCCTCTTCAGCGACGCCGCTGCCCGAGGAGTTTGAGCTACAGGGTTTCTTGGCTCTCCGGCCGGCTCTCAGGTACCGATACTCAACGCTCAGCAGAATGATGGACGTTCAGTCCTGACGGGACGCTGAAGGGATTGTTTTTTTGTCTCTTTCAGGTCCTTGGACTTCACCAAGGGCCATCAGGGAATCCTGGTGGACAGGGACGGGCTGCCGGTCCACACACGCCACCAGAGACTCATCAGTCTGGGCAAATGGGTGGCCGACAACCAGCCGGGGTGAGCGGTCGCACGTCGGGTCGGAGGCGTTCCGTGAGCGCGCGGCTGCAGCCGTTCATCGCCTTCTTGTTGTCCCTGCAGGTTGATCCAGTGCAGAGCGAGCGAAGACGGCCTCCTCGTCTTCATCACCGACATTCCGGAGCGAGACATCGAGGAGCCGCAGGAGAAGGAGGCGCCGGTGCTGCAGGAGTCATCCAACGGCGAGCAGACGCCCAACGTGGGCGGATACCCGGGGCTGAAGTCGGTGCTGCTGGCGGAGAAGACGCAGAGCTCCTGGCCCGACGGCGTCGGCGGCGAGCGACCCTTCACCACCGCCAAGGAGAACATCAAACCGCGGGAGCCGAGCCGCGACGCAACGCGGAACCACCTCCTGAAGGACGGCGGCAAGGAGCGGCGAGACTTCAACAAAGGCAACGGCGTTCCTGGGAAAGCAGAGCTGAAGAGGGACGGGAAGAGGAAGAGCGAGCTGAAGAAAGTCTGCCACGACAAAACCGCCGACGCTTTGAAACAGGTGCGATCATGTGACCTCTCGTGTGACGCAGCGGTCGTTTCGGCGTTTTCACGAGTCGTCCGTCGGACTTTTTCAGGTGAAGGCGCAGAGCGAGCTGAGGAAGACTCCGGTGTCCGAAGCCAAGAAGAGTCCCGTCACTCAGACCCAAACCAACTGCTCCTCCCAGTTCATTCCCATCCATCACCACGGCGCGTTCCCGCCGTTACCCAGCAGGCCCGGTAAACACGCCGACACCGCCGATGAGTCGATCGATGAGTCAGCGACGCTGGTTTTACAGGAAATAAGTCAGAATTCTGTTTTTTTTGTTTCTTCTGCAGGCTTCCCCCCGTCGGCCTACGTCATCCCCCCCGCCGTGGCCTTCCCGGGCCTCCAGGGCTTCACCTTCTCCCCGGGGGTGTCCGTTCCCGGCCCCTTCCTCCAGCAGGGCGTCCACACGCAGGCCGGCGCCCAGGCCGGGAAACCGTCCCACATTCCCTACAGTCAGCAGAGACCCTCCGGCCCCTGTCCAGGTCAGGGGCCCGGGTCCTCTGGCCAGGGCCCGGGACCCATGAACCAGGGCCCCCCTCAGGGGCAGCAGCCACAGAACCAGCCACCTTCCCAGCAGGCTTTGCAGCAGTCAGTCCAGCTGCAGGTTCAGGCAATGAGTCAGCAGCAGCAGTCTCCCACCAAACCGGTCCAGCAGGTCACCATGGGGAAGAGTCCACCGCACCACCCGGGGCTGCAGCAGGTCTGTGTGTGTGTGTGTGTGTGTGTGTGTGTGTGGGGGGGGGGGGTTAAAGCTGTCAAACCCATCACTACACGGTAATACACTGAGTTCAAACCTTAGTAGTAAAATCAGTCCAGGATTATTATTATTATTATTATTATTATTATTATTATTTTTAATTTATTTTTATTTTTATTATCATTACTATTATTATCATTACTACTATTATTATTATTGTTATTACTATTATTGTCATTACTACTGTTATTATCGTCATTACTATTATTATTTTATTGTTATTAATTTATTACTGTATTATTATTACTAGTTTATTATTATTACTATCATTACTACTGTTATCATAATGATTATTATTATTGTTACTATTACTATTATCCTTACTATTATTATCATGGTTATTATTTTTTATTATTATTACTATTATTATTACTGTTATTGTCTTTACTAGTTTATTATTATTATTGTTATTGCTGTTATTATTATTCTGTGTGGATCATGTTTGTATCTAGCATCATGTATTTGTTCCTGCAGGCATTGACCACAAGCTAAAGCTAACGCTAAAGCAGAGTCCATCCTGAGGGTCTAATTATTGTTACAACCCTTTAAGAGAAAAAAGAAAAAAGAAAAATTGCAATCATAAAACGTGAAACTGCGAGGTCTCAAAAGGGATCGACCGCTGCAGGTCCTGTTGGGTAAAACCCAGGGCGGTAAAACCCACCAGGTGACTGATGTCGTCCCTCCCCAGCAGTTCATGCAGGTCCAGGACCAGCCGGCTCAGATGTGGAACCAGGCCCAGGCTGCTCTGCAGAAGCTGTCCCCTTTACAGATGTCCATGAAGCCCCCCCAGCAGCCCCCCCAGCAGCAGCAGCAGGCGTTCTACATGGCGGCTCAGGACCCCCTCAAGCTGTACGAGCACCAGCTGCAGACCCCCGCCCTCGACAAGAAGATCAAGTACCCCAACGTCAAGATGGACGACTTCTACTGGGAGCCGTCCTACATGATGGGGGAGGGCTTGGCCGTGATGGCGGACCGGATGAAGAGGCCCCCCCCGGGGGGGATCTGCCCCGAGCAGGAACCCCCCGCCGGGACCCGGGGACCCCCATTTGAGGTGAGGAAGTGTTTCTGTTCTGCTTTTCTGTCTTTTTCTCCATCTTTCTCTTTCCTCCAGGAAGTTGAGCGACGTGGAGGGCGGGACTTCCTCTGGTACTTGATCGTGATTGGCTCCTGTGATGTGTTGAACTGATCGCAGCTTCTGTAGCTTTGACCTTTCCTTCTTCTCTGTCTTATCGGCTTGCCTTCTTTCCTCCCTCTTCTTCCTCTTCTTCTATTTTTTGTTCCCCCCCTCCCTCCTTTCTTGTCGCTCCATCTCTCACCAGGACAACAAGAGCTCGCCTCTTCTGCCCCCCGACCTCTTAAAAACTCTAGCAGATTTGGAGGAGGAGGAGCTGGTCTTTACTAAGCCTCCTGATTTCTTCCAGGCCTTGGCCGGCCCTCTTAGCACCGGACCAAACATATTTGTATGTAGCCCTGTCTTCTGCCTCCAACCCCCCCCATGTAGTCCCTTCATCCTCCATCATCACCAGTAGAGTTTAGTCTGCTGTGTCTGTACTGAGAACGTTAATAATAATGAAGGAACTACTCAAAAATCATCTCCAAGTCATTTTAGAAATGCTTCATTCAGCAAAGAGCTTCAAGATTTGTGGATTTTTTTTTTAGAGTAGAAAATGAAAGATTTTAATGTGAAAGTAAAACCTGGAGACACGAGAAACTCAATAGAAAAGTTGTTTAAGATACGAGTCGTGTTTTGGGAAACCACCGCTAGCTGGAGGATGGATACGACATCAGTGAGACCGGATCTCGTTCTTTACCATGCTTTGGCGGATGGATACGACATCAGTGAGACCGGATCTCGTTCTTTACCATGCTTTGGCGGATGGATACGACATCAGTGAGACCGGATCTCGTTCTTTACCTCGTGTTGGCGGATGGGTACAACATCAGTGGGATTGTATCTCGTTCTTTACCACGTGTTGGCGATGGATACATCAGTGAAACCGGATCTTGTGTTGGTGGATGGATACAACATCAGTGAGACCGTATCTCATTCTTTACCACGTGTTGGCGGATGGATACGACATCAGTGAGACTGTATCTCGTTCTTTCCCACGTGTTGGCGGGTGGCTACATCAGTGAAACCGGATCTCGTGTATGCGGATGGATACAACATCAATGAGACAGTATCTCATTCTTTCCCACGTGTTGGCGGGTGGATACATCAGTGAAACCGGATTTCGTGTTGGCGGATGGATACAACATCGGTGAGACCGTATCTCATTCTTTACCACGCGTTGGCAGATGGATACAACATCAGTGAGACCGTATCTCATTCTTTACCACGCGTTGGCGGATGGATACAACATCAGTGAGACCGTATCTCATTCTTTACCACGCGTTGGCAGATGGATACAACATCAGTGAGACCGTATCTCATTCTTTACCACGCGTTGGCGGATGGATACAACATCAGTGAGACCGTATCTCGTTCTCTTTGGTGGAGCTCGTAGCTCGTGTGTTCTTGTGGGGGGTTTTTTTCATTCTTGATCATTGTTTATGTAACTTATATATAATTAATTATACACAGGTAAAGTCTGCGTGTCTATTGGTTGATAGAAATATGTTTCATTAATGATTAGAGGAGATTTGGGTCTTTTTTTCAAGACTGGAACTGATTAAAATGTTAAAGTGATTTTAAATGTTTGACTTCAGCCACAGAACGGATTCAACTCGTATCTCCAGGTTCTACTTATTATTATAGGTTGTTCTCTTTATTTAGCCCCCAAAAAGAAACCTGTCCGTTTTAACGTCTCCTTCACACATTCCATCAGACGTCAGAGACGATGTCGTTGTGTGAATCATTCCTGCAGCCTCAGACAAACCGTCTCCGCGGGCGACGCCCCTTCAGGTCGGGTTCTGGCTGCCGGACTCGATGGATTCTGGTTATTTGGTGCAGAACCGATGAAGACTCAGCTGAGCAGCGTCTGAACGAAGCCGTGACCTCATTCTGCTCTCTCGTTCTTCGTCTCCACAGCTGCCGAACCAGAATCGGATGGAGAGCGGCCCCGAGGTCGTCGGCCAATCATCTTCTCTCCTGTCGCCCATGTCGGGCTTCCCTCTGCAGGTCAGACCCCCCCCCCCCCCCCCAGAGGCCGTTACACCTCCTCTCAGCATCAAATCATCTAGAACCTCAAACGATCACGTTTCAAGATGACCTGAAAAACTCTGAATGAAAAAGTTTTTCAGAGAAGTTGTTAGTTGTGTTTGCAGTAACGCGGTTCAGCCACCAGGTGGTGCTGCAGGTTTTTCTTTGACACTTCCTGCTTGTCTCTGAGCCGTCATGTTCTTCCTGTAGGAGTACAACCAGAACAGCATCTTCAGTCAGGCCTATGGCAAGAATCTGCCCCCCACCTCCAAGCCCGACGCTCCCATGATGCACCAGGAGGCGTCCCTCTACTCCCTTTTTGAAAAAAGCACCCCCTGGTCCCCCTCCCTCCCCGCCAGCTCAGGTACGTCCCACACCTGTGGAAGATATCGACGCTTTGTATTCAGAACCAAACTCTAAAGCTGCGTTCTGATTGGCAGATCACTCCACCCCGGCCAGCCAATCGCCTCACTCGTCCAATCCCAGCAGCCTGCCGTCGTCGCCGCCCACTCACAACCACGGATCCCTCCCCATCTCCAACTTCGGGCCAATCGGAACCCCAGACAGCCGGGACCGGCGGGTGGTGGATCGCTGGAAGGCCGACAAAACCGGTGAGGCGTGGGCGGGGCTTAGAGGGGGCGGGGCTAGATGTCTCCCATCCAGATTCTAACATATGGGCGTGTTCTTGTGTTCCAGGCGCGGTCAGCGGCCTCGGGCTGGACTACCTGCCGACGGCGGCCCCCTCGGACGGCGGCTGGCACCAATCTGGAGCGCCCGGCGGCTCCTGGACCAATCAGGAGTCTCCGATGGAGGAGTCGTCGTCCCCCGCCGGCTTCTTCTCCCAGTCCATCTGGTCCAGCTCCATGATGCAGCCGGGCCAGTCGGCGCTGGAGCAGCTCCTCCTGCAGCAGCAGCAGAAGCAGCAGCGGGGGCACGGCGCCATGAACCCCCCCCACTGAACCAACCGGGGGGCCGCCGGCGGCGCTTTTTTGTGATGTCATCATCGCCACCACCGACAGAAGTTTGACGAAGCTCCAACTACAACGGGAAATTCAACCGGGCGAAGAAACGGTGGAGGCCAAGGGAGGGCGGAGCGACCCCCCCCCCCCACACCCCACCTCCTTCAGGACGTGGCTGAAACATCCACCCCCCACCCCCCACGCCAACCCCCACCGGATGTTGAGGAGCGGCCTCCTGGACCGGAGGGCGCGGTGCCGTGCGTGGGTTCCTTCAACCCACGGGAATCTGATCATTGAGGAACATACCCCCCCCCCCATCCATCCACCCAAAACACCACCAACACCACTATGCCCCCCCCCCACCTCAACAGACGCCACATTTTATCGTGAGTGTCTTGTGAGCATCCAATCGGTTCAAAGAGTGCGAGGACAGTGTGGTGATGGGACTCAAAGGGGGGGCAGGGGGTCCATGTGAGACTCCCGGGGGGGGGGCAAAACTTTCTGATCTCACATTCATTTTCATTACTGAAGAGGAGGAGGAAGGCCCTCTTTCGTTGGGGGGTTGATGGATGAAGGAGCTTATATAATAAGTATATAAGTGGATATATATCGACATAGTTGGACTTTAACGGGCCGCGTCGCCATGACGACGACGGGACACCCCCACCCCACCCCCAGCTGTGCGATCCAGGTGCGTAACGTCGCCTGGCGCCAGAAGAACCGGATGTCAGGTAGGCCCAGTGGGCGTCGGCGAACGCCACGTGTGGGCGGGGCTTAAGAGCGTCAACACCCAATCGCACTTAGGGGATCGTGTTAGCGTTAGCTTGTTAGCTTCGAGACGCAGATATTTAAGAAAAAACAAAACTGTATTTTGTGATTTGTTGGTAGCAGTTTTAGCTTCACCCCGTCCCCCCCAGAGGGGGAATCTGTCTGTTTCGCTTTCTGCTTGAATATTTTCGGAGTTCTCTTCCTACTCCGATTTGTTCTTCCTGCTATTTCTTTATTAACTAAGAAAAAAAATTGAAATATATAACCCTGCTCGCTATACTTAACCTGCATTAGCTGTTTTGTTTTTTTTGTTGATCACATTCTGCCTTTTTACTCGTTTTTGAGCAGCTGATCGCCGTCCCGTTACTTTTGGCCGCGGACAGACGGGCGTTCGCGTGTTTAGTCGGCTTCAGCCGGAATGTTTTCCGCTATCTTTTGCTTCGATAACCAGCGCAGAACTGTCGGATGGACGTTTTAGGAAGCTTTAGAGCTCCGCCTTTTTTTTGAGTCGTAGTCGACGCCCCCTTTTCAACCTAGACGTTACGAAATGCGCAGGACTCAATGTGTCGATGAAAAGCTCAAGGACTCAAAATGTATCGACGAGAAGCAGCGTTTCTGGACGCTTTTTACTTTTTTCCCCTCGTATCTGATGACCAAACGTCACAAATTATCAGCCAGCGATCGGTCGTGTGAAATTTTATTTGTAGGGAAAAGGTTTCTTGACAATTTTATCGTATCAATGAATAGAGTATAATCAAAAGATTATTGCTGCTGCAGATTTTTGTTACGTTAAGGAAAAAGCCCGTCGATTGACAGTCAAATCTATACCCCGTTAATCATCCGTTGATCGACTCGCATTGTTTTGTCTAAAGCATCAACAAACGAGCGAAGAGACGACTCGATTTCCTCTTTTGTGCTTTTTTTTTGCCCTGCGTTTTGTTTGAAAGGTGTCGACTCGCGGTGGAAAGCATTTGTCTGGTTTTGCGGCTTCGGTGTGAAACAATCAGAAATGGTGAAGTTCGAGTTCTGGAAAGGTTCTGGGGCGGGGAGAGTTCTGGTGGCTTTTTTGTGTGTTTGGGGGGACGTTTAGGACAGTTTGGACTGCAGCACTGTAATTTCCTGTCTAGTTTAAACCAGCACGAAGCTGTTGTTTTCTACCTTCATCGTTTTGGCTCCGCGGGAGTAAAAAAAAAAAGCTTGTTTTTATTTTCCCGCTGGAGGTTTTATTGAAGCAGACTTCATAGAGAAGGGTCTATTTTCCGTGTGATTGTGCTTTTCATGTTGCATTTATAAAATGTATTTGAAAAATAATAAAGATGAAATAGTAACGAATGTGATTTTTGGCCGGGGGGGGTGGGGGGCAATCCGATCCACTTTTGTGGATCCTTTTCGAGCGGGGTCTCCGGTTTCGGTTGCGTTTGTTTTGACCGAGAACCGACTAAAGTGGGATCTGTGGATGACGTTCCCACTGAAGTGGGATCTGTGGATGACGTTCCCACTGAAGTGGGATCTGTGGATGACGTTCTTACTGAAGTGGGATCTGTGGATGACGTTCTTACTGAAGTGGGATCTGTGGATGACGTTCTTACGGAAGTGGGATCTGTGGATGACGTTCCCACTGAAGTGGGATCTGTGGATGACGTTCCCAGTGAAGTGGGATCTGTGGATGACGTTTTCGCTCTGTCAGACGTTTCAGGAGGTTTCAGGTCGGAAACATCAGGACTGAGCTTTGACTTGTGAGGCTTGTTGTGCTTCTGTCTTCTGTGGACGATCAGAACCGGAGGAATCATCCATTAAATAAACGTAAACTGTGTTCTCCCCGAAGTCTGTGTCCTGTTCTTGATTCTGTCACAGGTTTAGAGCCTTTCGCGGACCCGTTTCCAGGAGTAGAGACAGGAAGTACCGCCCTCATTAGATGGTACTTCCTGTCTCTACTCCTTGTTTCGATCAAAAACAAGGATGAAAATTCTCAAAGGTCATTAGAAGATGAAAAATTCAAACCATCTGAACCAATCAGGTTGACACAAACACAAGCAGCACGTGTTGCATTTTGGGATTCTCAGCTAATGGTGTCGCTTCATGAAGTTAATGTTACTGGGATTTAGAACATCAAACCCAACCTGACTGGTTCTGATGCGGTAAAGTAGGAACACGTCTGATTGGCTCTGTTAATGTGAGCAACAGGAAGTGTTTGTATCACCAGGAGGGGGCAGCGAGAGATCAATGCTGTCATTGGTGCTTTGGACTTCCTGCACTGGGAGGTTATTTTAGTCTGAGGTTGGTTCGTATTTGGGTCTCGCCGGCTCTGCTCTTTCCCTCCTGTTTATGGAAACTGTAGGTTCTGTATGAGAAGACGAAGGATCCATGAACCCCGTCGCCGGGAGCAACCAGGGCTTCTGCAGAGACACGGTTGGCACCATTCCTCTGGTCGTTTGTCTGGAAACTTCTTTCTGAATCTGAAAATGTTTATTATCTCAAAGTGTCCAGAGCTCATCCAAAGCTTTTTAATCCAGGTAGGTTTTATACCGTTGACGTCCTAAAATAAAGGATCAGATCAATTGGATTAGAGCAATCTGATCAGATTAGAGATACAGATATTGATGAGCTTTCTTTATTGAATTGAAAGATTTTCTATTTTCTAGTGAGACATCCATCAGCGATTGATTGTAATATTCGCCGCTATGCAGACAATACTCCGTTATACCCAGTTTGAAATGATATTCGATGTAGGTGCTTTTTGGAGGGGGAGGGGTTTATCTCATTTTAACCAATCAGCACTGAGGAACATGTCCATCCCAGTGATGGAAGTCGACTCTTATTTAAGGTCAGTCTTATGATAATTCCTGGATTTGAAATCTGAAGGACGTTTTTGTGGATATTTTCCTTTTGCATATTTCATGGGTGGATGTACATTATTTTATTTTTTAACATCTGTTAACAGCATCTTGGAGGGAAAGTTTTTTAGATTGTCATCTAACTTTGGTTGTTTACGTCCAGGTTCCAGAGGTGGATTCTTCAGTTTCTTTAAGGACCGACTCATCGAGTCCATGTGGACTTTAAATGAAACGGACCCAGAAACAGACCGGACAAAAACTGTCAGGTGAGTTTTGAAGGATAAAAACCAATCGAGCAGAGTGTTAATATGTTGCTGTGTGGAAATAAAACGTTCTAGAGTCGTTAGTGTCAGTTCACTGAACTTTAATTCACCATCTGAATCAGTTTGACCATAAAAACTGGTTTCATTAGTTCACACTGTAAAAAATGTCAACAGAAGTTTGTTGTAGTTCGGTGTAACTCGTGATTCACCTGAACTCATGCAGGCTGGAGACTCAACATCTGTAAAGAGAAATAACAATTTAAAAAATTTAAAAAAAGTCGAAAATAAGAAAATATCTATGAGGAACACTTATAGGATGAGAATTAGCATTTATAATAAAACAAGATCAAACAAACGTAAGCAAAAAGAGACACAACAACAAGTCAGCAAGCAATCTGTGAAATATCACCGTATGTTAGAATAAACATTTATATGAAGAAGAGTTTATCGGTTAAGTGGATAAACACAAACGAGACTGAGATCAGCTTCAGAATTCCACGTGAAACACGTTAAATGCGGCGTCGTGTGTGTGCAGAGGTTTTTGTCACGGCGTTCGCTGCAGTGTGACAAGCCAGGGCTCCAACCGGCTTTATTTCGGCAGCGGAGTTCGTTTGACAGTCGAAGCTGGTAAGAATAATAATTTTCACGAGATGAGTGGAATTTTAATTTTGATTTTACGGCAGGAAGAGGTAGATATAGAATAAAAATGAATGTTATAAATAAAAAAGACAATAGAAACAAAAAAACATCACAATTCCTCATCATAATGTGATATTATTTGGGACATGAGAACATGGCATTTTATCACAGTTTACATTTTAATCTGAAAAGGTATCAAACAGAAAAAAACATAGATTTAGAATGAGAGATATGGTCAAAATTAAGGAAGCCCATTCTTGCCAAAATTAAAGTTAAAAAAAAAAAGAAGATTTTAAAGATCGGTGATTAAATTGAAAAATAAATTAGTTGATTGATCGAGACTAAAGAACATCTTAAAATCACACTTTTGACTAAATATTATGTATTTAATTTGATAAAAATAAGTTTGGTCAATAACTTGCTTTATATATATATTTACATATATATCATACAGCGATATATATACATCTATATATATGATTAATCGCTTGCATTAAGTGTTGAGTGTGTGTGTGGGGTTTTTGTATGGGTGTGTGTGGCGGTGTGTATGCAACTGGAAACACTCTGATCTTCGGCGGCGGAACGAAACTCACCGTGTCGACAGGTCGGTGATCAGAATGAATCTTTAACGCAGTAAAGTTGCGACGTCACAAAACGATCACTTTTTGCACAATGGTGTTTAAGGTGACGTCTGGTTGTCAAGGCAACACAAATAATTTAAACTGACTTTTTTTTCTTTAGATTTTGTTGTGAAAAACATTAGAAAATAGGAATATGAATACAAAGACCAAAACAAATAAATTGGTTTCAGGTTAGTTTTAATGTTTTAATGTGTTTTTATGTTGGAGTTTGTCGGGTTTTTTTACCGAGGCGTTTCTTGTTGTGTGACTGGATCCACAGAAAAGATGATGTTCGGTCCAGGAGTTCGACAAAAAAGAAAAAGACACCAAAAGCAGTGGTTGAAATATATTGAGAGAAAATTGAGAGCAAAACTACAATTAAAATTAAAGTAAAAGAAAATCCTCACAACTGATGTGACGATTGATGAAACATCAGTTTTGATATTTTTGGAGTTTATTCCAGCTTTTTATCACGTTTCCTATTTTTTACAGGGCGGTTCTTCAGACATCAAAGTCTGGAAGTCTGACTTGTTTTTGAACCTTTAATCAGATCAATTTAATCAGATCAACGATGAATCAATGACCCTAAAACCTCCAAAACACAAGAACTTTGTTCATATGTGGAAAAATGTGTAAAAGAACTTTTTCTAGAATGAAATGAAAATAAGTGATGACTTTCCTTTTTCTGAGTTACGTCTGATCGATTTGATCCTCCTGACTTTTTGTCCTGCTGCTTCATGTTGTGTGAATACTGGAAACCAAAAGTTCACTTTTGGAACTGGAACCAGTTTAACCATTGAAACCAGTAAGTCAGCTTTTAATCAATAAATACATTACAGAGATGCGTCTTTAAAATACATTTTATTTGTAATATTCAGATTAACAACAGAATGGAGGAAAATGTATGAATTGTTGAGGGAAGGAGAAAAATCACCCTCAATTTATATTATCTTTATGTGACAAAATTTCAAAAAACTAAACTGTAAGTTTTATTTTTATGCCTCTAAACGCTGAAGTTAGGTTTTTAAAAAACCTAACAGGAAAAAAAGAGATCAACAAAGTTGTGATGGGTTTTTGTTCTGGAACTTCATGTTGTGTGAATACTGGTAGTCGATATAAAGTGATCTTTGGAACTGGAACGAGTTTAACCATTGAAACCAGTAAGTACTGATAAAGATTAAAATAAGAATTGACGTAATTACGGTCTCCTTGAAATTATTGATCATGATCATGCATTTATCATAAACATTAAAAGTAGTTGATAATCAATATTATCTCGAAATTCCAACATTTCCAAAACTACAAATTTGATATTTAGGCTGATGACGCTAAAGTTTCTGTTCGTAAAGTTATATAACGATCAATAATGAAAACAGAATCAACAAAGTTGTGCTGGTTTGTGTTCTGGTGTTTAGTGGTGTGTGACTACTGGTGGTGGAGATAAACTGTTCTTTGGAACTGGAACCAGTTTAACCATTGAAACCAGTAAGTACTGATTCCAGTCCAACATGTCTGTCTTAAAGATAAATGTTAAAACTTTTCAGAAACTTTTTTTTTTTTAAAATCTCTAAACTACTGAAGTTTTGGTCTCATGTAAATATTTCAGAATCTTTCTCAGACTAAACCAGAGTAACATCAGTTCATGTCACTCAAAAAATACTGAATTGATTTGAATTTAACTTTTTTGACGACGTCTCAGGAAAGAATCCATAAATTTTTAAATTAAAAAAATGACGACTAGCTCCACTGGTGATCTTTATGTTTCTCCTGTTCTCTAAACATCTGGGATTTAAACACACAACCAGCAGCTGAACCAGAACAGATGAACCATTAAAACCAGTCAGTACTGGTAAAGATCAAAATTAATATTTATATCAGTGTGTTTCATGTTAAATTATTGATCGTGATCAATGTATTTAATATGAACATTATACTTTGAACAAGTTGGGTTGGTTTGTGTTCTGGTGTTTCATGTTGTGTGAATGTTGGGAATAGAGATAGGATCATCTTTGGAACTGGAACCAGTTTAACCATTGAAACCAGTAAGTACTGATGAAGATCAAAATTAATGATCAAAATTAATATTTACATAATTTATATAATTTTACTTCAAATTATTGATCATGATCATGAACTCATCATGAAAGTTAAAACAGTGAGTATACGAAATAATTCAACGTAAAGTTCCAAATGAGAATATTTCAAAAACTAAAACATAAATTATTTTTATGCTAAAGACGTGGAGTTTCTGTTGTTGTAGATATAAAATAATCAATACTGATCAGAGAAACGAACAAAGTTGTGTTGGTTTGTGTTCTTGTGTTTCATGTTGTGTGAATACTGGAAATAGAGATAAGTTCATCTTTGGAACTGGAACCAGTTTAACCCTTGAAACCAGTAAGTGATGATAAAGATTAAAATAAGAATTGATGTAATTACGGTCTCCTTGAAATTATTGATCATGATCATGCATATATCATAAACATTAAAAGTATTTGATATTCAATATAATCTCGAAATTCCAACATTTCCAAAACTACAAATTTGATATGTATGCTGATGACGCTAAAGTTTCTGTACGTAAAGTTATATAACGATCAATAATGAAAACAGAATCAACAAAGTTGTGCTGGTTTGTGTTCTGGTGTTTACTGGTGTGTGAAAACTGGAGGCTTTGAAAAGTTCATCTTTGGACCTGGAACCAGTTTAACCATTGAAACCAGTAAGTACTGATAAAGATCAAAATTAATAATCAAAATTAATACTTACATAATTTATATAATTTTATTTCAAATTATTAATCATGATCATGAACTCATTATTAAAGTTAAAACAGTGAGTATGAGATAATTCACCGTAAATTTAGAATATCTCCAAATGAGAATATTTTTAAAAATAAAACATTATTTTTTTTTGCTAAAGACGTGGACTTTCTGTTGTTATAGATATAAAATAATCAATACTGATCAGAGAAACGAACAAAGTTGTGCTGGTTTGTGTTCTGGTGTTTCATGTTGTGTGAATCCTGGAGGTAGAGATAAAATGCTCTTTGGGACTGGAACCAGTTTAACCATAGAAACCAGTAAGTGATGATTCAGTCCATCATTATTGATGTTATTGACATCGTCATGGTCACAGGGACATTTTTAATCCCTCAGTTTGTCTGCAGGTTCTGTTTTAGATGAACATCTTCTTGTTTTGTCAAATCAGGCTGAACATTCAGAATCTTTCTCAGACTAATCCAGAGTAACATCAGTTCATTTCACTCAAAAAATACTGAATTGGTCTGAATTTAACTTTTTTGGCGACGTCTCAGGAAATAATCTATAAACTTTTAAATTAAAAAAATGACGACTAGCTCCACTGGTGATCTTTATGTTTCTCCTGTTCTCTAAACATCTGGGATTTAAACACACAACCAGCAGCTGAACCAGAACAGATGAACCATTAAAACCAGTCAGTACTGGTAAAGATCAAAATTAATATTTATATCAGTGTGTTTCATGTTAAATTATTGATCGTGATCAATGTATTTAATATGAACATTATACTTTGAACAAGTTGGGTTGGTTTGTGTTCTGGTGTTTCATGTTGTGTGAATGTTGGGAATAGAGATAGGATCATCTTTGGAACTGGAACCAGTTTAACCATTGAAACCAGTAAGTACTGATGAAGATCAAAATTAATGATCAAAATTAATATTTACATAATTTATATAATTTTACTTCAAATTATTGATCATGATCATGAACTCATCATGAAAGTTAAAACAGTGAGTATACGAAATAATTCAACGTAAAGTTCCAAATGAGAATATTTCAAAAACTAAAACATAAATTATTTTTATGCTAAAGACGTGGAGTTTCTGTTGTTGTAGATATAAAATAATCAATACTGATCAGAGAAACGAACAAAGTTGTGTTGGTTTGTGTTCTTGTGTTTCATGTTGTGTGAATACTGGAAATAGAGATAAGTTCATCTTTGGAACTGGAACCAGTTTAACCCTTGAAACCAGTAAGTGATGATAAAGATTAAAATAAGAATTGATGTAATTACGGTCTCCTTGAAATTATTGATCATGATCATGCATATATCATAAACATTAAAAGTATTTGATATTCAATATAATCTCGAAATTCCAACATTTCCAAAACTACAAATTTGATATGTATGCTGATGACGCTAAAGTTTCTGTACGTAAAGTTATATAACGATCAATAATGAAAACAGAATCAACAAAGTTGTGCTGGTTTGTGTTCTGGTGTTTACTGGTGTGTGAAAACTGGAGGCTTTGAAAAGTTCATCTTTGGACCTGGAACCAGTTTAACCATTGAAACCAGTAAGTACTGATAAAGATCAAAATTAATAATCAAAATTAATACTTACATAATTTATATAATTTTATTTCAAATTATTAATCATGATCATGAACTCATTATTAAAGTTAAAACAGTGAGTATGAGATAATTCACCGTAAATTTAGAATATCTCCAAATGAGAATATTTTTAAAAATAAAACATTATTTTTTTTTGCTAAAGACGTGGACTTTCTGTTGTTATAGATATAAAATAATCAATACTGATCAGAGAAACGAACAAAGTTGTGCTGGTTTGTGTTCTGGTGTTTCATGTTGTGTGAATCCTGGAGGTAGAGATAAAATGCTCTTTGGGACTGGAACCAGTTTAACCATAGAAACCAGTAAGTGATGATTCAGTCCATCATTATTGATGTTATTGACATCGTCATGGTCACAGGGACATTTTTAATCCCTCAGTTTGTCTGCAGGTTCTGTTTTAGATGAACATCTTCTTGTTTTGTCAAATCAGGCTGAACATTCAGAATCTTTCTCAGACTAATCCAGAGTAACATCAGTTCATTTCACTCAAAAAATACTGAATTGGTCTGAATTTAACTTTTTTGGCGACGTCTCAGGAAATAATCTATAAACTTTTAAATTAAAAAAATGACGACTAGCTCCACTGGTGATCTTTATGTTTCTCCTGTTCTCTAAACATCTGGGATTTAAACACACAACCAGCAGCTGAACCAGAACAGATGAACCATTAAAACCAGTCAGTACTGGTAAAGATCAAAATTAATATTTATATCAGTGTGTTTCATGTTAAATTATTGATCGTGATCAATGTATTTAATATGAACATTATACTTTGAACAAGTTGGGTTGGTTTGTGTTCTGGTGTTTCATGTTGTGTGAATGTTGGGAATAGAGATAGGATCATCTTTGGAACTGGAACCAGTTTAACCATTGAAACCAGTAAGTACTGATGAAGATCAAAATTTATGTTCATATAACTTTATTCAACATGAAATTGTTGATCATGTATATATCAAGAACATTAAAAGTGAGAATTTGAGAATCAGCGTTATCTCTGAGTGATAAAATTACAATGAATGAACTAATTTAAAATCTGTATTTTTCTTTTATGCTGATGACGCTGAAGTTTATGTTGTTAAAAACATCAAAAACTAACAGAGAGAAAAAGAGATCAACAAAGTTCTGCTGGTTTGTGTTCTGGTGTTTCATGTTGTGTGAATACTGGTGGTGGATTTAAAATCATATTTGGAACTGGAACCAGTTTAACCATTGAAACCAGTAAGTACTGATAAAGATCAAAATTAATATTTATATTAATAATTGGTATTTGAAATTATTTATCATGCTCACTGCATTCATCAAGAACATTAAAAGAGTATTTGAGAATCAACATTATCTCTAAGTGATAAAATTTCAAAAACTAAAACATCTACAGTAATTGTGTTTTACTTAAATTATTGATCATGTCAATCAACTCACCAATAGCATTAAACAGGTAGTCCTAGATAATTCACCATGAATTAACATTAATCTCCAAATGATAATATTTTAAAAACTAAAACATACATTTTGTTTTTATGCTGATGACACCAAAGTTCTGTACTTAAAGATTGAAAACAATATTGATTACAGAAATGAACAAAGTTGTGCTGGTTTGTGTTCTGGTGTGTAATGTTGTGTGAATACTGGTTATGTATATAAACTGATCTTTGGAACTGGAACCAGTTTAACCATTGAAACCAGTAAGTACTGATGAGATCAAAATATTTATATAACTATATTAAACATAACATTGTTGATCACGCATTTATCAAGACCATTAAAAGTTAGAACTTGGGAATCAACATTCTCTCTAATTGATAAAATTACAATGAATGAACTAAATTAAAATCTGTATTTTTCTTTTATGCTGATGATGCTGAAGTTTATGTTGTTAAAAACATCAAAAACTGACAGAGGAAAAAAGAGATCAACAAAGTTGTGCTGGTTTGTGTTCTGGTGTTTCATGTTGTGTGAATACTGGGATTACAAAGATCATCTTTGGAACTGGAACCAGTTTAACCATTGAAACCAGTAAGTACTGATAAAGATCAAAATTAATAATCAAAATTAATACTTACATAATTTATATAATGTTACTTCAGATTAATGATCATGATCATGAACTCATCATTGAAGTTAAAACAGTGAGTACGAGATAATTCACCGTAACTTTGTAAATGAGAATATTTCAAAAACTAAAACTTGCATTTTATAATTTTTTGATGCTAAAGAGGTGGAGTTTCCTTTGTTATAGATAAAAAATAATCAATACTGATCAGAGAAACGAACAAAGTTGTGTTGGTTTGTGTTCTGGTGTTTCATGTTGTGTGAATACTGGAAATAGAAATAAGTTCATCTTTGGAACTGGAACCAGTTTAACCATAGAAACCAGTAAGTGATGATTCAGTCCATCATTATTGATGTTATTGACATCGTCATGGTCACAGGGACGTTTTTAATCCCTCAGTTTGTCTGCAGGTTCTGTTTTAGATGAACATCTTCTTGTTTTGTCAAATCAGGCTGACCATTCAGAATCTTTCTCAGACTAAACCAGAGTAACATCAGTTCATTTCACTCAAAAAATACTGAATTGGTTTGAATTTAACTTTTTTGGCGACGTCTCAGGAAATAATCTATAAATTTTTAAATTAAAAAAATGACGACTAGCTCCACTGGTGATCTTTATGTTTCTCCTGTTCTCTAAACATCTGGGATTTAAACACACAACCAGCAGCTGAACCAGAACAGATGAACCATTAAAACCAGTCAGTACTGGTAAAGATCAAAATTAATATTTGTATCAGTGTGTTTCATGTTAAATTATTGATCGTGATCAATGTATTTATTATGAACAATATACTTTGAACGTTGAGCATAAGACAATTAACATTCTCTCTAAATAACAAAATTTCAAAAACTAAAAAACATTATTATGCCGATGACGCTGAAGTTTCTGATGTCATAAACAGAAAAAAATAAACAGAGACATCATTTTAAAATAATAATAATAATAATTGTACTTTTATGCTGATGACGCTGAAGTTTCTGTACTTAAAGACATAAAACAAACAAAGATAACAGAGACCAACAAAGTTGTGTTGGTTTGTGTTCTGCTGTTTCATGTTGTGTGACTGTTGGAAATAGAGATAAGATCATCTTTGGGACTGGAACCAGTTTAACCATTGAAACCAGTAAGTACTAACATAGAGTCCACTACTGGCTAAAGAATTAAAAATGGTAACATTAACGCAAAAATGTGTCAATTCTTTAGCTGCATGAATTAATTAAAGCAACAATTAGTAATTACCAGTATTATTACTTCACCGCAAATTAAATGTCTAAACGACAAACTTCAAAGGAAAACTCATTTTTATCAAAATTTAGAAAACAACCAATAATGAAAATAGAAATGAACAAAGTTGTGCTGGTTTGTGTTCTGGTGTTTTATGTTGTGTGAATACTGGAGGCTTAAATAAAATGATCTTTGGAACTGGAACCAGTTTAACCATTGAAACCAGTAAGTACTGATGAAGATCAAAATTGATATTTATACAACTTTATTAAACATGAAATGGTTGATCATGCATTTATCAAGAATATTTAAAGTGAGAATTTGAGAATCAACATTATCTCTAAATGATAAAATTACAATGAATGAACTAAATTAAAATCTGTATTTTTCTTTTACGCTGAAGTTTATGTAGTTAAAAACATCAAAAACTAACAGAGAAAAAAAGAGATCAAAGTTTCTGATGGGTTTTTGTTCTGGAACTTCATGTTGTGTGAATACTGGGATTACAAAGATCATCTTTGGAACTGGAACCAGTTTAACCATTGAAACCAGTAAGTACTGATAAAGATCAAAATTAATAATCAAAATTAATATTTACATAATTTATATAATGTTACTTCAGATTAATGATCATGATCATGAACTCATCATTGAAGTTAAAACAGTGAGTACGAGATAATTCACCGTAAATTTACAAATGAGAATATTTCAAAAACTAAAACTTGCATTTTATAATTTTTTGATGCTAAAGAGGTGGAGTTTCCTTTGTTATAGATAAAAAATAATCAATACTGATCAGAGAAACGAACAAAGTTGTGTTGGTTTGTGTTCTGGTGTTTCATGTTGTGTGAATACTGGAAATAGAAATAAGTTCATCTTTGGAACTGGAACCAGTTTAACCATTGAAACCAGTAAGTGATGATTCAGTCCATCATTATTGATGCTATTGACATCGTCATGGTCACAGGGACATTTTTAATCCCTCAGTTTGTCTGCAGGTTCTGTTTTAGATGAACATCTTCTTGTTTTGTCAAATCAGGCTGAACATTCAGAATCTTTCTCAGACTAAACCAGAGTAACATCAGTTCATTTCACTCAAAAAATACTGAATTTATTTGAATTTAACTTTTTTGACGACGTCTCAGGAAATAATCTATAAATTTTTTAATTAAAAAAATGACGACTAGCTCCACTGGTGATCTTTATGTTTCTCCTGTTCTCTAAACATCTGGGATTTAAACACACAACCAGCAGCTGAACCAGAACAGATGAACCATTAAAACCAGTCAGTACTGGTGAAGATCAAAATTAATGATCAAAATTAATATTTACATAATTTCTATAATTTTACTTCGAATTAATGATCATGATCATGAACTCATCATTAAAGTTAAAAACAGTGAGTACGAGATAATTCACAATAAATTTACTATATCTCCAATCGAGAATATTTAAAAAAATAAAATATAAATTTTATTTTTATGCTAAAGACGTGGAGTTTCTGTTTTTATAGATATAAAACAATCAATAATGATCAGAAGAATGAACAAAGTTGTGTTGGTTTGTGTTCTGGTGTTTCATGTTGTGTGAATACTGGAGGTAGAGATAAAATCATCTTTGGAACTGGAACCAGTTTAACCATTGAAACCAGTAAGTACTGACATAGATACAGCCAATATTTATATAATTGTGTTTTACTTGAAATTATTGATCATGTCAATCAATTCATCAATAGCATTTAACAGGTAGTCCTAGATAATTCACCATGAATTAACCATAATCTCCAAATGACAATATTTTAAAAACTAAAACATACATTTTGTTTTTATGCTGATGACACCAAAGTTTCTGTACTTAAAGATTGAAAACAATATTGATTACAGAAATGAACAAAGTTCTGCTGGTTTGTGTTCTGGTGTTTCATGTTGTGTGAATCCTGGTTATGCATATAAACTGATCTTTGGAACTGGAACCAGTTTAACCATTGAAACCAGTAAGTATTGATAAAGATCAAAATTAATAATCAAAATTAATATTTACATAATTTATATAATTTTTACTTCAAATAAATGATCATGATCATGAACTCATCATGAAAGTTAAAACAGTGAGTACGAGATAATTCACTGTAAATTTCCAAATGAGAATATTTCAAAAACTAAAACTTAAATTTTATTTTTATGCTAAAGACGTGGAGTTTCTGTTGTTGTAGATATAAAATAATCAATACTGATCAGAGAAACGAACAAAGTTGTGTTGGTTTGTGTTCTGGTGTTTCATGTTGTGTGAATGTTGGAGCTCAATATCGAATGTTCTTTGGAACTGGAACCAGTTTAACCATTGAAACCAGTAAGTACTGATGAAGATCAAAATTTATATTTATATAAATATGTGGTATTTGAAATTATTGATCGTGATCTCTGCATTTATTAAGAACATTAAAAGTGAGTATTTGAGAATCAACATTATCTCTAAGTGATAAAATTTCAAAAACTAAAACAATTATTTTACTTTTATACTGATGACGCTGCAGTTTCTATGCTTAAATTGATAAAACAATCAATAATGAAAACAGAATCAACAAAGTTGTGCTGGTTTGTGTTCTGGTGTTTAATGTTGTGTGAATACTGGTTATGCATATGAACTGTTCTTTGGAACTGGAACCAGTTTAACCATTGAAACCAGTAAGTACTGATCCAGTCTTAAAGATAAATGTTAAAACTGTTCAGAAACTTTGAGAACAAACATTTCTCTTGGTCTCATGTAAATATTTCAGAATCTTTCTCTCAGACTAAACCAGAGTAACATCAGTTCATTTCACTCAAAAAATTGATTTGAATTTAACTTTTTTGGCGACTTCTCAGGAAATAATCCATAAATTTTGTACTTTAAAAAATGACGACCAGCTGTTCTCTAAACATCTGGGATTTAAACACACAACCAGAAATAAATGTGTTCATGTTAATTATTGATCGTAATCAATGTATTTATTATGAACATTATACTTTGAACGTTGAGCATTAAAAAATTAACATTATCTCTAAATGACAAATTGACATTATCTCTAAATGACAAAATGACATTATCTCTAAATGACAAATTAACATTATCTCTAAATAACATTAACATTATACATGTATCTAGATGACAAAATTTCAAAAAGTAAAAAACATGTTATTTTTTGCCAATGACGCTGAAATTTCTGATGTCGAAAACAAATAACGGAGAAAAATAGAGATCAACAAAGTTCTGCTGGGTTTGTGTTCTGGAACTTCATGTTGTGTGAATGTTGGAACTAGAAAAATCATCTTTGGAACTGGAACCAGTTTAACCATTGAAACCAGTAAGTACTGATCCAGTCTTAAAGATAAATGTTAAAACTGTTCAGAAACTTTGAGAACAAACATTTCTCTTGGTCTCATGTAAATATTTCAGAATCTTTCTCTCAGACTAAACCAGAGTAACATCAGTTCATTTCACTCAAAAAATTGATTTGAATTTAACTTTTTTGGCGACTTCTCAGGAAATAATCCATAAATTTTGTACTTTAAAAAATGACGACCAGCTGTTCTCTAAACATCTGGGATTTAAACACACAACCAGAAATAAATGTGTTCATGTTAATTATTGATCGTAATCAATGTATTTATTATGAACATTATACTTTGAACGTTGAGCATTAAAAAATTAACATTATCTCTAAATGACAAATTGACATTATCTCTAAATGACAAAATGACATTATCTCTAAATGACAAATTAACATTATCTCTAAATAACATTAACATTATACATGTATCTAGATGACAAAATTTCAAAAAGTAAAAAACATGTTATTTTTTGCCAATGACGCTGAAATTTCTGATGTCGAAAACAAATAACGGAGAAAAATAGAGATCAACAAAGTTCTGCTGGGTTTGTGTTCTGGAACTTCATGTTGTGTGAATGTTGGAACTAGAAAAATCATCTTTGGAACTGGAACCAGTTTAACCATTGAAACCAGTAAGTACAGATAAAGTCAATATATATTTAATTTACTTTTACTTGAAATTATTGATCACGATCAATTAATTCATCTTGAATATTAAAACAGTGACGACTGCATAATTCACCATAAATTTTAAGTACCAACATGGAGTCCAGACGGTTCTAGAAACTCAAAGATTGTCAACATGAAAGTAATTTTTTCCTAAATGGAGTTTATTGAACTGTAATAGAAATAGAAGCAGACACATGTTTTACTAACACAGTGTATCTACAATGGTTTGAAGTCATTTCATGGTTCTTTTACAAGGAAATGAAATATTTAAATTTTTTTAGTCTTGATCAGTAAATGTAAACCTGAGATGAACTAACCTGTAAATGTAATCCAACCTAGATGATGTAAATCCACTCTTGAAAGACCGACTGTTTCACAGCAGTCAGACCCTCATCGTCTAAAACTGATATCAAGATGAATTTAACCATTAAATCTGGATCAGGAGGTTTTGAAGATGAATCCGTTTCAGCTCCGATCAGACTTCAGTTCAGTCTGTTTCATTAATCAGTCATGAATTTTTGGGATGTATTCATTCCAACATTTGTTCTGACCTTTGAGGTGTTTTGTCCTGTCAGTCCGTACTGAGGGACGCTGCCCGAATGGCATCTGGAGCCATAGTCAAATAGAGACTCATAAGTTAGCAATTTAAACTAGATTTACACACATTTATTTCTTGGGTAATTTAAAATGACTTCTGGCTGTAAATTGTGAAGCTTCAGCAGGTTGTTGCTCAGACGTTGGTGTGTTGGTGTTTCATGTTGTGTGAATACTGGAGCTGACAAACTGGTCTTTGGCTCAGGGATCAGGCTGAACGTGGAGGTCAGTAAGTTCACTTTGATGGCTTCAAAAAAGGAGTTTAACGGTTTCATTCACACAAAAATCTAATAGCTTCTTTAAAAGTGGCTCGTAAGAAAATCTTGGATTTTCATTTATATTAGGTTTTTTTTTTTAATTAAACATGTATTTCATATTTTGAATATTTTGAATATTTAAATGTTTTATATTTTTAAAAATATTTTTAAAGCATTAAAAAAGTTTTCCACCTTGTAAAAATTCTATACATATATACACTAGATTTGAAAGTTTATCCGGGTTTGTCGAAGCTGAACTTGAGTGACAGTTGTTATGCAAAGACCTTATCTGATGTAGATGATTAAAATAACACAAGTGTGTTAAAGTTGATTAATTTATCCCACTCTCAATTAGTGAAAAAAAAAAAAGAATTCAATTAAAAACATTTAATTTGACTTGGTATTTATTCAGAATGTTATTTTAGAGGTTAATGCTCCATCAGTGAGTTTTTGTGGCTGGACGTCTCAGAGTGTGTCTGGATCTGGAAATTATAAACTCACCTTTGGTTCTGGAACTAAACTGACGGTTGAATTTCGTAAGTCTCTAAATTAATTTCTCAGGAATTTTCACATCAGAAACATGAACATGTAGAATCATTTTGTGATTGGATATTTAAACTACTGTACATAAAAATGATGGTCGAAACCTTTATTAGAAGAATGTGCAGCTAAACACTGAATAGAGTGGAACTTCATGTTGTGTGAATGTTGGAACTGGAACCAGTTTAACCATTGAAACCAGTAAGTGATCATTCAGTCCAACATTATTGATCTTATTGACATCATTGAACATTCTGTCATCTAAGTTGATGTTTTAAAATCCTTCAAAAAATGGCTAAATGTGATTTTATGAAAAGAGGTTTTTCAAAAAAACCCATTGACCATTAAACCAGATTAACCATTAAAACCATTAGATACTAAAATAAAGTCCACCGCTGACTAAATATTTATAGACGGGAACATAAACCTAAAGATTGTCAATACGTCATCTGATAATGAATCAATCAAAGCAATGATCAATGAATTCAGGGCAGCCTGAACAAAAGGTTCCGTCAGTGTCTCTAAAATGAGATTTTATTTCTAGTTTGTTATAAAACGACATGATTTTGTTCCACAATTGAGTTCAGAAACTTTGAGACAGCAGTCAGAATAAAATGTTTGTTGAAGTTATAGTTCAAACACGTTTGATTTTAAGTTCAATGTTTAATGTATGTATTTATGTACGGGTTTGTAGATTTACTCTCCGAAGCTAAAAAAAAAATCAATACCTGAATTATTTTACTTTATTTTATTTGACCAGACTCTTGAAACGAGTCGGTGACATCTGGCTCTAATTCATTTGTCATTTAAAAAGTGTCTAATATCTTCTTTAATAGTGGCTCAAAAAAATCTTAGATTTTAATTTATATTATGTTAGTTGGGGTTTTTTTGGAATTAAACATGTATTTCATATTTCAAATATTTTAAATATTTGGATATTTTATATTATTTTAAATATTTTTAAAGCATTTAAAAAGTTTACTGAGAGATTTTCCATTTTTTAAAAATTCTATATATACAGTACACTAGATCTGAAAGTTGATCCGGGTTTGTTGAAGCTGAACTTGAGTGACAGTTGTTGTAGTTTTTGTTCTGCTCAGACAGACTGTGTGAATACTGGAGACTGGAAAATCACCTTTGGTGAAGGAACTAAACTAACAATTAGCACCAGTGAGTAAAAACCATCTCCCATTTTCCTCTGTCTTGTTAGTCTAATATCTACTGTCATAAAACAATAGTACAAAAGAAATAAGATAAAGTAAATGAATAAATATATAAAGAAGAATCAAAGAAGAAACTCTGACATCCAGTTAAAACCAGATGCTTCACACTAAATTGCAGCTGAAACCTTTAAGTCTCTAAACATTTCTAATTAGCAGTACAGTAATTAATCTAGTTTCATTATTCAATAACACTTGTAGTTATTGTACGCATGTGACGACTGGATCGAACTGGACAACTTTATTTGGGACAGGGACCAAACTAACGGTAGAACGCGGTGAGTGAAGAACATCGTTACTGTCATTACTGATGAACTGTTAACAATTAACCTGATAATTAAACTTCATCAACACCAGTTAGCCTGAAGTCAGCTCATCCACTTTCACACAAACTGCGTGAACAGGGCTCGAAATTGCGACCATTCTGGTCGCATATGCACCCAAATTTTTATCAGTGCGACTATTAAATATATTTGGGGGCACCGGTGCGACCAGGGGAAGAAATCTGGTTGGCCTTTTTTTTCCTCGTCTCTCTCAATCTCTCTCCATAGAACAGGGGTTACCAAATGGCGGTCCGGATCCGGACCACGTGATGGTTCTGTCCGGACCTGTGACCACTCCACGATAAATTCACCAGAGTAGATTTTCTTGGTGCGTTTTTACTTGCAGTTCGCGGCTACAAACACGTTTGATTTTAAGTTAAATGTTTAATGTATGTATTTATGTACACATTTGTAGGTTTTCTCTCCGAGAAAAAAAAAATCAAAACCTGAAATATTTTACTTTATTTTATTTGACCAGACTCTTGAAACGAGTCTGTGACATCTGGCTCTAATTCATTTGTCATTTAAAAAGTTTCCAATATCTTCTTCATAAAAATTGGTTCATAAAAATCTTGCATTTTAATTTATATTATATTAGTTGTTGTTTTTTGTTAGAATTAAACATGTATTTCCTATTTCAAATATTTTGAATATTTAGATTTTTTCAATTTTTTTAAATAATTTTAAAGCATGAAAAAAGTTTACTTTTTTCATGCTTTAATGCACTTTGTAAAAATTCTATATATACAGTACACTAGATCTGAAAGTTGATCCGGGTTTGTTGAAGCTGAACTTGAGGGACAGTTGTTGTAGTTTTTGTTCTGCTCAGACAGACTGTGTGAATACTGGAGACTGGAGAATCACCTTTGGTGAAGGAACCAAACTAACCGTAGAAACCAGTGAGTAACGATTCTCATCAAGGTTGCTGTTGATACAAAGACCTTATCTGGTACAGAAAATTAAAATAAGAGGAATTACTCTCTCAGCTAAAACGAATGTAATGGATGTAGTGTTTATTACTTGAGGTGATCAGATGATGATTATAGATGATTACACTAAATTATGTGTTTTGGTTATATAAGTAATTTATGGTTTGTTGGTTTTTATCCAAAAGAATTTTAAAGATGAATCAATTTTCCCACTGACATTCAGTTTAAAACGTTAACATAAAGCAAATATTAAAGTTAAATTGTTGGGGAAACACTTTGTAAAAAGTTTGCTGGACTTTTACAGTTAGTTTGGAAATGTAAGTAATATTGATGTTTAAATAAACACACTAGTTCAGATTACACACATTATCAGTTTTAAAAGAAGTTAAATCTCCCCAGTGGGTTTTTGTGGTTGGACGTCTCAGAGTGTGTCTGGATCTGGAAATTATAAACTCATCTTTGGTTCTGGAACTAAACTGACGGTTGAATTTCATAAGTCTCTAAATTAATTTCTCAGGGATTTTCACATCAGAAACATTAACATGTAGAATCATTTTGAGATTGTATATTTAAACTACTGTATATAAAAATGATGGTCGAAACCTTTATTAGAAGAATATACAGATAAACACTGAATAGAGCGCTGACTTGATTTGAGCTGTTATTTATCCACATTTAAATGACGTAAACTTGTAGTCCTGTGAATGCTCCATCTGTGGATTAATGTAGTGGGACGTCTCAGAGTGCGACTCAATCTGGATTAAAACTCACTTTTGGCTCTGGAACTAAACTAACAATTAGCACCAGTAAGTAAAAACCATCCCCCATAATCCTTTGCCTTTTGTCGAATATAAACGAGAACTAAAACAAGACTAAAAGACGAATAACAAAAGGGGTAAACATTACATTACAAAAAAATGAATGAATTAACTTAACAAGAATAAATCTGCAGATTTTATAATGTCATGTTATAATTAATAAATTTACACCCTGTGGACAATAATTTTACAAATTCACTGCCACTGAAGTGAAACAAGAGCATTTCACAAACCTGATTGGATGAATGAAGTCAGTCAGTGTATAGATTAGATTAGATTAGATTAGATTAGATTAGATTAGATTAGATTAGATTAGTGGAATTAGGCATTATAATTGTGTATGAAAACAGTGCAACTTTATAAATATTTGAATGAAAAATTCATGCATTCGAGAGAATAAAATAATTTAAGTTCGTTCAACTCAACTTCTTGGCATTAAAGTACATTTTATAGCAGATAATAGAAACAAATGCATCATCGCTTTATGCACATTAAAGTTACAACCGTCGTATCCAAACATCCAGTTAAAATAAGGTGATTTTTGTTGATTTGAGATTAATATAAAGAAATCACTAAAGCATAATTCATTTTCTACAAATCTTTTGTCGACGACACAAAAGTGTGTCCGTAGTTCCAGTGTGATAATTAACAGTGAACAGCAGGTGATTCTAACTGATTTTAATTAGTTGTAAGAAATATGATTATTTGTTATCCAAATCCTGCACCATGATTTCCAGATTTACTAAACTCATCTTTTACTTTCTCTAAACTCTGTAAAGAGAAACAGCTACAGTTGTTGTCCAAGTATGCAACATTAGTTAAAAACTAAATTGTGAGTTTTATGTTTCACAACATCAGTCTAAACAAACTCTGAGTGGAGAATGTAAAACAGAGAATTTCTGCAGCAAATATTTTTTTATTTTAAATCAGATACGCTTGGATTTTTCAGAAAATCTTAGCTCACATTTAATGTCATTGTTTTACCAACGTGTGAATAATTATATGAACAAGATCATCTTTGGTTCCGGCATAAAAGTGACACTTAAATGGAGTTGCTGAATTAATTTTCAAATGATTCTTCATAGAAACAAAAATTTATGAATTATAGATTTCTGTCAAGACAGAAACACCCATTTAAAACCATTTTTATCTTTGGGAGTTTTGTTCTAAGTTAAAGATCATAGTTGAGTTTTTAATCATATGCAGTTTAAATTCTTAAATCCAGATTTTATTGTTATGTCGGTTTTTTATTCTTCTTTAGATTCATTAGACTTGTAGTTTTTTGGTTTTATAGGTTAACGTTCCACCCGTGGGTTTATGTTGTTGGACGTCTCAGAGTGGGACTGGATCTGGATTTAATAAACTCATTTTTGGGTCTGGAACCAAACTGATGATTAGAACCAGTAAGTAAAAGTATTATTATTAATAGACAAATATCAATCAATGTTAATCCACAATAGAAAAGGTGGGAAAAAACAGGAAAATACATGTGATAATCTATGGATAATCTATGAATTTGAAAACAATAATTTAATGACATTCAAGTGAAACAGTTTAGAATCTGTAAATAAAAGATATAGAAAAAAATTATTTACAGTGTATATATATATATATATATATATATATATATATATATATATATATATATATATATATATATATATACCTGTATATATAATGAAAAAAATATTTGTCATGTAAAAAAATCATATACATATGCATGCATATATATATATATATATATATATATATATATATATATATATATATATATATATATATATATATATATATATATATATATATATATATATATATATATGCATACACCAGATTAATTGTTAGCTATGTTTCCCATTATTGATTCAATAATATTTATGTCAGTAATTTTTTACTGTATGCTAGATTTACTAGATGAAATTATTAAGTTCTTTATTGATTTATAGCAAGATATTAAAAACAAGAAAAACTGTCGTGACCGATTTCACATTTATGGGTACGGTAAGTAAAACACTCCATCATTGCTGTTGAGTCACTTTGTGAGTTTATACGATGAAGCGTCTCGCTGTGGGAACGATGCGACGCGACGGTTCGTCTTTGGACGAGGGATTGAGCTGAAAATACATAACCGTAAGATTTTATGATCATTAAAGAAAAAAATGAGTCGCGATAACTCTTTAAGAAAAATAAACATAAACAGTCAAATATCCACTTAAAGCCATAAAACATTCTGACGGTTCAGAAACTCTTCTTCGCTTAATGTCATTGGATTTGTTGATGTGTGAATAGTTATGGAAACAAGATCATTTTTGGTTCTGGAACAAAACTGACTGTCGAATCAAGTAAGTTATTAACTTAATTTAGAAGTAATTTTCTAATGGTTCTACATCAGAAACCTCAAGAAATGTAAAAATATTTTAAAAAATTTAAGACACATAAAACACTTTAATAGTTGCAGCTAATAGTTTATTAACTCTGGTGTTTTTTTGTTATTTAAAATGTGCAAAAGATAGAAGATGCAAAGAAAAAATCTAAAAAGTGTTTTTTTTGTTAATTATTTCTCTTTCTTTCAATTCAGAAAAACACATAATATCATTATTTATGTTTAGGGCTTTTTTTTTCTTTTTCTTTTGTCAAAGTAAAGGTCAGATTTCAGACTCTGATTCAGCTTGAATTCTCAAAATTTCCAAATGCATTTCTTTTAAATAACATTTAACAAGGTTCCGATGAGAGATGTTCAGTTTCCTTAAATAGTCAAAACACACTATTCTCTGGTTATCTTTTTAAAAGTTATTGGTGAGTTTTCAACGGAATTTTAATGAAAATAGTTGAGGTTATTGTTCAGATCGGACAGACTGTGTGAATACTGGTGGAGACTGGAAAATCATTTTTGGAGAAGGAATCATATGAACCGTAGAAAAGAGTGAGTGATGTTTACTTATGGTTTTATCTATAATTTATTCTTCTTTAGATTAATTAGACTTGTAATTCTGTTGGTTTTTATAGAAGTTAATGATCCACCTGCGGGTTTGTTGGACGTCTCAGGACAAATATTCATCACGGAAAAATAACAAATGCATAAACAACATAACTGAAATAAACAAATACAAATTTGCGGATTATGTAATTTCATGGGATTATCTTTTAATTTGAACAATCTGGACAATAATTTTACAAATGTAATGACATTGGAATGAAACAGTTCCAACATAAATAAAAGAGATGGAAACAACACATTTTAGAATCTGTAAATAAAAGATTTTTATACACAAGAAGATTAAATTATTTAAACTCTTCAATGATTTGTGTCAAGAAAAACCCGTCGTAAACAGATTTCGGTTTATAAATTTGAAAAAAAAAAAGACCGTCACTATTACAAATGTATCACAAACAATGGAACTCAAGAATGGCGATGATGTTTTTCTTTCACTGCGTGACACACACCCTGATAAAATAAATTTTTAAATGGAATTAAATTTAACAATGCAATTGTGATGTCATACAAAAGCATACATTTCTTATGTCGCCATTTTTATACACACATGCAATAATGTTTTTCGGAAAATGTCACATGATAATCTTCACAATGACTGACTTCATTCACCAAATCATTTTAACTTTATGTGTGGAAAAAGTGGGGGTTTTTTTACATAAAAAATGTTAGAAAAAAATTTTAAAAATTAAAATTGTGAAAGAAATTTGCATAATTTCATGTCAAAAATCTAGATTTCAGAAATTTGTTTTTAAACATATTTTTTATTAAATCTGTAAATCTTGTCGGATTTAATCATCTTTTTACAGGTAAACGATTTTGTTGAGATTTGCAAATATTTAATAGTCTCTAATATTTAATTAATGAAGTGCTTTTTTCAGTGTGATGGACTTTTAGGAATGGTTTCTGTCTTGAAGCATCTGGCGATGTTTTAAAATCTGTTTAAAATGCTCAAACAAAGCGGGAAATATATTTGGTGTCTTCGACTGAGATGCTCCTGCGGTGGAGGATCTTGAAGATCAAATATTTTAAGGGATCTAAGAAATAAAATGAAAGAAATGTGTTTGAGAGCGCTGCTTTTAATTTTGTTGGACGGATCACGAGTGTCAAACTTTTTGAGCTTCCAAAAAAGACGTTTTGAGAATCCTCACGTTTTGAGACTGGCTTCCATCACGGTGGTCCGGAGGTTCGACCTCCAGGTTGCCTTTTTTTTCTTTTTCTGTTTTTTCTTTCTCTCTCATTGATTATTGTGTGTTTGTGTTTTTCAGAGGAGGAGTTCTCCCCGTCCTACTTCAAACTGGGGGCGGGCAGCACCAAGGCCTGCCTGGCCACCGGCTTCAGCCGGAACAACGTCCACGTGAACGACTCTCTGTTCAAACAGACCCAACCCGTCCGGATCCACGAGGATTCTCTCTACAACCAGGTGGTGCTGCTCTCCTCCAAAGAGGATGAACAACTCTGTGATAAAGGTGAGATTATTACCCCCTAAGACCGAAGCTGGGGCAGAAAAGAACGGGGGAATAAACTGTGACGCGTCTGTCTTTCAGTGGAGGTACCCGACCCCTGTGAGGACTCTGTGGCACAAGGTCGGTCTTCACCCCCATTGATCCTCTGGTTGGGTCCAGACGGTTCTGGTGGTTCTGGGGCCTGACGTTCCTGTCTGCTTACAGATCCGGCGTTGAACCTGCTGGCTCTGACGGTTCTGGGACTCCGACTGATCTTCTTCAAGACCGTCGTCTTCAACGTGCTGATGACTCTTCGGCTGTGGATCAGTCAGTGTGAGTACCAAACCAGAGACGAGGCCCCCGAGGGCCCATTTACCCTCTTTAATCGCCACATTTCATGTTTTATTTGCGTGACAAGAGAGTAAAGCCATGTTTTCACAATAGATATGAAGAATTTCATTAAATATTTTATTTAATTTTGTCCCGTAGGAGCTGTGGTGACCTTCAGCAGAACCAGACTGAAGACCGAACACGGACCCGGTTTCAGCCACATGTATAAATATCAGCTGTGTTAATAAAGTAGATATAATCATCTTGATGGTATTTGTTTTCCATGAGTAAATATAGACTCAAATAAATCTTCTTTTGCGTGATTTTAAATGTATTATCTTTACAATAAAGATTAAAACAGTGACTGAATGTCTGTGTTCATAATTACTGATGTTTCCTGTAGATGTTTGTTGTCTGACATCAAGCAGATGTGAATAACAGAACAAAGCCTGTCCTAGCCGACAGGGGACACTCCGGATGCGACGCCAGTGCACCGCTGAGGCACATATTTTATTTTAGAAAAAGAAGAAGAAGAAATGCACTTTATTGAATCCGTAGGAAATTGTTTTTTCACTCTCGGTGTTTTTTAGTTATAAATTTCAATTTCAATTTTAATTGATTAATTTTAATTGAATTAATTTTAATTAATTTAATTTTAATTTATAATGTGTTGCTTTCATATGCTGTAATAGTTTCTGATAATGTGGAGTCATTGTTCAGTCCGGTTTAACGCACAACACTTATAGCTAAATGATAATATAATTAATATATTTATCTGAACATTTATTTTACATTCATTTATGTAAATATAAAGAAATGCTTGTATAATAATACTAATAATAATAATAATAATAATTATTATTATTATTATTATTATAATGATAACAATAATAATGATGATGATAATAGTAATAATAATAATAGTAATAATAATATAATAATAATAATAATAATAATAATAATAATAATAATAATAATAATAATAATAATAATAATAATAATTAATAATAAATTTTATTTGCTCTCAAGGTCACCTTCCATCACAAATTAAATCAGTGAAAGGAATTTCACTGGGGTCCCAGTGAAAGAGCCCCAGGATGGAGCCCTGGGGCACACATAGCATAGAGATGAGAGAAGAGTGAGCCGGGTGTCTGCTGAGTTGCCCTCGATGGTGGCAGATTGGTAGAATTAGCCAGTCTGTGATTCGAGCACAAGTCTTTGTGCACAGTGAGCAGGCCTTGAAATTAACTTTTGTCCTTGGTAACACCGGTGCTCCCAAATGTAGAAGTTCGCAGCACCAGCAAAGACTGTAGGAGAACCTACCCAAAAGCAAGGCGTACAGACAATACGTGTAACATGGGATGTATTTTATTCACAGAACCGTCAACTCTTTAGTAAACATGTTAGTAACATTAGTTGGGTCTCCTGCTCTCAGTCCCTCTCATCCAGCTTTTCACTGAAGAACCAGCAACAAAGTTCTCCTCAGGTCATAGAGGTCCGGTTAGTAGAAGGTCCGAACCCAAGTCCAGTCTGTGTCTCACAGCCGGTCAGGATGTGTTTAAGTGAGTTCACAGCTAGCTGTTACCTCACCATGAACGAAGACAGACCCAGGAAAATACATTTAAAGCCTTTATGTTAGATTAAAGAACAAACCTCAGAATTAAAAAATAAAGTGCGAAAAGAGCTGAATAATCCTCTTTGTCGTAGATTAAAGACGTCCCAGCCTGAAGAACTGAAGGACGACACCTCAAGTAAAAAAACATGAACATGTTCAGAAAGCATGAAGGAAAACTGGCTCCTTCAGGGGAAAGGGGCATGTGACCTGACAGTCCTTTACCTGTACACAAGGTGTGTCTGTGCTCACCTGGTGGTGGTCACCTGGTGGTTATATTATATTATATTATATTATATTATATTATATTATATTATATTATATTATATTATATTATATTATATTATATTATAATGTAGCCGCAAGAGGACACAAGCCAGTGTCTTATTGTGCCGGTCCCAAGCCCGGATAAATACAGAGGGTTGCGTCAGGAAGGGCATCCGGCGTAAAACTTTTGCCAAATCAAATATGCGAATCAAACCTATGACTTCCATACCGGATCGGTCGAGGCCCGGGTTAACAACGACCGCCATCGGCGCTGTTGACCTACAGGGCGCCGGTGGAAATTGGATTACTGTTGGTCGAAGAAGGAGAGGAGGAAAGTGCGTTCGCACGAAGAAAGAGAAGAGGAACACCAAGAGTATAGGACTAAGAGTAGGGACGTTGAATGTTGGAACTATGACAGGAAAAGGTAGAGAGTTGGTTGACATGATGCAGAGGAGGAAGGTAGACATACTGTGTGTCCAGGAGACCAGGTGGAAAGGTAGCAGGGCTAGAAGTTTAGGAGCAGGGTTCAAGTTGTTCTATCATGGTGTAGATGGGAAGAGAAATGGAGTAGGAGTTATCTTGAAGGAGGAGTTTGTTAGGAATGTCCTGGAGGTAAAAAGAGTGTCAGATAGAGTGATGAGTCTGAAGCTAGAAATAGAAGGTGTGATGTTCAATGTTGTTAGCGGGTATGCTCCACAGGTAGGATGTGAGCTGGAGGAGAAGGAGAAATTCTGGTCAGACCTTGATGAAGTGATGCAGAGCATGCCTAGAAGTGAGAGAGTTGTCATTGGAGCAGACTTCAATGGACATGTTGGTGCAGGAAACAGAGGTGATGAGGAGGTGATGGGCAGGTTTGGTATCCATGAGAGGAACGCAGAAGGACAGATGGTAGTTGACTTTGCAAAAAGGATGGAAATGGCTGTAGTGAATACTTTCTTCCAGAAGAGGCAGGAACATAGAGTGACTTATAAGAGTGGCGGTAGGAGCACACAGGTAGACTACATCTTGTGTAGACGGTGTAACCTGAAAGAGATCAGTGACTGCAAAGTAGTGGTAGGTGAGAGTGTAGCCAAACAGCATAGGATGGTGGTGTGTAGGATGACTCTGGTGGTGAGGAAGATGAAGAGGGCAAAGGCAGAGCAGAAGACGAAATGGTGGAAGCTGAAAAAGGAAGAGTGTTGCATGACTTTTAGGAAGGAGTTAAGACAGGCTCTGGGTGGTCAGGAGGTGCTTCCAGATGACTGGACAACTACAGCTAATGTGATCAGGGAGACAGGTAGGAGAGTACTTGGTGTGTCATCTGGAAGGAAAGTAGATAAGGAGACTTGGTGGTGGAATGAGGAGGTACAGGAGTGTATACAGAGAAAGAGGTTAGCCAAGAGGAAGTGGGACACTGAGAGGACTGAGGAGAGTAGACAGGAGTACAGGGAGATGCAGCGTAAGGTGAAGGTAGAGGTAGCAAAGGCCAAACAAGAAGCTTATGATGACTTGTATGCTAGGTTGGACAGTAAGGAGGGAGAGACTGATCTATACCGGTTGGCAAGACAGAGAGATAGAGATGGGAAGGACGTGCAGCAGGTTAGGGTGATTAAGGATAGGGATGGAAGTCTATTGACAGGTGCCAGTAGTGTGATGGGAAGATGGAAAGAGTACTTTGAAGAGTTGATGAACGTGGAAAATGAGAGGGAACAAAGACTAGAAGAGGTCACTGTTGTGGACCAGGATGTAGCAAAGATTAGTCAGGATGAAGTGAGGAGGGCATTGCAGAGGATGAAGAGTGGAAAGGCAGTCGGTCCTGATGATATACCTGTAGAGGTATGGAAGGGTCTAGGAGAGGTGGCGGTAGAGTTTCTGACTGGGTTGTTCAACAGGATCTTAGATAGTGAGAAGATGCCTGAGGAATGGAGGAGAAGTGTGCTGGTGCCCATTTTTAAGAACAAGGGAGATGTGCAGAGTTGTGGCAACTACAGAGGAATAAAGCTGATGAGCCATACAATGAAGTTATGGGAGAGAGTAGTGGAAGCTAGACTAAGGGCAGAAGTGAGCATTTGTGAGCAGCAGTATGGGTTCATGCCAAAAAAGAGTACTACAGATGCAGTATTTGCTTTGAGGATGTTGATAGAGAAGTACAGAGAAGGCCAGAGGGAGCTGCATTGTGTTTTTGTAGATCTGGAGAAAGCTGATGACAGGGTGTCCAGAGAGGAACTGTGGTATTGTATGAGGAAGTCTGGAGTGGCAGAGAAGTATGTTAGAGCGGTGCAGGACATGTATGAAGACTGTAAGACAGTGGTGAGGTGTGTGTAGGTGTGACAGAGGAGTTCAAGGTGGAGGTGGGACTGCATCAGGGATCAGCTCTGAGCCCCTTCTTGTTTGCCATGGTGATGGACAGGCTGACAGACGAGGTTAGACAGGAATCTCCATGGACTATGATGTTTGCAGATGACATTGTGATCTGTAGTGAGAGCAGGGAACAGGTGGAGGAGAAGCTAGAGAAGTGGAGGTTTGTCCTGGAAAGGAGAGGAATGAAGGTTAGCCGCAGTAAGACAGAGTACATGTGTGTGAATGAGAGGGACCCAAGTGGAAGAGTGAGGTTACAGGGAGAAGAGATCAAGAAGGTGGAGGATTTGAAGTACTTAGGCTCAACAGTCCAGAGCAATGGAGAGTGTGGAAAAGAGGTGAAGAAGCGTGTCCAGGCAGGATGGAACGGGTGGAGGAAAGTGTCAGGTGTGATGTGTGATAGAAGAGTTTCAGCTAAAATGAAAGGAAAGGTGTACAAAACTGTGGTGAGACCAGCGATGTTGTTTGGTCTAGAGACAGTGTCACTGAAGAAAAGACAGGAGACAGAGCTGGAGGTAGCAGAGATGAAGATGCTGAGGTTCTCTCTGGGAGTGACCAGGAAGGATAAGATCAGGAATGAGTACATCAGAGGGACAGCACATGTTAGAGGTTTTGGAGATAAAGTCAGAGAGGCCAGACTGAGATGGTTTGGACATGTCCAGAGGAGAGATAGTGAATATATTGGTAGAAGGATGCTGAGTTCTGAACTGCCAGGCAGGAGGCCTAGAGGAAGACCAAAGAGGAGGTTTATGGATGTAATGAGGGAAGACATGAAGGTAGTTGGTGTGAGAGAAGAGGATTCAAAGGACAGGGCTAGATGGAGGAAATTGATTCGCTGTGGCGACCCCTGAAGGGAAAAGCCGAAAGGAAAAGAAGAAGAAGATATTATATTATATTATATTATATTATATTATATTATATTATATTATACACACACACACACACGGTTCTCTGAATATCTGCATCAAGCTGTTAATATTTCTGATGTTCTGGTTGCTGGTGAAGCTGACATCAGGAGTTTTTCCACACACCTCATCAGTTTTCCCTCTGATAATGTCTCAACAACAGCTTTAAAGCACTTCTTCACAACTGCCCCATCACTAACAGAGGTTTTCTGTTGCCCCAAACCCCACCATGCCTTTAGTGAACATCGGTTTGCATTTCTTCTGGGTCATTTTGCCCTCAGCTCGGACTTCAGGCGATAATTCTGCTCAAAGCTCTGTGCTTTGTTTCATAGCGACGCTTCATGTCACCACCTTTAATTCATGCTACGTGTTCAGACCACATGAGGTCAAGTGGTTTCTCTCTCTATGGAGAGAGAGAAGAGGAAAAATAGGCGCACCAGATTTTTTCCTAGTCGCCCCGGTGCTCCCAAAAATATTTAATGATCGCACTGATAAAAATTTGGGTGCATATGTGACCACAAAGGTCGCAATTTGGTGCCGTGGTGAGTCTTTTCATACATCCCATAGTATTTATTCTGAATTCCCAAGGTTTAGTGGATAATTAATTCATGTGTGGAGCTACTGGAGGTATTGTATTAATGTTTTGATGACCAGATTATCACGGGATTATGGCACTCGTGAAACGTAAACAGCATGAAAAGTGATCGACAGGTGATTTTACTGAGAAGATGTGTGATCTGTGATCGTGTACTTCAAATACACACCCAGTTCATTTTGACTCATTTTGAACATTTGCAAAGAATATGACAAAGGTCAGAGGTCAAGCAATACAGGAGCTTCAAAACTTCAACTAATTTCCTGACTATTTTGGTCGAGAAAAAACAAGAGCAATGATATAACCTGTTAAATATTACAACATAAATATGTTTATTGATATTTTTTATTGATACAAATTGATAATACTCCTTTTTTTTTTAAAAATCTGACCTTTTCAGTTAAGAATTAAAAAAATAGCTTTTTTTTTTTCCGAATTATTTTCATTTAGGTCAAGAAGTCATTCTTCCAAACTGATAAATAATAATTGTTATTTATCATATTTATAATAAATATACGACTATGACGGGACATTAATGGATGAATAAATATAAAGAAATAATACTGATGTAAAGTTGGATCAAACATTTCTGTTAAATATAGTCATGTGTGTGTGTGTGTGTGTGTGTGTGTGTGTGTGTGTTGTGTGTGTGTGTGTGTGTGTGTGTGTGTGTGTGTGTGTGTGTGTGTGTGTGTGTGTGTGTGTGTGTGTGTGTGTGTCTGCGATCCGATTGGCTGCCGCGGCTGGAAAATCTTGTGCCTTTCCACAGGATGTGGTCGGGTGATGAAGACGAAGACGTCGGCGGGGACAGGATGTGTGTGTGTGTGTGTGTGTGTGTGTGTGTGTGTGTGTGTGTGTGTGTGTGTGTGTGTGTGTGTGTGTGTGTGTGTGTGTGTGTGTGTGTGTGTGTGTGTGTGTGTGTGTGTGGGCGAGCAGCTTGAAGTCAGGTGGTGCTGAGGCGGCGACGCATCATCAGGTGTGGAATCCAGATCAGACGTGTAAACGCAAACCAGCGGGTCAAACTGTTTCCGCGTGTGAATATTCCATGTTCAGGTGTGGAGCGAACAGCTGCTGAGCGTCCTGAAGGCGTCACCACACTCATTCACACTCATTCATGCATTTTAATTTCTTACAAACAATTATTTCCCCTTCCACAAGATTGAATTCTTAAATAATTTTGTTCTATTCTTTGAATTAAATCAAATTAAATCAAAGAAAAATCTAAGAGATTTGGATCATACTAAACCTTGATCATTTTTAAAAAAAATTACTGTATGTAAATGTTCCGTAGAAGCACTTTGAACACATTTTATAGATATAAAAGTCCTGCATTCATCATTCTAAGAGGAAAAAAACCAACTAACAAATTTAAAAAATGGACCAAAGTGGGAAAAATAGGCTTTTACTGGTAATAATGAAGGAATGAGGCGTTCAAGGCCCTGGGACGTTTGACCGTTACAGTTCTTTAAAGCACATTTTTCTACTCATATCTGCCCTTTGTCTTTCATTTCTTTTAAAAAATGTGATTTATTTTTTTCAGTATGTGAACATTGACAACATAAATGCCCATGAAATATGTAAATGACATTTAAATTAAGGTATGAAATGGTCATGCTGACCACCCTTCTCTCTTAATTTAATAATTTTACCTTTAGATTCCATGGAAATGAAATTTTCCCCCTAGAAGAAGAGTTTATTAGAATAAAAAATAAATTAAAAAAAACATGTCATAAAGTTTTATTGAAACCTCCACAGAATGAATCACGATGAAGGCTGAATTTGACCCCGGGTGACCTGCTGACACTCATAATTTGTTTGTTTGTATGTTTATTTGTTTGTTTGTTTTGCACCTTTCCCACAAGCAGGAAGCCAGGACGTGAATGAGGTTAAAAACATGAAGATGCAGCGATGCGGGGGCAGGAAGTGACACGAACATCCGCCAGCGTACAGAGAAGACGACGACCTCAGAATATTTCCAACACGTGTTGAAAAAAATAAAATAAAAATAAAGTTGGTGCTGCAATAGTTTTAAATTTTTCAGGAACTTTATTCACACAAGACAGAAATAATATGAAAATAGAAGATAATATAAAAAAGAAAGAAAATTCACTTCAATGTTGAACTTAATACGCAATTTAAACTTCTTTAATTATATATATTCATTATTTATTCACCTGAAACGATCAACAGATCAGCTGACAAGTCTGTTTTAAACCGTTTATTTATATATTTATGTCCAAACAGGGACACCATCAGGACCATACACACCAATTTTATATAAGTGAGAATTAAAAAAACAATGAACTTCTTTCTTTTCTGAAAAGTTTTTGTATTTTACATGAAATCCTTTGCATTACATTTTGAACTGTAATAATATAAATACCATAAATATGATCATTGACAGTCATTATTTATCAATTTGGGAGAAAGTGCATGAGGAATGACTTCTTGACCTAAATTAAAATAATTCTGGAAAAAAAAACCTGTGATTTTTTTATTCTTAACTGAAAAGGATAGAATTTTTTTATTTATGGAGTAAATAATTATCAATTTAACAATGAATGAAAAAGAACCCACCAACAGACTAAACAGCGCATTTAATTTACAAATTAATAAAATTTGTGGCATAAACTTTATAAGAACAGGATTCCTCATAAGAAGAGCCAGAGTTACGAGCTGAAACTACATAAAATAATATAATTTAATAATATAAAAAATATAATATAATATAATATAATATAATATAATATAATATAATATAATATAATATAATATAATATAATATAATACAATATAATATAATGTAATATAATATAATATAATATAATATAATATAATATAATATAATATAATATAATATAATATAATATCCTCTAAACTGAGCTATTGGGAGAACAAGTGCAGTATAAAACATGGACTGTGGCCAAACTCTGCTCTACTCACAGCCAGATTTCTTTCAATTTCTTTCTTGATTTAAAAGCTTCATTCAAAATTATTTCTGAATTTTAATTTGGTTGAATTCTTTAATATTTTTTAAACATTAATTCTACTTCAATTAATTCTACTTAATTCTGTTAGCTTTATTAAACTCCAAACTAGCCACAATTCATGCTTGATAATAACTTATGAGGTGCACGTGGAGTGATGACTCCACCTAGTGGCTTTGACCTGTATTACAGGGGAGGAAGTGACGTCACGTTCTACTTCCGACCAATTTGAGGACATGCTGCACAAAAATGCAACAGAGGAAATCAACATAAAATACACAGGACTGATTATAAACTGAGATAATGTGTGAACAGGCTCATCTGATGCTAGTCAAGATGTTACGTGGCCAGAAACCTAGAAGAAGAAGTTAGCGTAGCGTGCAAGTGGGAAACAGATGGAGCTGGAGCGAGGCCTCGTGATCAGATGAAGTGTCAGAAGACTCCAAACATGATTGTTCACCAACCAGAAACGACCAACCGCCAATAAAAAAACAAAGAAGAAGAACCAAAAGTGTCCAGAGAGGAGATTCCGTTGGAAAGTCCGACTGCAAACACAAACTATAGGATGCAGTTTTGAAGTAAGTGTGTTTAGACAACACAGACTGGTTCACTGTGACTACTGCTGCTGAAATGTAATGGAGTACATTTACTCAAATATTCTCAATGTTTTTAAATGAAATGTTTCGTGATCATCAGTTGGTGAATGTAGAGAAGCAGTAGAGCTGGATCATTTGTCCTCCTTTACATTCTGGGACAGGAGAGAGCAAACGGGATGGATGGATCAACACAGAAGGAAGTGTTATTAGTGTTATTAGTGTTATTAGTGTTATTAGTGTTATTAGTGTTATTAGTGTTATTAGTGTTATTAGTGTTATTAGTGTTATTAGTGTTATTAGTGTTATTAGTGTTATTAGTGTTATTAGTGTTATCAGTGTTATTAGTGTTATTAGTGTTATTAGTGTTATTAGTGTTATTAGTGTTATTAGTGTTATTAGTGTTATTAGTGTTATTAGTGTTATTAGTGTTATTAGTGTTATCAGTGTTATTAGTGTTATTAGTGTTATCAGTGTTATTAGTGTTATTAGTGTTATCAGTGTTATTAGTGTTATTAGTGTTATTAGTGTTATTGTCACCCAGCAGGAGTCCTGTGTCTCCATGGACTATGATGTTTGCAGATGACATTGTGATCTGCAGTGAGAGCAGGGAACAGGTGGAGGAGAAGCTAGAGAGGTGGAGGTTTGTCCTGGAAAGGAGAGGAATGAAGGTTAGCCGCAGTAAGACAGAGTACATGTGTGTGAATGAGAGGGACCCAAGTGGAAGAGTGAGGTTACAGGGAGAAGAGATCAAGAAGGTGGAGGATTTGAAGTACTTAAGGTCAACAGTCCAGAGCAATGGAGAGTGTGGAAAAGAGGTGAAGAAGCGTGTACAGGCAGGATGGAGCGGGTGGAGGAAAGTGTCAGGTGTGATGTGTGATAGAAGAGTTTCAGCTAAAATGAAAGGAAAGGTGTACAAAACTGTGGTGAGACCAGCGATGTTGTTTGGTCTAGAGACAGTGTCACTGAGGAAAAGACAGGAGACAGAGCTGGAGGTAGCAGAGATGAAGATGCTGAGGTTCTCTCTGGGAGTGACCAGGATGGATAGGATCAGGAATGAGTACATCAGAGGGACAGCACATGTTAGAGGTTCTGGAGATAAAGTCAGAGAGGCCAGACTGAGATGGTTTGGACATGTCCAGAGGAGAGATAGTGAATATATTGGTAGAAGGATGCTGAGTTCTGAACTGCCAGGCAGGAGGCCTAGAGGAAGACCAAAGAGGAGGTTTATGGATGTAGTGAAAGAGGACATGAAGGTAGTTGGTGTGAGAGAAGAGGATGAGAAGACGGGGTTAGATGGAGGACACTGCTTGGCTGTGGAGACCCCTGAAGGGCCCAAAGGCTTTGACAGCAAACGTGACAGCACTGCCCCCTAGTGGAAATTAAATCCCAATGCATTACAGTCGATCCAGCTTGTGTTTTTGTACAGAGACTGTGGGTTTGCTGTCACTGTGGGCCTCACAGCACAGTAGAACAGAGCAGAGTCTGTCACTGCAGCAGAGGAGATCTGCAGATCCATCTGGGTTTGATCCACGCTCACTTTGACAGACAGTCTGGATATCATCTTCTGATTATAATTTAATATTTCATCCGTTGGTGAGTGAGTGACAAGGAACTCTGGTGGTTTTCCTGGATATTGTCGATACCAGAAGAAATAATCAGTGTTGTCTGCTTGTCTGTACAATTTGTAGGACAGAGTAACAGTTGTGTCTTCTGAACCGGACTGTTCTTTCTGGACTGGAGTGAGTTCTTCACAGCTGAAACCTAAAGACACAAGAACTCTGGAATCAATGATGGACATTCAGATGTCATGAAATGAACTGTCTTCATGCTGCATGATCTCCATACCTGTTATAATGTAGAGAAGCAGTAGAGAGGACACACAGTGATGCAGTGACAGCATGTTGAATGAAGCTCATGTTTCAGGTTTGGTGGTTAAATTCTGCTGAAGATGGAAGTTCCTCTCTCTTCTATTGGTCAGGAACAGCTTAGCTCCTCCTTCAGTCTCTATCTCTATGATCTGTATTTCTTTCTCTCTGTTACTCTTCCTCCTGGTTGACAAATGAGTAAAAGCATTTTTTAGAAGACAAAGTTCAAATTTAAAGACTTTCAATTCTTTATTACATTGAACAAAAAGGATTCACCAACAAATACTATTATATGAATATCAAACTTCTCTGCCATACTTATCCAGGAAAAAGTACTTTATTTTGACAAAATGAACAAATGATCCTAAATCCAACTGTTTAAATCATGAACCACTGGTGACATGTCACCCTGCCCTACCCTCCCCCCAACACCTGACTACCTACAGTATCTCTATCTCCCCCCATCAGCTCAAGGACTGTGCACATGTCACTTCCCCTACGGTATTAAAATGTATAGAGATGTTTACCATCCCTTGTGTTTCTTCTCATACTTTGTGACCATTGATCCATGGTGTGAACTATGGAGAAACCTCCTGTTTTCATCACCACAGATCAGTGACTCCCTCTAGTGGATGTTTTGGAGGATGCTGTTGTCTTTGATCCAAGCTTTTTGTACAGAGACTGTGGGTTTCCTATCACTGTGGTCTGCACAGCACAGTAGAACAGAGCAGAGTCTGTCACTGCAGCAGAGGAGATCTGCAGATCCATCTGGGTTTGATCTACACTCACTGCAGCTAACAGTCTGGACTCGGATTCATTCTGTGCTCCCAGGTGAAAGATGAGGAACTCTGGTGGTTTTCCTGGATATTGTCGATACCAGAAAAAATAATCACGATAACCAGCTGGTTTGTGGTATTTGTAGGACAGAGTAACAGTTGTGTCTTCTGAACCGGACTGTTCTTTCTGGACTGGAGTGAGTTCTTCACAGCTGAAACCTAAATCGACAGAAAACTGTTGCTTTGTAAAAGACCAAAGAAATCAGTCGCATCAAGATACATTTCATCCACGATCTCCATACCTGTTATAATGTAGAGAAGCAGTAGAGAGGACACACAGTGATGCAGCGACAGCATGTTGAATGAAGCTCATGTTTCTGGTTTGTCTATTGACTCCTGCTGAATATGGAAGTTCCTCTCTCTTCTATTGGTCAGGAACAACTTAGCTCCTCCTCCTATACCTCCGTCTGCTCTTCCATCTTTCACGTCTCTTCATCTGTCGTCAGGTTTGAAACCAACAATGCTTTCATCATCCGTCATAAATATCAGTTTCGCTCACGATGGAAACAAAAGGTCTTGAATGTTTGAGTACTTAATTATTTAATTTTTATCACCTCCAATGGAACACTTGACTTAAGTAAAGGCTTTTGCACATTTGTCGTGGTTTAAATAACGGTCTATATGCACATCAATAAGAACAACATTATGGTACAACAGCCCACAAAAAGAAGAAGGAAGGGATCAGAAAACAGGAAAGGCTGTATCATAGATCAAATGGTCATTGGTTTATTGTGGCTTTTGAATATCAACATCCAGTTTATTAAAGTATTTGAAATGTTCTTTTTCTATGTTTATCCATTCCACTTCCGTTCATGCGCTCCATTATTGTCATTATTATCATATAGTACTGGATCTGAATAATTCTACAGGTTTTGTTGAGCTCATTGCGATTTCTCCAGTGATCTCATTTCTTTCCATGGGACCTTCATTAAAGTCTACTTTCTCTCATCGAGACACACGAAGCACCAACATGTGACAGGTTTAAAATAGATAAAGTCTCTTAAAGCTGACTGTCTAGTTTCTGCTCATTTCTAACAACACATTGGGTAATAGAAGGAGAGCTGAGGGGTCATCCAAGCATGAACAGTGTGTGACTCCCTCTGGTGGATGTTGTGGAGGATGCTGTTGTCTTTGCTCTAAAAGGTTTTTGTACAGAGTTTTGGTGTTTCCTGTCACTGTGGGCTGCACAGCGCAGTAGTACACAGAAGAGTCAGACGGCTGGAGGTTCTGGATCTTCAGAAGACACGATAACTTCTGCATTTCAGAATGGTATCTTCCTGATTCCAGTTTGTTCTGGTATATGAACTGTTTCAGGATGAACTCTAAGGAACCTTTCAACTCTTTTTTGTACCAAAAAAAAGTTGGAGTTAAGCTGTTCCCCTGAAAGGTACAGTTGAGTGTGACTGAAGCTCCTTCAGGAGCAATGACATCTCCTGTTGTCTGGATCACTTTGTCTTCTCCTTTACATTCTGGGGAAGAAGAGAACAAACAGAGGAAGAGATGAATCAATAAAGACCTTTATGGTGTGAAAGGGTTTTAAATGACGTGATTTGTGTCTCACCAAAGAAGAGAGCAGCTAGAATCATCCACAGCCAATGCTCCATCTCTACCAGCAGGTTTTAATGATCAGGAGGAACTAGCTGATGTTCCACATTCACACTGACAATTGTTCTCTTGTCAGCAGCAGTTCTTATTGACACAGTGCAGAATTAGTCCACCTCCTACTGGATAATGTCGCCCCCTGGTGGAGGTCAGGGGTAAGTTGATCAGAGTGAATGAAGGTTTCCAGCAGCTTGTGTTTTTGTACAGAGACTGTGGGTTTGCTGTCACTGTGGGCCTCACAGCACAGTAGAACAGAGCAGAGTCTGTCACTGCAGCAGAGGAGATCTGCAGATCCATCTGGGTTTGATCTACACTCACTGCAGCTAACAGTCTGGACTGGGATTTATTTTGTGTTCCCCGGTGGGAGATGAGGAACTCTGGTGGTTTTCCTGGATATTGTCGATACCAGAAGAAATAATCAGCACCAGTTGCTGGTTTGTGGTATTTGTAGGACAGAGTAACAGTTGTGTCTTCTGAACCGGACTGTTCTTTCTGGACTGGAGTGAGTTCTTCACAGCTGAAACCTAAAGACACAAGAACTCTGGAATCAATGATGGACATTCAGATGTCATGAAATGAACTGTCTTCATGCTGCATGATCTCCATACCTGTTATAATGTAGAGAAGCAGTAGAGAGGACACACAGTGATGCAGTGACAGCATGTTGAATGAAGCTCATGTTTCAGGTTTGTCTATTAAATTGTACTGACTATGGAAGTTCCCCTATTGGTCAGGAACCGTTTAGCTCCTCCTTCAGTTTCTCTGTCTGATTTCAGGTTTGTATTGTTCTTTTGTTCAGTAACTTCCTCCTGGTGGACAGACAAGGAATGTCATTTTGTGAAAGATGGAGTTGTGTTGTTGTTTATTTGGGAAGTTAAAAGACTTATTGATCGCTGAAGATGAAATTGCTTTTGTTACAGTTTCGCTGCTTCAGAAAGTATGGGGAGAAAAAGTAAAAACACTAAAATTATCCATATTATAATTGGTAGATCAAAAAAGGTAGATCAGCAAAGCTCAGCTTCAGACCATGATTTTGTCTCAAGTCAGTTATTTGTTCCTGCTTCTGCAAAGTCAAGACCCTTCCAGCTTCAGCTGACTATGTGTTCCTGACCCAGTCAAGGCAATTAGTGGAAAGTGAAGGGAAACACAAGGGCAACTCTGGACCACCATGAGGACAAATAACACTCTTTCTCATTACCTTTATTGATACATCCAACCACCATCAGGAATCTTCTGGAGATGACAGGTCTCTGTGTAGTAGCTAAAGTCAGTGGTGTAAAGAGGAAAGGAGACAGACCTGGCCCTTTTGGGGCCCCAGAGTTGCTGACCACACTGTCAGACACATAGACTTGCAGGAACACACACTGTTGTCTGGAAGTGAGGCGGTTAACAATCCAGGACACAGTCGTCAACTTCTCACCTCGAGGAGAAAAGTGATCTCGATGGTGTTCAAAGCACTAGAGAGGTCAATAAACATGACTCTCATGTGGTTTGCTACCTTGTCCAGGTGACAATAGACATGATTCAGCAGGTAGATGATGGCATCCATTGTAAGGCAAATGTCAAAGAATCTATTAATGTTTGGACCCAGGGGCCAGAAGAACTTCCGGACGACTCTGTCGAGGTTCTTCATGATGAGGGAGGTCAGTGCTACAGGTCTATAATCCATAGCTCCACTTGGCCGTGGTGTATTTGGTACAGGTCCCTGGGAAGACGTCTTCCAGATTACAGGGACACTCTGTAGTCTCAGTCTCATGCTGAAGACATGTTGTAGGACTAAACATAGCTGAGAGGTACAGGATGTAAACACACTGGGATTCACCCCGTCTGGGACAGCAGCCTTCTGACAATGAAGACGTCTAAACTGACTCCAGCATCTAATATGTCATTGTTCTGGACTCACTTTTCTAATTGAAAAAAAGACTAACAATGAATTTTTAAAGCTGTCCTACAAAAAGTACAAAATCTTAACGGGGTAGAAGAATAGATAGAGTCAACACATGATTCAACTGTTTAAACAATGAACCACAGCTGACGTGGACAGATCAGTGAAGTTTAACAGTGTGTGACTCCCTCTGGTGGATGTTGTGGAGGATGCTGTTGTCTGTGCTTCAACAGGTTTTTGTACAGAGTTCTGGTGTTTCCTGTCACTGTGGGCCTCACAACACAGTAGTACACAGCAGAGTCAGACGGCTGGAGGTTCTGGATCTTCAGAGGAACTGATTTTGAGGAGGAATTCAGTCTGGATGAAAATCTCTCTCTGAACTCAGCTTCTGTGTTTCCTTCATCCAGTTTATAGCGACTCAGCATGAATTTGGGGCCGTTGTTTCCATCCTGTTTGTACCAAAGCAGGTTTGGACCTGAGAAGCTGGTGAAATATTTACAGTCGAGTGTGACTGAACCTCCTTCAGGAGCAATGACATCTCCTGTTGTCTGGATCACTTTGTCTTCTCCTTTACATTCTGGGGAAGAAGAGAACAAACAGAGGAAGAGATTAATCAATAAAGACCTTTATGGTGTGAAAGGGTTTTAAATGACGTGATTTGTGTCTCACCAAAGAAGAGAGCAGCTAGAATCATCCACAGCCAATGCTCCATCTCTACCAGCAGGTTTTAATGATCAGGAGGAACTAGCTGATGTTCCACATTCACACTGACAATTGTTCTCTTGTCAGCAGCAGTTCTTATTGACACAGTGCAGAATTAGTCCACCTCCTACTGGATAATGTCGCCCCCTGCTGGAGGTCAGGGGTAAGTTGATCAGAGTGAATGAAGGTTTCCAGCAGCTTGTGTTTTTGTACAGAGACTGTGGGTTTGCTGTCACTGTGGGCCTCACAGCACAGTAGAACAGAGCAGAGTCTGTCACTGCAGCAGAGGAGATCTGCAGATCCATCTGGGTTTGATCTACACTCACTGCAGCTAACAGTCTGGACTCGGAATTATTTTGTGTTCCCCGGTGGGAGATGAGGAACTCTGGTGGTTTTCCTGGATATTGTCGATACCAGAAGAAAACATCAGCACCAGTTGCTGGTTTGTGGTATTTGTAGGACAGAGTAACAGTTGTGTCTTCTGAACCGGACTGTTCTTTCTGGACTGGAGTGAGTTCTTCACAGCTGAAACCTAAAGACACAAGAACTCTGGAATCAATGATGGACATTCAGATGTCATGAAATGAACTGTCTTCATGCTGCATGATCTCCATACCTGTTATAATGTAGAGAAGCAGTAGAGAGGACACACAGTGATGCAGTGACAGCATGTTGAATGAAGCTCATGTTCAGGTTTGTCTATTAAATTGTACTGACTATGGAAGTTCCCCTATTGGTCAGGAACAGCTTAGCTCCTCCTTCAGTTTCTCTGTCTGATTTCAGGTTTGTATTGTTCTTTTGTTCAGTAACTTCCTCCTGGTGGACAGACAAGGAATGTCATTTTGTGAAAGATGGAGTTGTGTTGTTGTTTATTTGGGAAGTTAAAAGACTTATTGATCGCTGAAGATGAAATTGCTTTTTTTAGTTTCACTGCTTCTGAAAGTATGGGGAGAAAAAGTAAAAACACTAAAATTATCCATATTATAACTGGTACATCAAAAAAGGTAGATCAGCAAAGCTCAGCTTCAGACCATGATTTTCTCTCAATTCAGTTATTTGTTCCTGCTTCTGCAAAGTCAAGACCCTTCCAGCTGCAGCTGACTATGTGTTCCTGACCCAGTCAAGGCAATCAGTGGAGAATGAAGGGTAAAACCAGGAAAACTCTGGACTTCCATAAGGACAAATAACACTCTGTCCCATTACCTTTATTGATACTTCCAACCACCACTGTCATCAGGAACCTTCTGGAGATGACAGGTCTCTGTGTAGGAGCTAAAGTCAGTGGTGTAAAGAGGAAAGGAGACAGACCTGGCCCTTTTGGGGCCCCAGAGTTACTGACCAAACTGTCAGACACACAGACTTGCAGGAACACACACTGTTGTCTGGAAGTCAGGAAGTTAACAATCCAGGACACAGTCGTCAACCTCTCACCTCGAGGAGAAAAGTGATCTCGATGGTGTTCAAAGCACTAGAGAGGTCAATAAACATGACTCTCATGGTGTTTTCTACCTTGTCCAGGTGAGCGTAAACATGATTCACCAGGTAGATGATGGCATCCAATGTCAGGCGAATGTCAGAGGATCCATTAGAGGTTGGACCAGGAGCCGGAGGAACTTCTGGACAACTCTGTCAAGGGTCTTCATGATTGTGGGAGGTCAGCGATACAGGTCTATAATCCATAGCTCCACTTGGCCTTTGTGTATTTTGGTACAGGTCCCTGGGAAGACGTCTTCCAGATTACAGGGACACTCTGTAGTCTCAGTCTCATGCTGAAGACATGTTGTAGGACTAAACATAGCTGAGAGGTACAGGATGTAAGCACACTGGGATTCACCCCGTCTGGGACAGCAGCCTACTGACAATGAAGACGTCTAAACTCAGCTTCTGTGTTTCCTTCATCCAGTTTATGGCGACTCAGCATGAATTTGGGGCCGTTGTTTCCATCCTGTTTGTACCAAGACAGGGCTGGAACTGAGATGCTGGTGAAATATTTACAGTCGAGTGTGACTGAACCTCCTTCAGGAGCAATGACATCTCCTGTTGTCTGGATCACTTTGTCTTCTCCTTTACATTCTGGGGAAGAAGAGAACAAACAGAGGAAGAGATGAATCAATCAAAAACTTTATGGTGTGAAAGGGTTTTAAATGACGTGATTTGTGTCTCACCAAAGAAGAGAGCAGCTAGAATCATCCACAGCCAATGCTCCATCTCTACCAGCAGGTTTTAATGATCAGGAGGAACTAGCTGATGTTCCACATTCACACTGACAATTGTTCTCTTGTCAGCAGCAGTTCTTATTGACACAGTGCAGAATTAGTCCACCTCCTACTGGATAATGTCGCCCCCTGCTGGAGGTCAGGGGTAAGTTGATCAGAGTGAATGAAGGTTTCCAGCAGCTTGTGTTTTTGTACAGAGACTGTGGGTTTGCTGTCACTGTGGGCCTCACAGCACAGTAGAACAGAGCAGAGTCTGTCACTGCAGCAGAGGAGATCTGCAGATCCATCTGGGTTTGATCTACACTCACTGCAGCTAACAGTCTGGACTCGGATTCATTCTGTGTTACCCAGTGGGAGATGAGGAACTCTGGTGGTTTTCCTGGATATTGTCGATACCAGAAGAAATATTCATAATTATCAGCAGGTTTGTGGTATTTGTAGGACAGAGTAACAGTTGTGTCTTCTGAACCGGACTGTTCTTTCTGGACTGGAGTGAGTTCTTCACAGCTGAAACCTAAAGACACAAGAACTCTGGAATCAATGATGGACATTCAGATGTAATGAAATGAACTGTCTTCATGCTGCATGATCTCCATACCTGTTATAATGTAGAGAAGCAGTAGAGAGGACACACAGTGATGCAGTGACAGCATGTTGAATGAAGCTCATGTTTCAGGTTTGGTTGTTAAATTCTGCTGAAGATGGAAGTTCCTCTCTCTTCTATTGGTCAGAAACAGCTTAGCTCCTCCTTCAGTCTCTCTGTCTGATTTTAGATCTGTTTTTATTTCTCTATTACTCTTCCTCCTGGTTGACAAATGAGTAGAATCAATGTTTAGAAGATGAAGTTCAAATTTGAAGGGTTTAAATTCTTTATTAAATTTCACATTGATGAAAGAACATTATTTATTAATCAGTCAGTCAGTCAGTAGGGCTCTTGTGATGGGGGAGGGGGGGGGTCCCGTCCCTATGCGTTGAATGAGTCAGTTTTTTCCAGCACTGGCGGTCTTGTTCCAGCTGCTCTGCATCCTCCACAGCGACTCCCTGTCGTCGGGGGTCGCCCGCAATGACGTCAAGCCCTCGGGTGCGGGGCTTGCCTCGAGGTCATGTCCAGCCTGCGGTCTTAGGGTCAAACTGGAGAATGGCTCTTGTTGGGTGATCAGGGGGAAGGCAGAGGACATGACCAAACCAACGGGTACAACGTTGTGCCGCCTGGCACGAAGCTCTGGGCTGGCACGTGTGGGCTCTAAGCACTTTGTTGGAAACCCGCTGGGGCCACCTCATGTTTTCGTCAGTTCTGAGAGCCCTGCTATCACAACCATCTATACTGGCAGCCAGGGTTTTATTTAAGGGCCAAGTTTCCGAGCCGTAGAGCAGGATGGAGAGGACGGCAGAGTTTTAAATTCTGAGCTTCGTCTTGCAGGAGACGGTCTGGTGCCTCCAGAGTGGCTTCCAGAAAGACTGCAGAGCTGATGCTGCCAGAGCTCTTCTACGGAGAATCTCTGGTTCAAGGTCCCCATTGTTCGTTACTATGGACCCCAGATACACAAAGCTCTTGACAGGCTCCACAGTGTCATCCCCCAGCCGCAGGGGAGGTGGATCCGGTCCGTCACCAACGTACATGAATTTGGTTTTGGTCCAGCTCACTCGAAGACCAAGCTTCTCTGCCTCTCCTCTGTATATGTCCAGGGCGTCTCTCAGCTGGCTGTAGGATGAGCTGAGTAGGATGGTGTCGTCAGCATACTCCAGGTCGGTAGTTTCCGAGGGACACAACAGGGACTCGCTCACAGACCCTGGACATCAGATGATCAATGATACAGTTAAAAAGGTCAGGAGCGGCCACACAGCCCTGGTGAACGCCACTGGAGATGTGGAACCAGTCGGAGTCTCTACCGTTGATATGGACACAGCTCTCTGCATTGCTGTAGAGCAGCTTGAGCAGGTTAACAATCTTAGGTGGTGCTCCAAGGGTCTGTAGAATGCTCCAGAGTGAGGCATGGCAGACAGTATCAAAGGCAGCCTTCAAATCAATGAACCCGATGTATAGATGGCGATCTTGGCGGAATTCATGGGTCTTCTCTATGAGCAGGCGAATGGCAGAGATTCGGTCTGTGGTGGAGCTGTTAGGCATGAAGCCAGCCTGCTGGAGATGGCGGCTACTTCTGATGGCTGGGAGAGCACGGGTGAGCAAGATCCTGGTGAAGAGCTTTCCGGGGATGGAGAGAAGTGTAATGCCTCTGTGGTTGCTGCAGACTAGCCTGTCACCCTTATGTTTCCAGAAGGGTAGGACGACTCCTCTGGTCCAGTCTCTGGGAAGTCTCTCTGTCTCCCACACATGGTTGAAGGTGTGGGTGAGCCACTCAACAAGACTGTCACCACCAGATTTTAGCATCTCAGCCGTTAATGCACAGATACCAGGGGCTTTCCTGTTGTTGAGTTTTTTCAGAGCGGTTCTGACTTCCTCGGGTGTGATGGGATCTGTACTGCAGGCGTCACTAGGGACTGAGGTGTTTGCAGCCGCGATAATGGTGGGATCAGTTGGGGTGGAACTGTGCTGCAAAAGGAGGCTGAAGTGCTCTTTCCAGCGCGCGAGGCAGTCTGCTTCTGTTATGATGTAGCCATCAGAGTCTTTCACCAGGGCTGTCTTGATGCGTGGGCCATTGCGAGCTTGGCACAGCAAAGTGAAGACATGGCTCATGTTGTTGGTATTGGCCGCGGACTCGAGGTGTTCAGCTTGTGCTTGCAAGAAATTCTCCATGTCCTCAGCTATGGCTACATTGCACTGGTGGTTCAGTCGCCAGTAATCAGTCAGGTCGCCTTGGAGCCTGGCTTGGCGCCGCCGATCGATGATGTGGAGTGTCCTCTCCGATACCCGAGGCTTTTTGGGGGAGGATCGAGAGCACCCAAGGACATTATGAGCTGACTGGATGACTCAATCCTTGAGGGTCTGCCGGTCTGTCACTTTGTCAGTGGTCAAGGCATCGAAGGTGCGGCGGACGGAGCAACTGAACTCAGTGGCGATGTTTTGATCACTGAGTAGAGAGGAGTCCAGGCGAGGTTGAGTCTTGGTGTTCTTGTTGGCTCGCAGCTTTAACTTAAGCTGGGCCACCAGCAGGCGGTGGTCAGTGTTGCCAAGCTCTACTCCTCTACACACGACAGTTGGTGACAAACGACTTCCAGCGTTGGGAGAGGAGGATGTGGTCCCACGCTCTCCTGGTTCTGCCATCTGGGCTGTACCATGTCCTGTCATGGACTAGTTTCCTGGGGAACCAAGTGTCAGCGACGCAGAGGTTGTTGTGGTGGCAGAGAAGGAGAAGGCGGCGACCGTTGTCGTTTGTAAGCCTGTCAGCAAAAGTTGTACCAACAGGTGAGCCTGTGGACCGATCACTGCTGGAAAGAGTGGCATTGGCGTCAGTGAAAATAATGGTGATGTCATGAGGTGGGGCTTGACCAACAGCCTGATGGAGTTGGTCAAAGAAGGCATCCTTCACATCCTCATCAGCGACATCTGTGGGAGCATAGGAAACAATGACTATCATCTTGCCGTGTTGGTGGAGAAAGCGAGCCGACATCAGTCTGTCGCTCAGAGGAGTCCAGCTGATGAGGCACTGACGAAGGGCCTTTGGGAAGACCCCGGGGCGAAGGAGTGTCCGGACGTTCCACGTGGCGACACGGGTCCTACGACGAAGGTTGATCCGTATTCGTTGGTTCGGGGGCAGGCTGGGGTTCGTTATCGTGTTGGTCAGTTGGGCTCCTTTTTCTGGTCAGTTTCATAACAAAGGAGTTTCTCCTGGATGGGTTGTTAGCCCTCCGCAGGATAATGGGCTGGTGGGGCTGCCACCTCACAGCGTGCCGACAAACTGGGATCTTTGTTTGTAACTTTTCTTCCAACATTTCTTCAAAGTCTTCTTTGATGTCACTCCTTACCTTTTCTATTGAAAAGAAGATCTGGTCTAGATTATCTATCGTATTTTTGTTTACATACTACTCTGCTTTTCCTTTTCCTCTCTTCATTTTAATATTGCAGAGATGCAGTGACAGTTTGAGTTAGAGAGAGAGAGACAACGGGAGACAGAAGGAACATGTCTGCTCCTGTTGAGAACCGGAAGGGGAAATTAGCAGTGTCACAGATTTCAACACATACTATTGTATAAATATCAAGCCGACACTTAAATGTTTTACTTATCCAGAACTTTACTTTGATGGAATCAAGAAATGATTCAAAAACTAGCTGATGTTCCACATTCACACTGACAATTGTTCTCTTGTCAGCAGCAGTTCTTATTGACACAGTGCAGAATTAGTCCACCTCCTACTGGATAATGTCGCCCCCTGGTGGAGGTCAGGGGTAAGTTGATCAGAGTGAATGAAGGTTTCCAGCAGCTTGTGTTTTTGTACAGAGACTGTGGGTTTGCTGTCACTGTGGGCCTCACAGCACAGTAGAACAGAGCAGAGTCTGTCACTGCAGCAGAGGAGATCTGCAGATCCATCTGGGTTTGATCTACACTCACTGCAGCTAACAGTCTGGACTGGGATTTATTTTGTGTTCCCCGGTGGGAGATGAGGAACTTTGGTGGTTTTCCTGGATATTGTCGATACCAGAAGAAAAAATCATAATTATCAGCAGGTTTGTGGTATTTGTAGGACAGAGTAACAGTTGTGTCTTCTGAACCGGACTGTTCTTTCTGGACTGGAGTGAGTTCTTCACAGCTGAAACCTAAAGACACAAGAACTCTGGAATCAATGATGGACATTCAGATGTCATGAAATGAACTGTCTTCATGCTGCATGATCTCCATACCTGTTATAATGTAGAGAAGCAGTAGAGAGGACACACAGTGATGCAGTGACAGCATGTTGAATGAAGCTCATGTTTCAGGTTTGTCCATTAAATTGTACTGACTATGGAAGTTCCCCTATTCGTCAGGAACAGCTTAGCTCCTCCTTCAGTTTCTCTGTCTGATTTCAGGTTTGTATTGTTCTTTTGTTCAGTAACTTCCCCCTGGTGGACAGACAAGGAATGTCATTTTGTGAAAGATGGAGTTGTGTTGTTGTTTATTTGGGAAGTTAAAAGACTTATTGATCGCTGAAGATGAAATTGCTTTTGTTACAGTTTCGCTGTTTCAGAAAGTATGGGGAGAAAAAGTAAAAACACTAAAATTATCCATATTATAATTTGTAGATCAGAAAAAGGTAGATCAGCAAAGCTCAGCTTCAGACCATGATTTTGTCTCAAGTCAGTTATTTGTTCCTTCTTCTGCATAGTCAAGACCCTTCCAGCTTCAGCTGACTATGTGTTCCTGACCCAGTCAAGGCAATTAGTGGAAAGTGAAGGGAAACAAAAGGGCAACTCTGGACTTCCATAAGGACAAATAACACTCTGTCTCATTACCTTTATTGATACATCCAACCACCACTGTCATCAGGAAACTTCTGGAGATGACAGGTCTCTGTGTAGTAGCTAAAGTCAGTGGTGTAAAGAGGAAAGGAGACAGACCTGGCCCTTTTGGGGCCCCAGAGTTGCTGACCACACTGTCGGACACATAGACTTCAACACAAACTGTTGTCTGGAAGTGAGGCGGTCAACAATCCAGAACACTAGAGGATGGTAAACCTGCACAGTCGTCAACTTCTCACCTAGAAGAGAAAAGTCCTCTGGGTTGTGTTCAAAGGACTAGAGAGGTCAACAAACATGACTCTCATGGTGTTTTCTACCTTGTCCAGGTGAGCGTAAACATGATTCACCAGGTAGATGATGGCATCCAATGTTAGGCAAATGTTAGAGGATCTATTAGAGGTTGGACCAGGAGCCGGAGGAACTTCTGGACAACTCTGTGAAGGGTCTTCATGATTGTGGGAGGTCAGCGATACAGGTCTATAATCCATAGCTCCACTTGGCCTTTGTGTATTTTGTTACAGGTCCCTGGGAAGACGTCTCACAGATTACAGGGACACTCTGTAGTCTCAGTCTCATGCTGAAGACATGTTGTAGGACTAAACATAGCTGAGAGGTACAGGATGTAAGCACACTGGGATTGACCCCGTCTGGGACAGCAGCCTTCTGACAATGAAGACGTCTAAACTGACTCCAGCATCTAATATGTCATTGTTCAGACTCACATTACTACTTGAAAGAAAGACTAACAATGAGTCAACACATGATTTGAAATCCAACTGTTTAAACAATGAACCACAGCTGACGTGGACAGATCAGTGAAGTTTAACAGTGTGTGACTCCCTCTGGTGGATGTTGTGGAGGATGCTGTTGTCTGTGCTTCAACAGGTTTTTGTACAGAGTTCTGGTGTTTCCTGTCACTGTGGCCTCAGAACACAGTAGTACACAGCAGAGTCAGACGGCTGGAGGTTCTGGATCTTCAGAGGAACTGATCTTGAGGAGGAATTCAGTCTGGACGAAAATCTCTCTCTGAACTCAGCTTCTGTGTTTCCTTCATCCAGTTTATAGCGACTCAGCATGAATTTGGGGCCGTTGTTTCCATCCTGTTTGTACCAAAGCAGGTTTGGACGTGTGTCGCTGGTGAAATATTTACAGTCGAGTGTGACTGAACCTCCTTCAGGAGCAATGACATCTCCTGTTGTCTGGATCACTTTGTCTTCTCCTTTACATTCTGGGGAAGAAGAGAACAACCAGAGGAAGAGATGAATCAATCAAAAACCTTTATGGTGTGAAAGGGTTTTAAATGACGTGATTTGTGTCTCACCAAAGAAGAGAGCAGCTAGAATCATCCACAGCCAATGCTCCATCTCTACCAGCAGGTTTTAATGATCAGGAGGAACTAGCTGATGTTCCACATTCACACTGACAATTGTTCTCTTGTCAGCAGCAGTTCTTATTGACACAGTGCAGAATTAGTCCACCTCCTACTGGATAATGTCGCCCCCTGCTGGAGGTCAGGGGTAAGTTGATCAGAGTGAATGAAGGTTTCCAGCAGCTTGTGTTTTTGTACAGAGACTGTGGGTTTGCTGTCACTGTGGGCCTCACAGCACAGTAGAACAGAGCAGAGTCTGTCACTGCAGCAGAGGAGATCTGCAGATCCATCTGGGTTTGATCTACACTCACTGCAGCTAACAGTCTGGACGCTGATATATTTCGTGTTACCCAGTGAGAGATGAGGAACTCTGGTGGTTTTCCTGGATATTGTCGATACCAGAAGAAATATTCATAAATATCAGCAGGTTTGTGGTATTTGTAGGACAGAGTAACAGTTGTGTCTTCTGAACCGGACTGTTCTTTCTGGACTGGAGTGAGTTCTTCACAGCTGAAACCTAAAGACACAAGAACTCTGGAATCAATGATGGACATTCAGATGTCATGAAATGAACTGTCTTCATGCTGCATGATCTCCATACCTGTTATAATGTAGAGAAGCAGTAGAGAGGACACACAGTGATGCAGTGACAGCATGTTGAATGAAGCTCATGTTTCAGGTTTGTCCATTAAATTCTGATGACTATGGAAGTTCCTCTCTTCACTATTAGTCAGGAACAGCTTAGCTCCTCCTTCAGTTTCTCTGTCTGATTTGATGTTTGTATTGTTCTTTTGTTCAGTAACTTCCTCCTGTTGTAAAGACAAGGAATGTCATTTCGTGGAAGATGGAGTTGTGTTGTTCTTGTTTATTTAGTAAAGGACGACTCAGACAATCAGAATCAGAATACATTTTTAATTCACAATCTGAAATTGCTTCTCCTACAGTCTCACTGCTCCAGAAAGTCCAACAGAAATGATCAGAGGACACACAATTATCAGAATAAGTAGAAACAAACAAATCAGAATACAATAGGACGGTCTAAAAGAACATCCATGTTCAGTGCACCCTCGAGCGATCGCGCACCAACAATGGCGACTCCACTTCATTGCGGATTTTTGGTCAGCAGTCACGTGGTACCGTACACGCATTCTATTGGCTGACGGCATCCAGAATTGAGCTCGTCCCGTCAGTCTCGGACTTTCATGAAACACAAAAGTGCTTTAAACAGTCGATAAGAGTGTGGGAAAAGGTAATACAGATAGAAGGTGGTTTAATATCAGTAGGTGGAGGGTCATAAACGTGTAAATTACCGTAATTAATTAGATAAATAGATTGTGATCTCCATCGCAAAGTCCTCATCTGCTTGTGGTTCCTGGAACGCATTAACACAAAGACCGAGGGTGCACTGTATATACCGTACTCATCGTCACCCGACTGTTAGAGAGGAGTCGTTTGGTTTGATGTTCACTGGCAGAAAACACTTCCTATGACACTCAGTAGGCGACACAGGAAGGGTCATCCTACTACTGAATGAAAATCTGTGTCCAATCAGTGTGCTGTACAGCAGGTGGGACTGATTGTCCCAGACGACCCTTGACTTGGACAGTGTCCTCCTCTCCAACACCATCGTCAGAGAGTCCAACTTTGCCCCAACAATGACCCCAGCCCTGTGTATCAGTCTGTCCAGTCTGTTGGTGTCTGCTACCCCAGATTACTGCCCCAGTACACCACAGCAAAGAGGAACACACAGACCACCTCAGACTGGTAGAACGTCCTCAGCAAGGTGTTGTAGATGTTAAAGGACTTCAGTACCCTTGGGGAAAACAGGCAGTTTAACAGTGTGTGACTCCCTCTGGTGGATGTTGTGGAGGATGCTGTTGTCTGTGCTTCAACAGGTTTTTGTACAGAGTTCTGGTGTTTCCTGTCACTGTGGGCCTCAGAACACAGTAGTACACAGCAGAGTCAGACGGCTGGAGGTTCTGGATCTTCAGAGGAACTGATCTTGAGGAGGAATTCAGTCTGGACGAAAATCTCTCTCTGAACTCAGCTTCTGTGTTTCCTTCATCCAGTTTATAGCGACTCAGCATGAATTTGGGGCCGTTGTTTCCATCCTGTTTGTACCAAAGCAGGTTTGGACCTGAGGTGCTGGTGAAATATTTACAGTCGAGTGTGACTGAACCTCCTTCAGGAGCAATGACATCTCCTGTTGTCTGGATCACTTTGTCTTCTCCTTTACATTCTGGGGAAGAAGAGAACAGACAGAGGAAGAGATGAATCAATCAAAAACTTTATGGTGTGAAAGGGTTTTAAATGACGTGATTTGTGTCTCACCAAAGAAGAGAGCAGCTAGAATCATCCACAGCCAATGCTCCATCTCTACCAGCAGGTTTTAATGATCAGGAGGAACTAGCTGATGTTCCACATTCACACTGACAATTGTTCTCTTGTCAGCAGCAGTTCTTATTGACACAGTGCAGAATTAGTCCACCTCCTACTGCAGGGATTCCTCAAGTGTGGTGCGCCAGCTGCCTCTAGGGGGTGCACGAGTGTAATGGCAGCTGAGCACCTTGAAATACATAAATAATTAAATAAATAATTTAAACACTTTTTAATGGAGGATTAATAGTTTAAATATTTAAATTCATTCACGGAAATCATTGGTAATTTTCAATTAAAAAATGTTTTGGGAAAATTTTAAATAAAATAAAAAAATACCCAAAATGCACTTGGCTTTCTCCTAGCTACGTGATAGCTTGTTGTGATAGCAACAACAATAACATGCCGAAATGCATAACTGGTTGAAAACGGGCAGTCTGTCCGGGATTAAATCTGGGAGGAATGAAAGAGGACAGGATACTTTGTCCCAACTGAGAGCTGTGAGGTCTACCAGGATGAAGAAATCCAGCAGGAAAAAGAGAGTGATGATGACGAGACAGGGAAACTGAAAATGAGGAGCACAGAACACAGAAAACTCACCCGGACACTTCAACGGGAGAAGGGGGTAAAGAACACGATGAGACTCGTACTCGAAAGAGAAAATATGATGTTGAACTTGGGCCCGGATACAAGCGGCCGAAATGAGTTTCCTCCACAGGGTGTCCAGGCTCTCCCGTAGAGATAGGGTGAGAAGTTTGGTCATCCGGGAGGGACTCGGACTCGAGCCGCTGCTCCTCCGCATCGAGAGGAGCCAGATGAGGTGGCTCGGGCATCTGGTTAGGATGCCTCCTGGACGTCTCCCAAGGTGAGGTGTTCCGGGCACGTCCTACCGGGAGGAGGCCCCGGGGACGACCCAGGACACGCTGGAGAGACTATGTCTCCTGGCTGGCCTGGGAACGCCTTGGGATTCTCCCGGAGGAGCTGGACGAAGTGGCTAGGGAGAGGGAAGTCTGGGCTACCTGGCTTAAGTTGCTGCCCCCGCGACCCGACCCCAGATAAGCGGAAGAGAATGCATGAATGGATGGATGGAACTTGGGCCTATGTTATTTTGATTCTTTGTGGCGGAGTAGCATATTTGTTACCATTTAATAACTGTTACAGTTTGTTCAATAGGCCTATTTGTAACATAGTAATAACTGCTGTTCATCACTCATGTGTAGTCGGCTTGCTCGGCGACCATTTTGACTTAAAATGTTATTATTGTCATTTTTATATTGTTACTATTCTTCTCCCCACCGTTTCTAAAGTCAGAGATCATTAGGCCCATTATTGATCAATCTATTCTGTGTTAACAGGAGCCTATATTATTAAACTTGATACCTATATGGCTATAAAGACTACGCCTTTTCTTTCTTTTTTTTCATGTTTTGGGCATTGGGGGGCGTCAGCTAAGTCGGGAGGTAGAAGTGGGTGCGCAAACTGAAAGGTTTGGGAACTGCTGGCCTACTGGATAATGTCGCCCCCTAGTGGAGGTCAGGGGTAAGTTCATCAGTGAATGAAGGTTTCCAGCAGCTTGTGTTTTTGTACAGAGACTGTGGGTTTGCTGTCACTGTGGGCCTCACAGCACAGTAGAACAGAGCAGAGTCTGTCACTGCAGCAGAGGAGATCTGCAGATCCATCTGGGTTTGATCTACACTCACTGCAGCTAACAGTCTGGACTCAGATTTATTTTGTGTTCCCCAGTGGGAGATGAGGAACTCTGGTGGTTTTCCTGGATATTGTCGATACCAGAAGAAAACATCAGCACCAGTTGCTGGTTTGTGGTATTTGTAGGACAGAGTAACAGTTGTGTCTTCTGAACCGGACTGTTCTTTCTGGACTGGAGTGAGTTCTTCACAGCTGAAACCTAAAGACACAAGAACTCTGGAATCAATGATGGACATTCAGATGTCATGAAATGAACTGTCTTCATGCTGCATGATCTCCATACCTGTTATAATGTAGAGAAGCAGTAGAGAGGACACACAGTGATGCAGTGACAGCATGTTGAATGAAGCTCATGTTTCTGGTTTGTCTATTAAATTGTACTGACTATGGAAGTTCCCCTATTGGTCAGGAACCGCTTAGCTCCTCCTCCAGTTTCTCTGTCTGATTTCAGGTTTGTATTGTTCTTTTGTTCAGTAACTTCCTCCTGGTGGACAGACAAGGAATGTCATTTTGTGAAAGATGGAGTTGTGTTGTTGTTTATTTGGGAAGTTAAAAGACTTATTGATCGCTGAAGATGAAATTGCTTTTGTTACAGTTTCGCTGCTTCAGAAAGTATGCGGAGAAAAAATAAAAACACTAAAATTATCCATATTATAACTGGTAGTTCAAAAAAGGTAGATCAGCAAAGCTCAGCTTCAGACCATGATTTTGTCTCAATTCAGTTATTTGTTCCTTCTTCTGCAAAGTCAAGACCCTTCCAGCGGCAGCTGACTATGTGTTCCTGACCCAGTCAAGGCAATTAGTGGAAAGTGAAGGGAAACAAAAGGGCAACTCTGGACTTCCATAAGGACAAATAACACTCTGTCTCATTACCTTTATTGATACATCCAACCACCACTGTCATCAGGAAACTTCTGGAGATGACAGGTCTCTGTGTAGTAGCTAAAGTCAGTGGTGTAAAGAGGAAAGGAGACAGACCTGGCCCTTTTGGGGCTCCAGAGTTGCTGACCACACTGTCAGACACACAGACTTCAACACAAACGGTTGTCTGGAAGTGAGGCGGTCAACAATCCTGAACACTAGAGGATGGTAAACCTGCACAGCCGTCAACTTCTCACCTAGAAGAGAAAAGTCTTCTGGGTTGTGTTCAAAGGACTAGAGAGGTCAATAAACATGACTCTCATGGTGTTTTCTACCTTGTCCAGATGAGCGTAAACATGATTCACCAGGTAGATGATGGCATCCAATGTTAGGCGAATGTCAGAGGATCCATTAGAGGTTGGACCAGGAGCCGGAGGAACTTCTGGACAACTCTGTCAAGGGTCTTCATGATTGTGGGAGGTCAGCGATACAGGTCTATAATCCATAGCTCCACTTGGCCTTTGTGTATTTTGGTACAGGTCCCTGGGAAGACGTCTTCCAGATTACAGGGACACTCTGTAGTCTCAGTCTCATGCTGAAGACATGTTGTAGGACTAAACATAGCTGAGAGGTACAGGATGTAAGCACACTGGGATTCACCCCGTCTGGGACAGCAGCCTTCTGACAATGAAGATGTCTAAACTGACTCCAGCATCTAATATGTCATTGTTCAGACTCACATTACTACTTGAAAGAAAGACTAACAATGAGTCAACACATGATTTGAAATCCAACTGTTTAAACAATGAACCACAGCTGACGTGGACAGATCAGTGAAGTTTAACAGTGTGTGACTCCCTCTGGTGGATGTTGTGGAGGATGCTGTTGTCTGTGCTTCAACAGGTTTTTGTACAGAGTTCTGGTGTTTCCTGTCACTGTGGGCCTCACAACACAGTAGTACACAGCAGAGTCAGACGGCTGGAGGTTCTGGATCTTCAGAGGAACTGATCTTGAGGAGGAATTCAGTCTGGATGAAAATCTCTCTCTGAACTCAGCTTCTGTGTTTCCTTCATCCAGTTTATAGCGACTCAGCATGAATTTGGGGCCGTTGTTTCCATCCTGTTTGTACCAAAACAGGTTTGGACCTGATTTGCTGGTGAAATATTTACAGTCGAGTGTGACTGAACCTCCTTCAGGAGCAATGACATCTCCTGTTGTCTGGATCACTTTGTCTTCTCCTTTACATTCTGGGGAAGAAGAGAACAAACAGAGGAAGAGATGAATCAATCAAAACCTTTATGGTGTGAAAGGGTTCTAAATGACGTGATTTGTGTCTCACCAAAGAAGAGAGCAGCTAGAATCATCCACAGCCAATGCTCCATCTCTACCAGCAGGTTTTAATGATCAGGAGGAACTAGCTGATGTTCCACATTCACACTGACAATTGTTCTCTTGTCAGCAGCAGTTCTTATTGACACAGTGCAGAATTAGTCCACCTCCTACTGGATAATGTCGCCCCCTGGTGGAGGTCAGGGGTAAGTTGATCAGAGTGAATGAAGGTTTCCAGCAGCTTGTGTTTTTGTACAGAGACTGTGGGTTTGCTGTCACTGTGGGCCTCACAGCACAGTAGAACAGAGCAGAGTCTGTCACTGCAGCAGAGGAGATCTGCAGATCCATCTGGGTTTGATCTACACTCACTGCAGCTAACAGTCTGGACTGGGAATTATTTTGTGTTCCCAGGTGAAAGATGAGGAACTCTGGTGGTTTTCCTGGATATTGTCGATACCAGAAGAAATATTCATAAATATCAGCAGGTTTGTGGTATTTGTAGGACAGAGTAACAGATGTGTCTTCTGAACCGGACTGTTCTTTCTGGACTGGAGTGAGTTCTTCACAGCTGAAACCTAAAGACACAAGAACTCTGGAATCAATGATGGACATTCAGATGTCATGAAATGAACTGTCTTCATGCTGCATGATCTCCATACCTGTTATAATGTAGAGAAGCAGTAGAGAGGACACACAGTGATGCAGTGACAGCATGTTGAATGAAGCTCATGTTTCTGGTTTGGCTATTAAATTGTACTGACTATGGAAGTTCCCCTATTGGTCAGGAACCGTTTAGCTCCTCCTTCAGTTTCTCTGTCTGATTTCAGGTTTGTATTGTTCTTTTGTTCAGTAACTTCCTCCTGGTGGACAGACAAGGAATGTCATTTTGTGAAAGATGGAGTTGTGTTGTTGTTTATTTGGGAAGTTAAAAGACTTATTGATCGCTGAAGATGAAATTGCTTTTGTTACAGTTTCGCTGCTTCAGAAAGTATGCGGAGAAAAAGTAAAAACACTAAAATTATCCATATTATAACTGGTAGTTCAAAAAAGGTAGATCAGCAAAGCTCAGCTTCAGACCATGATTTTGTCTCAATTCAGTTATTTGTTCCTTCTTCTGCAAAGTCAAGACCCTTCCAGCGGCAGCTGACTATGTGTTCCTGACCCAGTCAAGGCAATTAGTGGAAAGTGAAGGGAAACAAAAGGGCAACTCTGGACTTCCATAAGGACAAATAACACTCTGTCTCATTACCTTTATTGATACATCCAACCACCACTGTCATCAGGAAACTTCTGGAGATGACAGGTCTCTGTGTAGTAGCTAAAGTCAGTGGTGTAAAGAGGAAAGGAGACAGACCCGGCCCTTTTGGGGCCCCAGAGTTGCTGACCACACTGTCAGACACACAGACTTCAACACAAACGGTTGTCTGGAAGTGAGTCGGTCAACAATCCAGAACACTAGAGGATGGTAAACCTGCACAGCTGTCAACTTCTCACCTAGAAGAGAAAAGTCTTCTGGGTTGTGTTCAGAGGACTAGAGAGGTCAATAAACATGACTCTCATGGTGTTTTCTACCTTGTCCAGGTGAGCGTAAACATGATTCACCAGGTAGATGATGGCATCCAATGTTAGGCGAATGTCAGACGATCCATTAGAGGTTGGACCAGGAGCCGGAGGAACTTCTGGACAACTCTGTCAAGGGTCTTCATGATTGTGGGAGGTCAGCGATACAGGTCTATAATGATTAGCTCCACTTGGCCTTTGTGTATTTTGGTACAGGTCCCTGGGAAGACGTCTTCCAGATTACAGGGACACTCTGTAGTCTCAGTCTCATGCTGAAGACATGTTGTAGGACTAAACATAGCTGAGAGGTACAGGATGTAAGCACACTGGGATTCACCCCGTCTGGGACAGCAGCCTTCTGACAATGAAGACGTCTAAACTGACTCCAGCATCTAATATGTCATTGTTCAGACTCACATTACTACTTGAAAGAAAGACTAACAATGAGTCAACACATGATTTGAAATCCAACTGTTTAAACAATGAACCACAGCTGACGTGGACAGATCAGTGAAGTTTAACAGTGTGTGACTACCTCTGGTGGATGTTGTGGAGGATGCTGTTGTCTGTGCTTCAACAGGTTTTTGTACAGAGTTCTGGTGTTTCCTGTCACTGTGGGCCTCACAACACAGTAGTACACAGCAGAGTCAGACGGCTGGAGGTTCTGGATCTTCAGAGGAACTGATTTTGAGGAGGAATTCACTGTGGATGAAAATCTCTCTCTGAACTCAGCTTCTGTGTTTCCTTCATCCAGTTTATAGCGACTCAGCATGAATTTGGGGCCGTTGTTTCCATCCTGTTTGTACCAAGACAGGGCTGGAACTGAGATGCTGGTGAAATATTTACAGTCGAGTGTGACTGAACCTCCTTCAGGAGCAATGACATCTCCTGTTGTCTGGATCACTTTGTCTTCTCCTTTACATTCTGGGGAAGAAGAGAACAAACAGAGGAAGAGATGAATCAATCAAAAACTTTATGGTGTGAAAGGGTTTTAAATGACGTGATTTGTGTCTCACCAAAGAAGAGAGCAGCTAGAATCATCCACAGCCAATGCTCCATCTCTACCAGCAGGTTTTAATGATCAGGAGGAACTAGCTGATGTTCCACATTCACACTGACAATTGTTCTCTTGTCAGCAGCAGTTCTTATTGACACAGTGCAGAATTAGTCCACCTCCTACTGGATAATGTCGCCCCCTGCTGGAGGTCAGGGGTAAGTTGATCAGAGTGAATGAAGGTTTCCAGCAGCTTGTGTTTTTGTACAGAGACTGTGGGTTTGCTGTCACTGTGGGCCTCACAGCACAGTAGAACAGAGCAGAGTCTGTCACTGCAGCAGAGGAGATCTGCAGATCCATCTGGGTTTGATCTACACTCACTGCAGCTAACAGTCTGGACTGGGATTTATTTTGTGTTCCCCGGTGGGAGATGAGGAACTCTGGTGGTTTTCCTGGATATTGTCGGTACCAGAAGAAAAAATCATAATTATCAGCAGGTTTGTGGTATTTGTAGGACAGAGTAACAGTTGTGTCTTCTGAACCGGACTGTTCTTTCTGGACTGGAGTGAGTTCTTCACAACTGAAACCTAAAGACACAAGAACTCTGGAATCAATGATGGACATTCAGATGTCATGAAATGAACTGTCTTCATGCTGCATGATCTCCATACCTGTTATAATGTAGAGAAGCAGTAGAGAGGACACACAGTGATGCAGTGACAGCATGTTGAATGAAGCTCATGTTTCTGGTTTGGTTGTTAAATTCTGCTGAATATGGAAGTTCCTCTCTCTTCTATTGGTCAGGAACAGCTTAGCTCCTCCTTCATTCCTTCTGTCTGATTTGATGTTTGTATTGTTCTTTTGTTCAGTAACTTCCTCCTGTTGTAAAGACATGGAATGTCATTTTGTAGAAGATGGAGTTGTGTTTTTATTGTTTATTTAGTAAAGGACGACTCAGACAATCAGAATCAGAATACATTTTTAATTCACAATCTGAAATTGCTTTTCCTACAGTCTCACTGCTCCAGAAAGTCCAACAGAAATGATCAGAGGACACACAATTATCAGAATAAGTAGAAACAAACAAATCAGAATAGAATAGGACAGTCTAAAAGAACATCCATGTACAGTGCGTCCTCAAGCGATCGCGCACCAACAATGGCGACTCCACTTCATTGCGGATTTTTGGTCAGCAGTCACGTGGTACCGTACACGCATTCTATTGGCTGACGGCATCCAGAATTGAGCTCGTCCCTTCAGTCTCGGACTTTCATGAAACACAAAAGTGCTTTAAACAGTCGATAAGAGTGTGGGAAAAGGTAATACAGATAGAAGGTGGTTTAATATCAGTAGGTGGAGGGTTCATAAACGTGTAAATTACCGTAATTAATTAGATAAATAGATTGTGATCTCCATCGCAAACTCCTCATCTGCTTGTGGTTCCTGGAACGCATTAACACAAAGACCGAGGGTGCACTGTATATACCGTACTCATCGTCACCCGACTGTTAGAGAGGAGTTGTTTGATTTGATGTTCACAGGCAGGAAAAACTTCTTATGGTTCCCATGAGGAGACACAGGAAGGGTCATCGTACTACTGAATGAAAATCTGTGTCCAATCAGTGTGCTGTACAGCAGGTGGGACTGATTGTCCCAGAAGACCCTTGACTTGGACAGTGTCCTCCTCTCCAACACCATCGTCAGAGAGTCCAACTTTGCCCCAACAATGACCCCAGCCCTGTGTATCAGTCTGTCCAGTCTGTTGGTGTCTGCTACCCCAGATTACTGCCCCAGTACACCACAGCAAAGAGGAACACACAGACCACCTCAGACTGGTAGAACGTCCTCAGCAAGGTGTTGTAGATGTTAAAGGACTTCAGTGCCCTTGGGGAAAACAGGCAGTTTAACAGTGTGTGACTCCCTCTGGTGGATGTTGTGGAGGATGCTGTTGTCTGTGCTTCAACAGGTTTTTGTACAGAGTTCTGGTGTTTCCTGTCACTGTGGGCCTCACAACACAGTAGTACACAGCAGAGTCAGACGGCTGGAGGTTCTGGATCTTCAGAGGAACTGATTTTGAGGAGGAATTCAGTCTGGATGAAAATCTCTCTCTGAACTCAGCTTCTGTGTTTCCTTCATCCAGTTTATAGCGACTCAGCATCAATTTGGGGCCGTTGTTTCCATCCTGTTTGTACCAAAGCAGGTTTGGACCTGAGATGCTGGTGAAATATTTACAGTCGAGTGTGACTGAAGCTCCTTCAGGAGCAATGACATCTCCTGTTGTCTGGATCACTTTGTCTTCTCCTTTACATTCTGGGGAAGAAGAGAACAAACAGAGGAAGAGATTAATCAATAAAGACCTTTATGGTGTGAAAGGGTTTTAAATGACGTGATTTGTGTCTCACCAAAGAAGAGAGCAGCTAGAATCATCCACAGCCAATGCTCCATCTCTACCAGCAGGTTTTAATGATCAGGAGGAACTAGCTGATGTTCCACATTCACACTGACAATTGTTCTCTTGTCAGCAGCAGTTCTTATTGACACAGTGCAGAATTAGTCCACCTCCTACTGGATAATGTCGCCCCCTGCTGGAGGTCAGGGGTAAGTTGATCAGAGTGAATGAAGGTTTCCAGCAGCTTGTGTTTTTGTACAGAGACTGTGGGTTTGCTGTCACTGTGGGCCTCACAGCACAGTAGAACAGAGCAGAGTCTGTCACTGCAGCAGAGGAGATCTGCAGATCCATCTGGGTTTGATCTACACTCACTGCAGCTAACAGTCTGGACTCGGAATTATTTTGTGTTCCCCGGTGGGAGATGAGGAACTCTGGTGGTTTTCCTGGATATTGTCGATACCAGAAGAAAACATCAGCACCAGTTGCTGGTTTGTGGTATTTGTAGGACAGAGTAACAGTCGTGTCTTCTGAACCAGACTGTTCTTTCTGGACTGGAGTGAGTTCTTCACAGCTGAAACCTAAAGACACAAGAACTCTGGAATCAATGATGGACATTCAGATGTCATGAAATGAACTGTCTTCATGCTGCCTGATCTCCATACCTGTTATAATGTAGAGAAGCAGTAGAGAGGACACACAGTGATGCAGTGACAGCATGTTGAATGAAGCTCATGTTTCAGGTTTGTCTATTAAATTGTACTGACTATGGAAGTTCCCCTATTGGTCAGGAACAGCTTAGCTCCTCCTTCAGTCTCTCTGTCTGATTTCAGGTTTGTATTGTTCTTTTGTTCAGTAACTTCCTCCTGGTGGACAGACAAGGAACTTAATTTTGTGAAAGATGGAGTTGTGTTGTTGTTTATTTGGGAAGTTAAAAGACTTATTGATCGCTGAAGATGAAATTGCTTTTTTTAGTTTCACTGCTTCTGAAAGTATGGGGAGAAAAAGTAAAAACACTAAAATTATCCATATTATAACTGGTACATCAAAAAAGGTAGATCAGCAAAGCTCAGCTTCAGACCATGATTTTCTCTCAATTCAGTTATTTGTTCCTGCTTCTGCAAAGTCAAGACCCTTCCAGCTGCAGCTGACTATGTGTTCCTGACCCAGTCAAGGCAATTAGTGGAGAATGAAGGGTAAAACCAGGAAAACTCTGGCCTTCCATAAGGACAAATAACACTCTGTCCCATTACCTTTATTGATACATCCAACCACCACTGTCATCAGGAACCTTCTGGAGATGACAGGTCTCTGTGTAGGAGCTAAAGTCAGTGGTGTAAAGAGGAAAGGAGACAGACCTGGCCCTTTTGGGGCCCCAGAGTTGCTGACCACACTGTCAGACACACAGACTTGCAGGAACACACACTGTTGTCTGGAAGTCAGGAAGTTAACAATCCAGGACACAGTCGTCAACCTCTCACCTCGAGGAGAAAAGTGATCTCGATGGTGTTCAAAGCACTAGAGAGGTCAATAAACATGACTCTCATGGTGTTTTCTACCTTGTCCAGGTGAGCGTAAACATGATTCACCAGGTAGATGATGGCATCCAATGTCAGGCGAATGTCAGAGGATCCATTAGAGGTTGGACCAGGAGCCGGAAGAACTTCTGGACAACTCTGTCAAGGGTCTTCATGATTGTGGGAGGTCAGCGATACAGGTCTATAATGATTAGCTCCACTTGGCATTTGTGTATTTTGGTACAGGTCCCTGGGAAGACGTCTTCCAGATTACAGGGACACTCTGTAGTCTCAGTCTCATGCTGAAGACATGTTGTAGGACTAAACATAGCTGAGAGGTACAGGATGTAAGCACACTGGGATTCACCCCGTCTGGGACAGCAGCCTTCTGACAATGAAGACGTCTAAACTGACTCCAGCATCTAATATGTCATTGTTCAGACTCACATTACTACTTGAAAGAAAGACTAACAATGAGTCAACACATGATTTGAAATCCAACTGTTTAAACAATGAACCACAGCTGACGTGGACAGATCAGTGAAGTTTAACAGTGTGTGACTCCCTCTGGTGGATGTTGTGGAGGATGCTGTTGTCTGTGCTTCAACAGGTTTTTGTACAGAGTTCTGGTGTTTCCTGTCACTGTGGGCCTCACAACACAGTAGTACACAGCAGAGTCAGACGGCTGGAGGTTCTGGATCTTCAGAGGAACTGATTTTGAGGAGGAATTCACTCTGGATGAAAATCTCTCTCTGAACTCAGCTTCTGTGTTTCCTTCATCCAGTTTATAGCGACTCAGCATGAATTTGGGGCCGTTGTTTCCATCCTGTTTGTACCAAAACAGGGCTGGAACTGAGATGCTGGTGAAATATTTACAGTCGAGTGTGACTGAACCTCCTTCAGGAGCAATGACATCTCCTGTTGTCTGGATCACTTTGTCTTCTCCTTTACATTCTGGGGAAGAAGAGAACAAACAGAGGAAGAGATGAATCAATCAAAAACTTTATGGTGTGAAAGGGTTTTAAATGACGTGATTTGTGTCTCACCAAAGAAGAGAGCAGCTAGAATCATCCACAGCCAATGCTCCATCTCTACCAGCAGGTTTTAATGATCAGGAGGAACTAGCTGATGTTCCACATTCACACTGACAATTGTTCTCTTGTCAGCAGCAGTTCTTATTGACACAGTGCAGAATTAGTCCACCTCCTACTGGATAATGTCGCCCCCTGGTGGAGGTCAGGGGTAAGTTGATCAGAGTGAATGAAGGTTTCCAGCAGCTTGTGTTTTTGTACAGAGACTGTGGGTTTGCTGTCACTGTGGGCCTCACAGCACAGTAGAACAGAGCAGAGTCTGTCACTGCAGCAGAGGAGATCTGCAGATCCATCTGGGTTTGATCTACACTCACTGCAGCTAACAGTCTGGACTCGGATTCATTCTGTGTTACCCAGTGGGAGATGAGGAACTCTGGTGGTTTTCCTGGATATTGTCGATACCAGAAGAAATATTCATAATTATCAGCAGGTTTGTGGTATTTGTAGGACAGAGTAACAGTTGTGTCTTCTGAACCGGACTGTTCTTTCTGGACTGGAGTGAGTTCTTCACAGCTGAAACCTAAAGACACAAGAACTCTGGAATCAGTGATGGACATTCAGATGTAATGAAATGAACTGTCTTCATGCTGCATGATCTCCATACCTGTTATAATGTAGAGAAGCAGTAGAGAGGACACACAGTGATGCAGTGACAGCATGTTGAATGAAGCTCATGTTTCTGGTTTGGTTGTTAAATTCTGCTGAAGATGGAAGTTCCTCTCTCTTCTATTGGTCAGGAACAGCTTAGCTCCTCCTTCATTCTTTCTGTCTGATTTGATTATTGTATTGTTAAGTAACTTCTTCCTGGTGGACAGACAAGGAACTTAATTTTCTGACAGATAGAGTTGTGTTGTTATTGTTTATTTGGGGAATTAAAAGATTTATTGAAACAGACTTATTGCAGTGAAGATGAAATTGCTTTTGCTCCAGTTTCGCTGCTTCAGAAAGTATGAGAGAAAAAGTAGAAACACTTGAAATTATATTATAATTTGTAGATCAAAAAAGGTAGATCAGCGAAGCTCAGCTTCAGACCATGATTTTCTCTCAATTCAGTTACAGGTAGTCGCCGACTTACAACCGCGATTGGGACCGACAGATCGGTCGTAACTCCACTTGGTCGTAAATCGACTCTTACGTAAAAATTAAATCCAGCAGCGCTGGTTCTTGGCTGGGGGTCGTCCGGATCGTCAGCTGGGGCAGCGTGTGGGTTGGTGGGAGTGGGAGACGATCTTTTCATAATCATTGTGAGCTTTGTCTGAATTGTTCGTTTCTTTTTCTCCTCATAAATTTCACGATATGGACGGAAAGCCTCGTTTGCCATCCGTTCAATCCTAGCAAATGTTTCTATGTTCTATGTCCATTTCTTCAAAGTGTGCACGGAGTTTATTTAACAGGGAAAAGCCTTCTGACAAGCCTTTGGTGGTGGACATTTTTTCTGTTTCCTCCTCTTCTTTCTCTGCTTCTCTCTTCTTCTTCCACTCTTTCTTCTTCCAGCGCGATCACTTCTTCATACAGCGCGATCTTTCGTAAGTTCTCCAAGGAGAGGTTTTTTGCCAGTTTCACTATTTTCTCTCGAATCTGATCAAGTTCTCCGTCACTTTCAAATCCAGCAGAAGAGTTCACGTAACGCTTGACAGTTTTTCCATACGCCATTCATACATTTCTCCGTCACAGCCTCCTAAGCAGCCCAGCCCATCAGTAGTGGGCTGGGCTGCTGATCTCAGTGTGACTGAACAGCGTGTGTGCGCCGTGGGGACTGAAGAGAGCGCGGGAGCCTCAGAGCGTGAGTACTGTGGCTGGAGGGAATGCCCGCGTTACCCGGACATTGTGGTCGTAAAGTCGATCGGTCGTAAGTTGCACAGGTCGTAAGTCGACGACTACCTGTATTTGTTCCTGCTTCTGCAAAGTCAAGACCCTTCCAGCTTCAGCTGACTATGTGTTCCTGACCCAGTCAAGGCAATTAGTGGAAAGTGAAGGGTAAAAAAAGGGCAACTCTGGACAACCATGAGGACAAATAACACTCTGTCTCATTACCTTTATTGATACATCCAACCACCATCAGGAAACTTCTGGAGATGACAGGTCTCTGTGTAGTAGCTAAAGTCAGTGGTGTAAAGAGGAAAAGAGACAGACCTGGCCCTTTTGGGGCCCCAGAGTTGCTGACCAAACTGTCAGACACACAGACTTCAACACAAACTCTTGTCTGGAAGTGAGGCGGTCAACAATCCAGAACACTAGAGGATGGTAAACCTGCACAGTCGTCAACTTCTCACCTAGAAGAGAAAAGTCTTCTGGGTTGTGTTCAAAGGACTAGAGAGGTCAATAAACATGACTCTCATGGTGTTTTCTACCTTGTCCAGATGAGCGTAAACATGATTCACCAGGTAGATGATGGCATCCAATGTTAGGCGAATGTCAGAGGATCCATTAGAGGTTGGACCAGGAGCCGGAGGAACTTCTGGACAACTCTGTCAAGGGTCTTCATGATTGTGGGAGGTCAGCGATACAGGTCTATAATGATTAGCTCCACTTGGCCTTTGTGTATTTTGGTACAGGTTCCTGGGAAGACGTCTTCCAGATTACAGGGACACTCTGTAGTCTCAGTCTCATGCTGAAGACATGTTGTAGGACTAAACATAGCTGAGAGGTACAGGATGTAAGCACACTGGGATTCACCCCGTCTGGGACAGCAGCCTTCTGACAATGAAGACGTCTAAACTGACTCCAGCATCTAATATGTCATTGTTCAGACTCACATTACTACTTGAAAGAAAGACTAACAATGAGTCAACACATGATTTGAAATCCAACTGTTTAAACAATGAACCACAGCTGACGTGGACAGATCAGTGAAGTTTAACAGTGTGTGACTCCCTCTGGTGGATGTTGTGGAGGATGCTGTTGTCTGTGCTTCAACAGGTTTTTGTACAGAGTTCTGGTGTTTCCTGTCACTGTGGGCTTCACAACACAGTAGTACACAGCAGAGTCAGACGGCTGGAGGTTCTGGATCTTCAGAGGAACTGATTTTGAGGAGGAATTCAGTCTGGATGAAAATCTCTCTCTGAACTCAGCTTCTGTGTTTCCTTCATCCAGTTTATAGCGACTCAGCATGAATTTGGGGCCGTTGTTTCCATCCTGTTTGTACCAAAGCAGGTTTACATTCGAGAAGCTGGTGAAATATTTACAGTCGAGTGTGACTGAACCTCCTTCAGGAGCAATGACATCTCCTGTTGTCTGGATCACTTTGTCTTCTCCTTTACATTCTGGGGAAGAAGAGAACAAACAGAGGAAGAAATGAATCAATCAAAAACTTTATGGTGTGAAAGGGTTTTAAATGACGTGATTTGTGTCTCACCAAAGAAGAGAGCAGCTAGAATCATCCACAGCCAATGCTCCATCTCTACCAGCAGGTTTTAATGATCAGGAGGAACTAGCTGATGTTCCACATTCACACTGACAATTGTTCTCTTGTCAGCAGCAGTTCTTATTGACACAGTGCAGAATTAGTCCACCTCCTACTGGATAATGTCGCCCCCTGCTGGAGGTCAGGGGTAAGTTCATCACAGTGAATGAAGGTTTCCAGCAGCTTGTGTTTTTGTACAGAGACTGTGGGTTTGCTGTCACTGTGGGCCTCACAGCACAGTAGAACAGAGCAGAGTCTGTCACTGCAGCAGAGGAGATCTGCAGATCCATCTGGGTTTGATCTACACTCACTGCAGCTAACAGTCTGGACTCGGATTTATTTTGTGTTCCCCAGTGGTAGATGAGGAACTCTGGTGGTTTTCCTGGATATTGTCGATACCAGAAGAAAAAATCAGCACCAGTTGCTGGTTTGTGGTATTTGTAGGACAGAGTAACAGTTGTGTCTTCTGAACCGGACTGTTCTTTCTGGACTGGAGTGAGTTCTTCACAGCTGAAACCTAAAGACACAAGAACTCTGGAATCAATGATGGACATTCAGATGTCATGAAATGAACTGTCTTCATGCTGCATGATCTCCATACCTGTTATAATGTAGAGAAGCAGTAGAGAGGACACACAGTGATGCAGTGACAGCATGTTGAATGAAGCTCATGTTTCAGGTTTGTCTATTAAATTCTGATGACTATGGAAGTTCCTCTCTCTTCTATTGGTCAGGAACAGCTTAGCTCCTCCTTCAGTCTCTCTGTCTGATTTTAGATCTGTTTTTATTTCTCTATTACTCTTCCTCCTGGTTGACAAATGAGTAGAATCAATGTTTAGAAGATGAAGTTCAAATTTGAAGGGTTTAAATTCTTTATTAAATTTCACATTGATGATACAACATTATTTATTCATCCGTCAGTCAGGCAGTAGGGCTCTTGTGATGGAGGGGGGGGGTCCCGTCCCTGTGCGTTAACCCAACCAGATGAGTCCGTTTTTTCCAGCACTGGCGGTCTTGTTCCAGCTGCTCTGCATCCTCCACAGCGACTCCCTGTCGTCGGGGGTCGCCCGCAATGACGTCAAGCCCTCGGGTGCGGGGCTTGCCTCGAGGTCATGTCCAGCCTGCGATCTTAGGGTCAAACTGGAGAATGGCTCTTGTTGGGTGATCAGGGGGAAGGCAGAGGACATGACCAAACCAACGGGTACAACGTTGTGCCGCCTGGCAAGAAGCTCTGGGCTGGCACGTGTGGGCTCTAAGCACTTTGTTGGAAACCCGCTGGGGCCACCTGATGTTTTCGTCAGTTCTGAGAGCCCTGCTATCACAACCATCTATACTGGCAGCCAGGGTTTTATTTAAGGGCCAAGTTTCCGAGCAGTAGAGCAGGAAGGAGAGGACGGCAGAGTTTTAAATTCTGAGCTTCGTCTTGCGGGAGAAGGTCTGGTGCCTCCAGAGTGGCTTCCAGAGAGACTGCAGAGCTGATGCTGCCAGAGCTCTTCTACGGAGAATCTCTGGTTCAAGGTCCCCATTGTTCGTTACTATGGACCCCAGATACACAAAGCTCTTGACAGGCTCCACAGTGTCATCCCCCAGCCGCAGGGGAGGTGGATCCGGTCCGTCACCAATATGCATGAATTTGGTTTCGGTCCAGCTCAGTTGTACTCATTCTGATGTACTCATTCCTGATCCTATCCTTCCTGGTCACTCCCAGAGAGAACCTCAGCATCTTCATCTCTGCTACCTCCAGCTCTGTCTCTGCAGCAGAGGAGATCTGCAGATCCATCTGGGTTTGATCTACACTCACTGCAGCTAACAGTCTGGACTGGGATTTATTTTGTGTTCCCAAGTGTGAGATGAGGAACTCTGGTGGTTTTCCTGGATATTGTCGATACCAGAAGAAAACATCAGCACCAGTTGCTGGTTTGTGGTATTTGTAGGACAGAGTAACAGTTGTGTCTTCTGAACCGGACTGTTCTTTCTGGACTGGAGTGAGTTCTTCACAGCTGAAACCTAAAGACACAAGAACTCTGGAATCAATGATGGACATTCAGATGTCATGAAATGAACTGTCTTCATGCTGCATGATCTCCATACCTGTTATAATGTAGAGAAGCAGTAGAGAGGACACACAGTGATGCAGTGACAGCATTTTGAATGAAGCTCATGTTTCAGGTTTGTCTATTAAATTTTACTGACTATGGAAGTTCCCCTATTGGTCAGGAACCGTTTAGCTCCTCCTTCAGTCTCTCTGTCTGATTTCAGGTTTGTATTGTTCTTTTGTTCAGTAACTTCCTCCTGGTGGACAGACAAGGAATGTCATTTTGTGAAAGATGGAGTTGTGTTGTTGTTTATTTGGGAAGTTAAGACTTATTGATCGCTGAAGATGAAATTGCTTTTTTTAGTTTCACTGCTTCTGAAAGTATGGGGAGAAAAAGTAAAAACACTAAAATTATCCATATTATAACTGGTAGATCAAAAAAGGTAGATCAGCAAAGCTCAGCTTCAGACCATGATTTTTTCTCAATTCAGTTATTTGTTCCTGCTTCTGCAAAGTCAAGACCCTTCCAGCTTCAGCTGACTATGTGTTCCTGACCCAGTCAAGGCAATTAGTGGAAAGTGAAGGGAAACAAAAGGGCAACTCTGGACTTCCATAAGGACAAATAACACTCTGTCTCATTACCTTTATTGATACATCCAACCACCACTGTCATCAGGAAACTTCTGGAGATGACAGGTCTCTGTGTAGTAGCTAAAGTCAGTGGTGTAAAGAGGAAAGGAGACAGACCTGGCCCTTTTGGGGCCCCAGAGTTGCTGACCACACTGTCGGACACACAGACATTGCACTGTTTTATAACCCATAGTTCAACAGTCAAGAATCTTAGAGTAACGTTAGATTCAACTCTTGCCTTTGACAAGCATATTAAAGAGGTGACAAACATCGCCTTCTTTCATCTACGTAATATTTACAAAATTATGTCCTCTCTAGCCATGGCTGATGCAGAGATTTTGATTCATGCCTTTGTGTCCTCTAGACTTGACTATTGTAATATTCTGTTATCGGGGTTGCCTCGGTCTAGAACTAGGGGCCTTCAGATGGTTCAGAACACAGCAGCAAGAATATTAACTAAAACTAGGAAATTTGACCACATCACCTCAGTTTTAGCTGCATTGCATTGGCTCCCGATTCATGTTAGATCCGATTTTAAGGTACTCTTATTGACATACAAAAGCATAAATGGGCTTGCTCCAACCTACCTGTCTGATCTTGTTAAACATTACACGCCGACTAGGGCTCTCCGCTCTCAGAATACTGGTCTCTTGTGTGTTCCTAGAGTTAAAAAGAAGTCAGCTGGCCAGAGGGCCTTCTCCTATCGGGCCCCTTTCTTGTGGAATAACCTCCCTATAAATATTAGACAGTCTGAATCTGTAAATGTCTTTAAATCTAGACTCAAAACATATCTGTTCGACCTAACATATAAGTAATATCGGGGGTGGCAGTCTCAATGTTTAGGTTTAGCCTAGTCCTGCCGACGAGCCGTAGGATTTCTTAGTTAGGCCCCTGCCTCCCATTAATCCTCTGCTATTCTGGTCCCTCTAGCACCACTCTTGCCCCTGTTCTCTCTGTCTCTCTCCCTCCTCCTCCTGTTCTCTCTCACAGGCCTTTGTGTGGTGGATCATCGGCAGTCGGCTACCTCTGTCTGCTTCCGTGGCTAGCGATAGCACAAGCTGCAAAGTGGTCCTGTTTCACCATCCACTAGGGGAGTGCTGGTTCTGCCTCATTTGGTTCTGCTGTGGTTTTGGGGAGTTGGCAGAGTAACCTTGACTATAACTTTTTTGAGCTCAATGACTTAGGCACTGTCTGGTCTGTCCTCAGAGTGGTGGATCCTCGGCAATCGGTGACCTCTGTGTGCTTCATCGACTGGTGGTGACTCTCTACTGGATGGATCAGCGTGCCTTTGTCATACATTTATTATTGTTACTGTCATTGTTATTAATACTGTGTTGTTAATCTGTACATGCGGTATCTATTGCTTCGCCTGTCCACTCCTGGAAGAGGGGTCCCTCCTCTGCAGTCTTCCTGAGGTTTCTCCCATCAATTTTTTCCCCTGTTAAAAGGGTTTTGGGGGGAGTTGTTCCTTATCCGATGTGAGGGTCGTATTGCTCGCAGCACACAAAGGTCAGAGGGATATCGTCCATGTGCAGATTGTAAAGCCCTTTGAGACATTGTTTGTGAATCTGGGCTATATAAAAATAAATAAACTTGAAACTTGAAACATAAACACACACTGTTGTCTGGAAGTGAAGCGGTTAACAATCCAGGAGACAGTCGTCAACTTCTCACCTCGAGGAGAAAAGTAATCTCGATGGTGTTCAAAGCACTAGAGAAGTCAATAAACATGACTCTCATGTGGTTATCTACCTTATCCAGGTGACAATAGACATGATTCAGCAGGTAGATGATGGCATCCATTGTTCGGCAAATGTCAGAGAATCTATTAATGGTTGGACCAGGGGCCGGAGGAACTTCCGGACGACTCTGTCGAGGTTCTTCATGATGAGGGAGGCCAGTGCTACAGGTCTATAATCCATAGCTCCACTTGGCTGTGGTGTATTTGGTACAGGTACCAGGGAAGACGCCTTCCAGATTACAGGGACACTCTGTAGTCTCAGTCTAATTCTGAACACATGTAGTGGGTCTGAACATAGCTGATAGGTACAGGATGTAAGCACACTGGGATTCACCCCGTCTGGGACACTAGCCTTCTGACAATGAAGACGTCTAAACTGACTCCAGCATCTAATATGTCATTGTTCTGGACTCACTTTTCTAATTGAAAGAAAGACTAACAATGAATTTTTAAAGCTGTCCTACCAAAGGTACAAAATCTTAACGGGGTAGAAGAATACATAGAGTCAACACATGATTCAAGTGTTTAAACAATGAACCACAGCTGACGTGGACAGATCAGTGAAGTTTAACAGTGTGTGACTCCCTCTGGTGGATGTTGTGGAGGATGCTGTTGTCTGTGCTTCAACAGGTTTTTGTACAGAGTTCTGGTGTTTCCTGTCACTGTGGGCCTCAGAACACAGTAGTACACAGCAGAGTCAGACGGCTGGAGGTTCTGGATCTTCAGAGGAACTGATTTTGAGGAGGAATTCAGTCTGGATGAAAATCTCTCTCTGAACTCAGCTTCTGTGTTTCCTTCATCCAGTTTATAGCGACTCAGCATGAATTTGGGGCCGTTGTTTCCATCCTGTTTGTACCAAAACAGGGTTGGACCTGAGAAGCTGGTGAAATATTTACAGTCGAGTGTGACTGAAGCTCCTTCAGGAGCAATGACATCTCCTGTTGTCTGGATCACTTTGTCTTCTCCTTTACATTCTGGGGAAGAAGAGAACAAACAGAGGAAGAGATGAATCAATAAAGACCTTTATGGTGTGAAAGGGTTTTAAATGACGTGATTTGTGTCTCACCAAAGAAGAGAGCAGCTAGAATCATCCACAGCCAATGCTCCATCTCTACCAGCAGGTTTTAATGATCAGGAGGAACTAGCTGATGTTCCACATTCACACTGACAATTGTTCTCTTGTCAGCAGCAGTTCTTATTGACACAGTGCAGAATTAGTCCACCTCCTACTGGATAATGTCGCCCCCTGGTGGAGGTCAGGGGTAAGTTGATCAGAGTGAATGAAGGTTTCCAGCAGCTTGTGTTTTTGTACAGAGACTGTGGGTTTGCTGTCACTGTGGGCCTCACAGCACAGTAGAACAGAGCAGAGTCTGTCACTGCAGCAGAGGAGATCTGCAGATCCATCTGGGTTTGATCTACACTCACTGCAGCTAACAGTCTGGACTCGGATTTATTTCTTGTTCCCAAGTGTGAGATGAGGAACTCTGGTGGTTTTCCTGGATATTGTCGATACCAGAAGAAAACATCAGCACCAGTTGCTGGTTTGTGGTATTTGTAGGACAGAGTAACAGTTGTGTCTTCTGAACCGGACTGTTCTTTCTGGACTGGAGTGAGTTCTTCACAGCTGAAACCTAAAGACACAAGAACTCTGGAATCAATGATGGACATTCAGATGTCATGAAATGAACTGTCTTCATGCTGCATGATCTCCATACCTGTTATAATGTAGAGAAGCAGTAGAGAGGACACACAGTGATGCAGTGACAGCATGTTGAATGAAGCTCATGTTTCTGGTTTGGTTGTTAAATTCTGCTGAAGATGGAAGTTCCTCTCTCTTCTATTGGTCAGGAACAGCTTAGCTCCTCCTTCATTCTTTCTGTCTGATTTGATTATTGTATTGTTAAGTAACTTCTTCCTGGTGGACAGACAAGGAACTTAATTTTCTGACAGATAGAGTTGTGTTGTTATTGTTTATTTGGGGAATTAAAAGATTTATTGAAACAGACTTATTGCAGTGAAGATGAAATTGCTTTTGCTCCAGTTTCGCTGCTTCAGAAAGTATGAGAGAAAAAGTAGAAACACTTGAAATTATATTATAATTTGTAGATCAAAAAAGGTAGATCAGCGAAGCTCAGCTTCAGACCATGATTTTCTCTCAATTCAGTTACAGGTAGTTGCCGACTTACAACCGCGATTGGGACCGACAGATCGGTCGTAACTCGACTTGGTCGTAAATCGACTCTTACGTAAAAATTCAATCCAGCAGCGCTGGTTCTTGGCTGGGGGTCGTCCGGATCGTCAGCTGGGGCAGCGTGTGGGTTGGTGGGAGCGGGAGACGATCTTTTCATAATCATTGTGAGCTTTGTCTGAATTGTTCGTTTCTTTTTCTCCTCATAAATTTCACGATATGGACGGAAAGCCTCGTTTGCCATCCGTTCAATCCTAGCAAATGTTTCTATGTTCTATGTGCATTTCTTCAAAGTGTGCACGGAGTTTATTTAACAGGGAAAAGCCTTCTGACAAGCCTTTGGTGGTGGACATTTTTTCTGTTTCCTCCTCTTCTTTCTCTGCTTCTCTCTTCTTCTTCCACTCTTTCTTCTTCCAGCGCGATCACTTCTTCATACAGCGCGATCTTTCGTAAGTTCTCCAAGGAGAGGTTTTTTGCCAGTTTCACTATTTTCTCTCGAATCTGATCAAGTTCTCCGTCACTTTCAAATCCAGCAGAAGAGTTCACGTAACGCTTGACAGTTTTTCCATACGCCATTCATACATTTCTCCGTCACAGCCTCCTAAGCAGCCCAGCCCATCAGTAGTGGGCTGGGCTATTGATCTCACAGTGTGACTGAACAGCGTGTGTGCGCCGTGGGGACTGAAGAGAGCGCGGGAGCCTCAGAGCGTGAGTACTGTGGCTGGAGGGAATGCCCGCGTTACCCGGACATTGTGGTCGTAAAGTCGATCGGTCGTAAGTTGCACAGGTCGTAAGTCGACGACTACCTGTATTTGTTCCTGCTTCTGCAAAGTCAAGACCCTTCCAGCTTCAGCTGACTATGTGTTCCTGACCCAGTCAAGGCAATTAGTGGAAAGTGAAGGGTAAAAAAAGGGCAACTCTGGACAACCATGAGGACAAATAACACTCTGTCTCATTACCTTTATTGATACATCCAACCACCATCAGGAAACTTCTGGAGATGACAGGTCTCTGTGTAGTAGCTAAAGTCAGTGGTGTAAAGAGGAAAAGAGACAGACCTGGCCCTTTTGGGGCCCCAGAGTTGCTGACCAAACTGTCAGACACACAGACTTCAACACAAACTCTTGTCTGGAAGTGAGGCGGTCAACAATCCAGAACACTAGAGGATGGTAAACCTGCACAGTCGTCAACTTCTCACCTAGAAGAGAAAAGTCTTCTGGGTTGTGTTCAAAGGACTAGAGAGGTCAATAAACATGACTCTCATGGTGTTTTCTACCTTGTCCAGATGAGCGTAAACATGATTCACCAGGTAGATGATGGCATCCAATGTTAGGCGAATGTCAGAGGATCCATTAGAGGTTGGACCAGGAGCCGGAGGAACTTCTGGACAACTCTGTCAAGGGTCTTCATGATTGTGGGAGGTCAGCGATACAGGTCTATAATGATTAGCTCCACTTGGCCTTTGTGTATTTTGGTACAGGTTCCTGGGAAGACGTCTTCCAGATTACAGGGACACTCTGTAGTCTCAGTCTCATGCTGAAGACATGTTGTAGGACTAAACATAGCTGAGAGGTACAGGATGTAAGCACACTGGGATTCACCCCGTCTGGGACAGCAGCCTTCTGACAATGAAGACGTCTAAACTGACTCCAGCATCTAATATGTCATTGTTCAGACTCACATTACTACTTGAAAGAAAGACTAACAATGAGTCAACACATGATTTGAAATCCAACTGTTTAAACAATGAACCACAGCTGACGTGGACAGATCAGTGAAGTTTAACAGTGTGTGACTCCCTCTGGTGGATGTTGTGGAGGATGCTGTTGTCTGTGCTTCAACAGGTTTTTGTACAGAGTTCTGGTGTTTCCTGTCACTGTGGGCTTCACAACACAGTAGTACACAGCAGAGTCAGACGGCTGGAGGTTCTGGATCTTCAGAGGAACTGATTTTGAGGAGGAATTCAGTCTGGATGAAAATCTCTCTCTGAACTCAGCTTCTGTGTTTCCTTCATCCAGTTTATAGCGACTCAGCATGAATTTGGGGCCGTTGTTTCCATCCTGTTTGTACCAAAGCAGGTTTACATTCGAGAAGCTGGTGAAATATTTACAGTCGAGTGTGACTGAACCTCCTTCAGGAGCAATGACATCTCCTGTTGTCTGGATCACTTTGTCTTCTCCTTTACATTCTGGGGAAGAAGAGAACAAACAGAGGAAGAGATGAATCAATCAAAAACTTTATGGTGTGAAAGGGTTTTAAATGACGTGATTTGTGTCTCACCAAAGAAGAGAGCAGCTAGAATCATCCACAGCCAATGCTCCATCTCTACCAGCAGGTTTTAATGATCAGGAGGAACTAGCTGATGTTCCACATTCACACTGACAATTGTTCTCTTGTCAGCAGCAGTTCTTATTGACACAGTGCAGAATTAGTCCACCTCCTACTGGATAATGTCGCCCCCTGCTGGAGGTCAGGGGTAAGTTCATCACAGTGAATGAAGGTTTCCAGCAGCTTGTGTTTTTGTACAGAGACTGTGGGTTTGCTGTCACTGTGGGCCTCACAGCACAGTAGAACAGAGCAGAGTCTGTCACTGCAGCAGAGGAGATCTGCAGATCCATCTGGGTTTGATCTACACTCACTGCAGCTAACAGTCTGGACTCGGATTTATTTTGTGTTCCCCAGTGGTAGATGAGGAACTCTGGTGGTTTTCCTGGATATTGTCGATACCAGAAGAAAAAATCAGCACCAGTTGCTGGTTTGTGGTATTTGTAGGACAGAGTAACAGTTGTGTCTTCTGAACCGGACTGTTCTTTCTGGACTGGAGTGAGTTCTTCACAGCTGAAACCTAAAGACACAAGAACTCTGGAATCAATGATGGACATTCAGATGTCATGAAATGAACTGTCTTCATGCTGCATGATCTCCATACCTGTTATAATGTAGAGAAGCAGTAGAGAGGACACACAGTGATGCAGTGACAGCATGTTGAATGAAGCTCATGTTTCAGGTTTGTCTATTAAATTCTGATGACTATGGAAGTTCCTCTCTCTTCTATTGGTCAGGAACAGCTTAGCTCCTCCTTCAGTCTCTCTGTCTGATTTTAGATCTGTTTTTATTTCTCTATTACTCTTCCTCCTGGTTGACAAATGAGTAGAATCAATGTTTAGAAGATGAAGTTCAAATTTGAAGGGTTTAAATTCTTTATTAAATTTCACATTGATGATACAACATTATTTATTCATCCGTCAGTCAGGCAGTAGGGCTCTTGTGATGGAGGGGGGGGGTCCCGTCCCTGTGCGTTAACCCAACCAGATGAGTCCGTTTTTTCCAGCACTGGCGGTCTTGTTCCAGCTGCTCTGCATCCTCCACAGCGACTCCCTGTCGTCGGGGGTCGCCCGCAATGACGTCAAGCCCTCGGGTGCGGGGCTTGCCTCGAGGTCATGTCCAGCCTGCGATCTTAGGGTCAAACTGGAGAATGGCTCTTGTTGGGTGATCAGGGGGAAGGCAGAGGACATGACCAAACCAACGGGTACAACGTTGTGCCGCCTGGCAAGAAGCTCTGGGCTGGCACGTGTGGGCTCTAAGCACTTTGTTGGAAACCCGCTGGGGCCACCTGATGTTTTCGTCAGTTCTGAGAGCCCTGCTATCACAACCATCTATACTGGCAGCCAGGGTTTTATTTAAGGGCCAAGTTTCCGAGCAGTAGAGCAGGAAGGAGAGGACGGCAGAGTTTTAAATTCTGAGCTTCGTCTTGCGGGAGAAGGTCTGGTGCCTCCAGAGTGGCTTCCAGAGAGACTGCAGAGCTGATGCTGCCAGAGCTCTTCTACGGAGAATCTCTGGTTCAAGGTCCCCATTGTTCGTTACTATGGACCCCAGATACACAAAGCTCTTGACAGGCTCCACAGTGTCATCCCCCAGCCGCAGGGGAGGTGGATCCGGTCCGTCACCAATATGCATGAATTTGGTTTTGGTCCAGCTCACTCGAAGACCAAGCTTCTCTGCCTCTCCTCTGTATATGACCAGGGCGTCTCTCAGCTGGCTGTAGGATGAGCTGAGTAGGATGGTGTCGTCAGCATACTCCAGGTCGGTAGTTTCCGAGGGACACAACAGGGACTCGCTCACAGACCCTGGACATCAGATGATCAATGATACAGTTAAAAAGGTCAGGAGCGGCCACACAGCCCTGGTGAACGCCACTGGAGATGTGGAACCAGTCAGAGTCTCTACCGTTGATATGGACACAGCTCTCTGCATTGCTGTAGAGCAGCTTGAGCAGGTTAACAATCTTAGGTGGTGCTCCAAGGGTCTGTAGAATGCTCCAGAGTGAGGCATGGCAGACAGTATCAAAGGCAGCCTTCAGATCAATGAACCCGATGTATAGATGGCGATCTTGGCGGAATTCATGGGTCTTCTCTATGAGCAGGCGAATGGCAGAGATGTGGTCTGTGGTGGAGCTGTTAGGCATGAAGCCAGCCTGCTGGAGATGGCGGCTACTTCTGATGGCTGGGAGAGCACGGGTGAGCAAGATCCTGGTGAAGAGCTTTCCGGGGATGGAGAGAAGTGTAATGCCTCTGTGGTTGCTGCAGACTAGCCTGTCACCCTTATGTTTCCAGAAGGGTAGGACGACTCCTCTGGTCCAGTCTCTGGGAAGTCTCTCTGTCTCCCACACATGGTTGAAGGTGTGGGTGAGCCACTCAACAAGACTGTCACCACCAGATTTTAGCATCTCAGCCGTTAATGCACAGATACCAGGGGCTTTCCTGTTGTTGAGTTATTTCAGAGCGGTTCTGACTTCCTCGGGTGTGATGGGATCTGTACTGCAGGCGTCACTAGGGACTGTGGTGTTTGCAGCCGCGATAATGGTGGGATCAGTTGGGGTGGAACTGTGCTGCAAAAGGAGGCTGAAGTGCTCTTTCCAGCGCGCGAGGCAGTCTGCTTCTGTTATGATGTAGCCATCAGAGTCTTTCACCAGGGCTGTCTTGATGCGTGGGCCATTGCGAGCTTGGCACAGCAAAGTGAAGACATGGCTCATGTTGTTGGTATTGGCCGCGGACTCGAGGTGTTCAGCTTGTGCTTGCAAGAAATTCTCCATGTCCTCAGCTATGGCTACATTGCACTGGTGGTTCAGTCGCCAGTAATCAGTCAGGTCGCCTTGGAGCCTGGCTTGGCGCCGCCGATCGATGATGTGGAGTGTCCTCTCCGATACCCGAGGCTTTTTGGGGGAGGATCGAGAGCATCCAAGGACATTATGAGCTGACTGGATGACTCAATCCTTGAGGGTCTGCCGGTCTGTCACTTTGTCAGTGGTCAAGGCATCGAAGGTGCGGCGGACGGAGCAACTGAACTCAGTGGCAATGTTTTGATCACTGAGTAGAGAGGAGTCCAGGCGAGGTTGAGTCTTGGTGTTCTTGTTGGCTCGCAGCTTTAACTTAAGCTTGGCCACCAGCAGGCGGTGGTCAGTGTTGCCAAGCTCTGCTCCTCTACACACGACAGTTGGTGACAAACGACTTCCAGCGTTGGGAGATGAGGATGTGGTCCCACGCTCTCCTGGTTCTGCCATCTGGGCTGTACCATGTCCTGTCATGGACTAGTTTCCTGGGGAACCAAGTGTCAGCGACGCAGAGGTTGTTGTGGTGGCAGAGAAGGAGAAGGCGGCGACCGTTGTCGTTTGTAAGCCTGTCAGCAAAAGTTGTACCAACAGGTGAGCCTGTGGACCGATCACTGCTGGAAAGAGTGGCATTGGCGTCAGTGAAAATAATGGTGATGTCATGAGGTGGGGCTTGACCAACAGCCTGATGGAGTTGGTCAAAGAAGGCATCCTTCACATCCTCATCAGCGACATCTGTGGGAGCATAGGAAACAATGACTATCATCTTGCCGTGTTGGTGGAGAAAGCGAGCCGACATCAGTCTGTCGCTCAGAGGAGTCCAGCTGATGAGGCACTGACGAAGGGCCTTTGGGAAGACCCCGGGGCGAAGGAGTGTCCGGACGTTCCACGTGGCGACACGGGTCCTACGACAAAGGTTGATCCGTATTCGTTGGTTCGGGGGCAGGCTGGGGCTCGTTATCGTGTTGGTCAGTTGGGCTTCTTTTTCTGGTCAGTTTCATAACAAAGGAGTTTCTCCTGGATGGGTTGTTAGCCCTCCGCAAGATAATCGGCTGGTGGGGCTGCCACCTCACAGCGTGCCGACAAACTGGGATCTTTGTTTGTAACTTTTCTTCCAACATTTCTTCAAAGTCTTCTTTGATGTCACTCCTTACCTTTTCTATTGAAAAGAAGATCTGGTCTAGATTATCTATCGTATTTTTGTTTACATACTACTCTGCTTTTCCTTTTCCTCTCTTCATTTTAATATTGCAGAGATGCAGTGACAGTTTGAGTTAGAGAGAGAGAGACAACGGGAGACAGAAGGAACATGTCTGCTCCTGTTGAGAACCGGAAGGGGAAATTAGCAGTGTCACAGATTTCAACACATACTATTGTATAAATATCAAGCCGACACTTAAATGTTTTACTTATCCAGGACTTTACTTTGATGGAATCAAGAAATGATTCAAAAACTAGCTGATGTTCCACATTCACACTGACAATTGTTCTCTTGTCAGCAGCAGTTCTTATTGACACAGTGCAGAATTAGTCCACCTCCTACTGGATAATGTCGCCCCCTGCTGGAGGTCAGGGGTAAGTTCATCACAGTGAATGAAGGTTTCCAGCAGCTTGTGTTTTTGTACAGAGACTGTGGGTTTGCTGTCACTGTGGGCCTCACAGCACAGTAGAACAGAGCAGAGTCTGTCACTGCAGCAGAGGAGATCTGCAGATCCATCTGGGTTTGATCTACACTCACTGCAGCTAACAGTCTGGACTCGGATTTATTTCTTGTTCCCAAGTGTGAGATGAGGAACTCTGGTGGTTTTCCTGGATATTGTCGATACCAGAAGAAAACATCAGTACCAGTTGCTGGTTTGTGGTATTTGTAGGACAGAGTAACAGTTGTGTCTTCTGAACCGGACTGTTCTTTCTGGACTGGAGTGAGTTCTTCACAGCTGAAACCTAAAGACACAAGAACTCTGGAATCAATGATGGACATTCAGATGTCATGAAATGAACTGTCTTCATGCTGCATGATCTCCATACCTGTTATAATGTAGAGAAGCAGTAGAGAGGACACACAGTGATGCAGTGACAGCATGTTGAATGAAGCTCATGTTTCTGGTTTGTCTATTAAATTGTACTGACTATGGAAGTTCCCCTATTGGTCAGGAACAGCTTAGCTCCTCCTTCAGTTTCTCTGTCTGATTTCAGGTTTGTATTGTTCTTTTGTTCAGTAACTTCCTCCTGGACAGACAAGGAATGTCATTTTGTGAAAGATGGAGTTGTGTTGTTGTTTATGTGGGAAGTTAAAAGACTTATTGATCGCTGAAGATGAAATTGCTTTTGTGACAGTTTCGCTGTTTCAGAAAGTATGGGGAGAAAAAGTAAAAACACTAAAATTATCCATATTATAATTGGTAGATCAAAAAAGGTAGATCAGCAAAGCTCAGCTTCAGACCATGATTTTCTCTCAATTCAGTTATTTGTTCCTGCTTCTGCAAAGTCAAGACCCTTCCAGGTGCAGCTGACTATGTGTTCCTGACCCAGTCAAGGCAATTAGTGGAAAGTGAAGGGAAACAAAAGGGCAACTCTGGACCACCATAAGGACAAATAACACTCTGTCTCATTACCTTTATTGATACATCCAACCACCATCAGGAAACTTCTGGAGATGACAGGTCTCTGTGTAGTAGCTAAAGTCAGTGGTGTAAAGAGGAAAGGAGACAGACCTGGCCCTTTTGGGGCCCCAGAGTTGCTGACCACACTGTCAGACACACAGACTTCAACACAAACTGTTGTCTGGAAGTGAGGCGGTCAACAATCCAGAACACTAGAGGATGGTAAACCTGCACAGTCGTCAACTTCTCACCTAGAAGAGAAAAGTCCTCTGGGTTGTGTTCAAAGGACTAGAGAGGTCAATAAACATGACTCTCATGGTGTTTTCTACCTTGTCCAGATGAGCGTAAACATGATTCACCAGGTAGATGATGGCATCCAATGTTAGGCAAATGTTAGAGGATCTATTAGAGGTTGGACCAGGAGCCGGAGGAACTTCTGGACAACTCTGTCAAGGGTCTTCATGATTGTGGGAAGTCAGCGATACAGGTCTATAATGATTAGCTCCACTTGGCCTTTGTGTATTTTGGTACAGGTCCCTGGGAAGACGTCTTCCAGATTACAGGGACACTCTGTAGTCTCAGTCTCATGCTGAAGACATGTTGTAGGACTAAACATAGCTGAGAGGTACAGGATGTAAGCACACTGGGATTCACCCCGTCTGGGACAGCAGCCTTCTGACAATGAAGACGTCTAAACTGACTCCAGCATCTAATATGTCATTGTTTAGACTCACATTACTACTTGAAAGAAAGACTAACAATGAGTCAACACATGATTTGAAATCCAACTGTTTAAACAATGAACCACAGCTGACGTGGACAGATCAGTGAAGTTTAACAGTGTGTGACTCCCTCTGGTGGATGTTGTGGAGGATGCTGTTGTCTGTGCTTCAACAGGTTTTTGTACAGAGTTCTGGTGTTTCCTGTCACTGTGGGCCTCACAACACAGTAGTACACAGCAGAGTCAGATGGCTGGAGGTTCTGGATCTTCAGAGGAACTGATCTTGAGGAGGAATTCAGTCTGGATGAAAATCTCTCTCTGAACTCAGCTTCTGTGTTTCCTTCATCCAGTTTATAGCGACTCAGCATGAATTTGGGGCCGTTGTTTCCATCCTGTTTGTACCAAAGCAGGTTTGGACGTGTGTCGCTGGTGAAATATTTACAGTCGAGTGTGACTGAACCTCCTTCAGGAGCAATGACATCTCCTGTTGTCTGGATCACTTTGTCTTCTCCTTTACATTCTGGGGAAGAAGAGAACAAACAGAGGAAGAGATGAATCAATAAAGACCTTTATGGTGTGAAAGGGTTTTAAATGACGTGATTTGTGTCTCACCAAAGAAGAGAGCAGCTAGAATCATCCACAGCCAATGCTCCATCTCTACCAGCAGGTTTTAATGATCAGGAGGAACTAGCTGATGTTCCACATTCACACTGACAATTGTTCTCTTGTCAGCAGCAGTTCTTATTGACACAGTGCAGAATTAGTCCACCGCCTACTGGATAATGTCGCCCCCTGGTGGAGGTCAGGGGTAAGTTGATCAGAGTGAATGAAGGTTTCCAGCAGCTTGTGTTTTTGTACAGAGACTGTGGGTTTGCTGTCACTGTGGGCCTCACAGCACAGTAGAACAGAGCAGAGTCTGTCACTGCAGCAGAGGAGATCTGCAGATCCATCTGGGTTTGATCTACACTCACTGCAGCTAACAGTCTGGACTGGGATTTATTTTGTGTTCCCAAGTGAGACATGAGGAACTCTGGTGGTTTTCCTGGATATTGTTGATACCAGAAGAAAACATCAGCACCAGTTGCTGGTTTGTGGTATTTGTAGGACAGAGTAACAGTTGTGTCTTCTGAACCGGACTGTTCTTTCTGGACTGGAGTGAGTTCTTCACAGCTGAAACCTAAAGACACAAGAACTCTGGAATCAATGATGGACATTCAGATGTAATGAAATGAACTGTCTTCATGCTGCATGATCTCCATACCTGTTATAATGTAGAGAAGCAGTAGAGAGGACACACAGTGATGCAGTGACAGCATGTTGAATGAAGCTCATGTTTCTGGTTTGGCTATTAAATTGTACTGACTATGGAAGTTCCCCTATTGGTCAGGAACCGCTTAGCTCCTCCTCCAGTTTCTCTGTCTGATTTCAGGTTTGTATTGTTCTTTTGTTCAGTAACTTCCTCCTGGTGGACAGACAAGGAATGTCATTTTGTGAAAGATGGAGTTGTGTTGTTATTGCTTATTTGAGAATAGATAGATAGATAGATAGATAGATAGATAGATAGATAGATAGATAGATAGATAGATAGATAGATAGATAGATAGATAGATAGATAGATAGATAGATAGATAGATAGATAGATAGATAGATAGATAGATACTTTATTAATCCCGGAGGAAATTGCATATATCCACTGCTCAGGCATTAAATAACAAATAATACTGGATAAACACCAGGAGAAAAGGAAACACTGACACCACAAGACATACCACAAGACATACATTACACTAACAGACAGACACATGCAACACTAACAGGACTTATATGCTAAACTATAACTAAAATATAAACAGTATAAAATTTAAAAATATTACAGTATTAAAATATAAACAGTATAAAATAAAATCTAAACAGTATAAAATTGAATTAAAATATAAAACAGTATAAAAAATAAATAAATTATATATATATATACATTCATTCATTCATTCATTTTCCAAATCCGCTTAATCCGCTAACGCAGGTCGCGGGGTAGCCAGTGCCTATCCTGGCAGTCTCAGGGCGTGAGGCGGGGGACACTCCAGGCACGACGCCAGTGCACCGCGGAGCCACATAGAAACAAACAAATCATTCACTCACACACTCACTCCTATGGTCAATTTGGGACCGGCCAATCAACCTGAAGCGCATGCTTTTGGAGGTGGGAGGAAGCCGGAGAACCCGGAGAGAACCCACGCAGACACGGGGAGAGAATGCGAACTCCGCACAGAGCGGGACTCGAACCCGGGTCCGCTGTGTTGTGAGGCAGCAGCGCTAACCACTGCGCCACCGTGTCGCCCTATATATATACAACAGTATAAAATTAAATTTAAATTAAATTAAATTAAATCCATATTCAACCCCGTGCTGACCTCGCCACCTCCCCCCCGCTCCTCCTGAGAGAGTCATTGTACCCCCTGATGGCACGGGGCACAAAGGAGGACCTCAGCCTCTCTGTGGAGGCGCTGTGTGACAGCAGTCTGCCGCTGAAGGTGCTTCTCTGCTGGGAGAAGGTGGTGTGTAGGGGGTGCCTGGTGTTGTTCATGATGGCCTTAATTTTAGACATGGTCCTGCTCTCCAGAAGCGTATCCACAGAGTCCAGGCTCAGCCCGACCACTGAGCCTGCTCTGCGGATGAGTCTGTTCAGACGGTCCATATCTCTTTTCCTGGCCCCCCCACCCCAACACACAATGGCGTATGACAGCACACTGGAGACTACGGACTGATAGAACATGAGAAGGAGCTCAGGACAGATGTTGAAGGAGGCCAGCCTCCTTAGGAAGTACATCCTGCTCTGCCCCTTCTTGTACACACAGTTGGAGTTGAGTGACCAGTCCAGTCTGCTGTCTAGCTGCAGTCCCAGGTACTTATAGTTTCCTACCACCTCCACCTCACTGCCTTTGATGATCACCGGCTGTGGAGAGGGAGGTGCCCGCCGGAAATCCAGAACCATCTCCTTAGTCTTGGAGACGTTGAGCTGGAGCTGGTTCTGTTGGCACCACTCCACGAAGTCAGCCACCAATGCCCTGTACCCCCCCTCATCACCCTCCCGGATACATGCCACTATCGCGGTGTCATCGGAGTACTTCTGTATGTGGCATGTATCCGAGTTGTGCTTGAAGTCTGATGTGTAGAGGGTGAAGAGAATGGGGGACAGAACGGTCCCCTGTGGCGCCCCCGTGCTGCTGGTCACCATAGAAGACAAACAGTCCCCCATACGGACGTACTGGGGTCTGTCCGTTAGGTAGTCCGTAATCCAGCTCACGAGGTAGGGGTCCACAGCCATGGAGGTCAGTTTATCCTGCAGGAGCTGGGGCTGGATGGTGTTGAAGGCACTCGAAAAGTCGAAGAAGAGCACTCTGACGGCACAGCCCCCGGCGTCCAGGTAGGAGAGTGTGCGGTGGAGGAGGTACATGACAGCATCGTCAACCCCAACCTTGGCCTGATAGGCAAACTGGAGAGGGTCCATAGCACCCTGCACCTGTGGACGCATGAGCTCCAGGACCAGTCGCTCTAGGGTCTTCATTACGTGGGAGGTAAGAGCGACCGGTCGGTGGTCGTTGAGCTCAGTAGGGCGTCCTTTCTTGGGTACAGGGACAATGCAGGAGGTCTTCCACAGTGACGGGACCCTCCCCAGCCGCAGACTGAGGTTGAACAATTGTTGCAGGGGGTCCCCTAGTTCCGAAGCACAGGCTCGGAGGAGTCTTGGGGAGACCTTATCTGGTCCAGCCGCCTTGTAGGGACGGAGCCTCCTCAGCGTTGTCGTCACCAGGTCTGCAGTGATGATGGTCTCGGTCGTGGTGGGAGCAGGAGGTTGTGGCGAGGTTGGAAGTCCAGTGGTTGAGGTGGGGCCGTTGAGCTTCGCAGTTCTTGGAGTGGGCTCGGGAGAAGTGGGGGTGGAAGGAGAGGAAGGACAGGAGGAGGGAGCATCAGTGGAGCGGTCTGTAGGGCCAGAAGAGGCCTGTAGGCCAGGAGAGGTCTGTAGGCCAGGAGAGGCCTGGTACGAGGAGCCGGGAGTGGTGGGGGAGCTGAACCGATTGAAAAAGCTGTTAAGTTCATTCGCTCGTTCAATATTCCCCTCCACAGTGCTGCGCCCTTTCCCGTGTCCGGTGATGGTTCTCATCCCATTCCAGACCTCCCGCACTTGGTTGCGCCCCAGCTGCTTCTCCAGCTTCCTCCTGTACGCCTCCTTGGCCTCCCTCAGGCAGAGTCTCACTTCCTTCTGGGCCTTCCTCATCTCCTCCTCGTTCTTGCTCCTGAACGCCCGCTTCTTCCTGTTCAGGACAGCCTTGACTTCCTTGGTTACCCATGGTTTGTTGTTGGGGTAACACCTGATTGTCCTGACAGGGGCCACGGTGTCCACACAGAAGTTCATGTAGTCTGTAAAACACTGAGCTGCCCCCTCAATGTCTTCCCCATGTGAGCCCACAATAACATCCCAGTCGGTGGTCTGGAAGCAGTTCCTCAGCATCTCCTCTGCTTCCGGGGACCACCTCCTGACCTGTCGTGTTGTTGCTGGCAGCCGTTTCACCAGCGGGATGTAGGTGGGCTGTAGGTACACTAGGTTATGGTCTGATTTACCTAGTGGAGGGAGGGGGGTGGCGGTGTATGCCTCCTTAGCATTAGTGTAGAACAGATCGATGGTTCTGTTCTTCCGTGTGGGACAGTCTACACACTGGACCATTGTGGGGAGAGATGAGTCCAAGGTTACGTGATTAAAGTCACCGGTGATAATGATGAGCGCCTCCGGGTGCTGGGTCCGTAGAGCAGAGGTGGTCCCACAGATGGTCTCGCGTGCCGTCTCAGGGTCCGCACGTGGAGGGATGTAGACGGCGAGGACGATGACGTGTGAGAATTCACGCGCCGGGTAGTAGGGTCTGATGCTAACAGCTGTTAGCTCCAGGTCGCGGTTACACAGTGTTGATTTCACCGTCACATGTCCCGGATGGCACCATCTATCGTTGGTGTAGATGATTAATCCACCTCCTTTCTTCTTACCGGTGGTGTTCGTGTCCCGGTCCGCTCGGACGGAGGAGAAGCCGGTTAGTCGGACGTTAGCGTCCGGCACGTCACCAGTTAGCCACGTCTCTGAGAACACCAACAAGCTGGTCTCCCGGTAGCGATGATCAGTCCTGCACAGCGCCGTCAGTTCGTCCAACTTGTTGGGTAGAGAGTTCACGTTCCCCGTGATGACGGAGGGGACGGAGGGCTTGACTCTCCTCCGGTTAGCGGCTCTAGCCGTTAGTCTAGTCCTTTCAACTCGACTCAACAGGTTTTTGTACAGAGTTCTGGTGTTTCCTGTCACTGTGGGCCTCACAACACAGTAGTACACAGCAGAGTCAGACGGCTGGAGGTTCTGGATCTTCAGAGGAACTGATCTTGAGGAGGAATTCAGTCTGGATGAAAATCTCTCTCTGAACTCAGCTTCTGTGTTTCCTTCATCCAGTTTATAGCGACTCAGCATGAATTTGGGGCCGTTGTTTCCATCCTGTTTGTACCAAAGCAGGTTTGGACGTGTGTCGCTGGAGAAATATTTACAGTCGAGTGTGACTGAACCTCCTTCAGGAGCAATGACATCTCCTGTTGTCTGGATCACTTTGTCTTCTCCTTTACATTCTGGGGAAGAAGAGAACAAACAGAGGAAGAGATGAATCAATCAAAAACCTTTATGGTGTGAAAGGGTTTTAAATGACGTGATTTGTGTCTCACCAAAGAAGAGAGCAGCTAGAATCATCCACAGCCAATGCTCCATCTCTACCAGCAGGTTTTAATGATCAGGAGGAACTAGCTGATGTTCCACATTCACACTGACAATTGTTCTCTTGTCAGCAGCAGTTCTTATTGACACAGTGCAGAATTAATCCACCTGCTACTGGATAATGTCGCCCCCTGGTGGAGGTCAGGGGTAAGTTGATCAGAGTGAATGAAGGTTTCCAGCAGCTTGTGTTTTTGTACAGAGACTGTGGGTTTGCTGTCACTGTGGGCCTCACAGCACAGTAGAACAGAGCAGAGTCTGTCACTGCAGCAGAGGAGATCTGCAGATCCATCTGGGTTTGATCTACACTCACTGCAGCTAACAGTCTGGACTCGGAATTAGTTCTTGTTCCAAAGTGGGAGATGAGGAACTCTGGTGGTTTTCCTGGATATTGTCGATACCAGAAGAAAACATCAGCACCAGTTGCTGGTTTGTGGTATTTGTAGGACAGAGTAACAGTTGTGTCTTCTGAACCGGACTGTTCTTTCTGGACTGGAGTGAGTTCTTCACAGCTGAAACCTAAAGACACAAGAACTCTGGAATCAATGATGGACATTCAGATGTCATGAAATGAACTGTCTTCATGCTGCATGATCTCCATACCTGTTATAATGTAGAGAAGCAGTAGAGAGGACACACAGTGATGCAGTGACAGCATGTTGAATGAAGCTCATGTTTCTGGTTTGGTTGTTAAATTCTGCTGAATATGGAAGTTCCTCTCTCTACTATTGGTCAGGAACAGCTTAGCTCCTCCTTCAGTCTCTCTGTCTGATTTTAGATCTGTTTTTATTTCTCTATTACTCTTCCTCCTGGTTGACAAGTGAGTAGAATCAATGTTTAGAAGATGAAGTTCAAATTTGAAGGGTTTAAATTCTTTATTAAATTTCACATTGATGATACAACATTATTTATTCATCCGTCAGTCAGTCAGTAGGGCTCTTGAGATGGGGGCGGGGGGGGGGGTTCCCGTCCCTGTGCGTTAACCCAACCAGATGAGTCCGTTTTTTCCAGCACTTGCGGTCTTGTTCCAGCTGCTCTGCATCCTCCACAGCGACTCCCTGTCGTCGGGGGTCGTCCGCAATGACGTCAAGCCCTCGGGTGCGGGGCTTGCCTCGAGGTCATGTCCAGCCTGCGGTCTTAGGGTCAAACTGGAGAATGGCTCTTGTTGGGTGATCAGGGGGAAGGCAGAGGACATGACCAAACCAACGGGTACAACGTTGTGCCGCCTGGCAAGAAGCTCTGGGCTGGCACGTGTGGGCTCTAAGCACTTTGTTGGAAACCCGCTGGGGCCACCTGGAGTTTTCGACAGTTCTGAGAGCCCTGCTATCACAACCATCTATACTGGGTTTTATTTAAGGGCCAAGTTTCCGAGCCGTAGAGCAGGATGGAGAGGACGGCAGAGTTTTAAATTCTGAGCTTCGTCTTGCGGGAGACGGTCTGGTGCCGCCAGAGTGGCTTCCAGAGAGACTGCAGAGCTGATGCTGCCAGAGCTCTTCTACGGAGAATCTCTGGTTCAAGGTCCCCATTGTCCGTCACTATGGACCCCAGATACACAAAGCTCTTGACAGGCTCCACAGTGTCATCCCCCAACTGCAGGGGAGGTGGATCCGGTCCGTCACCAACATGCATGAATTTGGTTTTGGTCCAGCTCAGTTGTACTCATTCTGATGTACTCATTCCTGATCCTATCCTTCCTGGTCACTCCCAGAGAGAACCTCAGCATCTTCATCTCTGCTACCTCCAGCTCTGTCTCCTGTCTTTTCCTCAGTGACACTGTCTCTAGACCAAACAACATCGCTGGTCTCACCACAGTTTTGTACACCTTTCCTTTCATTTTAGCTGAAACTCTTCTATCACACATCACACCTGACACTTTCCTCCACCCGTTCCATCCTGCCTGGACACGCTTCTTCACCTCTTTTCCACACTCTCCATTGCTCTGGACTGTTGACCCAAAAAATCCTCCACCTTCTTGATCTCTTCTCCCTGTAACCTCACTCTTCCACTTGGTTTCCTCTCCTTCACACACATGTACTCTGTCTTACTGCGGCTAACCTTCATTCCTCTCCTTTCCAGGACAAACTTCCACCTCTCTAGCTTCTCCTCCACCTGTTCCCTGCTCTCACTGCAGATCACAATGTCATCTGCAAACATCATAGTCCATGGAGATTCCTGTCTGACCTCGTCTGTCAGCCTGTCCATCACCATAGCAACAAGAAGGGGCTCAGAGCTGATCCCTGATGCAGTCCCACCTCCACCTTGAACTCCTCTGTCACACCTACACACACCTCACCACTGTCTTACAGTCCTCATACATGTCCTGCACCGCTCTAACATACTTCTCTGCCACTCCAGACTTCCTCATACAATACCACAGTTCCTCTCTGGACACCCTGTCATCAGCTTTCTCCAGATCTACAAAAACACAATGCAGCTCCCTCTGGCCTTCTCTGTACTTCTCTATCAACATCCCAAAGCAAATACTGCATCTGTAGTACTATTTTTTGGCATGAAACCATACTGCTGCTCACAAATGTTCACTTCTGCCCTTAGTCTAGCTTCCACTACTCTCTCCCATAACTTCATTGTATGGCTCATCAGCTTTATTCCTCTGTAGTTGCCACAACTCTGCACATCTCCCTTGTTCTTAAAAATGGGCACCAGCACACTTCTCCTCCATTCCTCAGGCATCTTCTCACCATCTAAGATCCTGTTGAACAACCCAGTCAGAAACTCTACCGCCACCTCTCCTAGACACTTCCATACCTCTACAGGTATATCATCAGGACCAACTGCCTTTCCACTCTTCATCCTCTTCAGTGCCCTCCTCACTTCATCCTGACTAATCTTTGCTACATCCTGGTCCACTTCAGTCACCTATTCTAGTATTTGTTCTCTCTCATTTTCCTCGTTCAACAACTTTTCAAAGTACTCTTTCCATCGTCCCATCACACTACTGGCACCTGTCAATAGACTTCCATCCCTATCCTTAATCACCCTAACCTACTGCACGTCCTTCCCATCTCTGTCTCTCTGTCTTGCCAACCTGTATAGATCAGTCTCTCCCTCCTTACTATCCAACCTAGCATACAAGTCATCATAAGCTTCTTGTTTGGCCTTTGCTACCTCTACCTTCACCTTACGCTGCATCTCCCTGTACTCCTGTCTACTCTCCTCAGTCCTCTCAGTGTCCCACTTCTTCTTAGCTAACCTCTTTCTCTGTATACACTCCTGTACCTCCTCATTCCACCACCAAGTCTCCTTATCTACTTTCCTTCCAGATGACACACCAAGTACTCTCCTACCTGTCTCCCTGATCACATTAGCTGTAGTTGTCCAGTCATCTGGAAGCACCTCCTGACCACCCAGAGCCTGTCTTAACTCCTTCCTAAAAGTCATGCAACACTCTTCCTTTTTCAGCTTCCGCCATTTCGTCTTCTGCTCTGCCTTTGTCCTCTTCATCTTCCTCTCCACCAGAGTCATCCTACACACCACCATCCTATGCTGTTTGGCTACACTCTCACCTACCACTACTTTGCAGTCACTGATCTCTTTCAGGTTACACCGTCTACACCAGATGTAGTCTACCTGTGTGCTCCTACCGCCACTCTTATAGGTCACTCTATGTTCCTGCCTCTTCTGGAAGAAAGTATTCACTACAGCCATTTCCATCCTTTTTGCAAAGTCAACTACCATCTGTCCTTCTGCGTTCCTCTCCTGGATACCAAACCTGCCCATCACCTCCTCATCACCTCTGTTTCCTGCACCAACATGTCCATTGAAGTCTGCTCCAATGACAACTCTCTCACTTCTAGGCATGCTCTCCATCACTTCATCAAAGTCCAACCAGAATTTCTCCTTCTCCTCCAGCTCACATCCTACCTGTGGAGCATACCCACTAACAACATTGAACATCACACATTCTATTTCTAGCTTCAGACTCATCACTCTATCCGACACTCTTTTTACCTCCAGGACATTCCTAACAAACTCCTCCTTCAAGATAACTCCTCCTCCATTTCTCTTCCCATCTATACCATGATAGAACAACTTGAACCCTGCTCCTAAACTTCTAGCCTTGCTACCTTTCCACCTGGTCTCCTGGATACACAGTATGTCTACCTTCCTCCTCTGCATCATGTCAACCAACTCTCTACCTTTTCCTGTCATAGTTCCAACATTCAACGTCCCTACTCTCAGTCCTATACTCTTGGTGTTCCTCTTCTCTCTCTTCCTACAAACACACTTTCCTCCTCTCCTTTGTCGACCAACAGTAATCCAATTTCCACCGGCGCCCTGTAGGTCAACAGCGCCGATAGCGGTCGTTGTTAACCCGGGCCTCGACCGATCCGGTATGGAAGACATAGGTTTGATTTGCATCTTTGATTTGGCAAAAGTTTTACGCCGGATGCCCTTCCTGACGCAACCCTCTGTATTTATCCGGGCTTGGGACCGGCACAATAAGACACTGGCTTGTGTCCTCTTGTGGCTACATTAGATTTCAACACATACTATTGTATAAATATCAAACCAACACTTAATTGTTTTACTTTTCCAGGACCTTCCTTTGAACAATGAACCACAGCTGATGTAGACAGATCAGTGATGTTTAACAGTGTGTGACTCCCTCTGGTGGATGTTGTGTCAACTGTGTAACAGTTGTGTCTTCTGAACCGGACTGTTCTTTCTGGACTGGAGTGAGTTCTTCACAGCTGAAACCTAAAGACACAAGAACTCTGGAATCAATGATGGACATTCAGATGTCATGAAATGAACTGTCTTCATGCTGCATGATCTCCATACCTGTTATAATGTAGAGAAGCAGTAGAGAGGACACACAGCTTCTGGTTGGCTCGAACGGAGATCGTTCTGGTGACCGTGACATCATCCATGCATTTCCTCATGTATGCAGTGACGGTCTCCGTGTACTCCTGGAGGTCTGTGGTGTTGTTGTGGGTGGCTGCGTCTTTGAATACGCTCCAGTCTATGGTTGAGAACCAGTCCTGGAGTGCCTGTGACGACCCATCAGGACACACCCATATATGACTTTTCACAGGTTTAACGACTCTAACCAACGGTCTGTATGCGGGCGTTAGCATAACAGTGGTGTGGTCTGACGCCCCCAGGTGGGGGAGGGCGCGGGCCTTGTAGGCATCTTTATGTGGCGTGTAGACATTGTCCAGGATGTTAGCTCCTCTGGTGGCAAAGTTGATATGTCTAGGTAATTTTGGAAACACACTCTTGGGGTTTGCGTGGTTGAAGTCCCCCACCAGAATGATGAAGGCATCTGGGTGAGCTGTCTGCTGCTCACTGATGAGATGGTAGAGATCATTCAGTGCCTCACTCCTTCTGTTGGAGGTGGGAGGGATGTATACTGCCACCAGCAATATGGCAGAAAAGTCCCTGGGCAGGTAGAATGGCCGGCATCTGATGATCATGAGCTCCACCAGAGGAGAGCAGTGTGAGCAAACCACAGCAGCGTCGCGGCACCAAGCATCCCTGATGTAAACACAGAATCCCCCGCCACAGGTCTTCCCCCCCTCGACGAGCACTCTGTCAGCCCGGTAGCACGTTAGCTGGTCCAGTAGAATGGCACAGTCCGGGACGCTGTCAGTGAGCCATGTTCTAGTATTTTTACTTTTGTTCAGACAAAAAGTAAAAACACTCGAAATTATCTATATTATAATTGGTAGATCAAAAAGGTAGATCAGCAAAGTTCAACTTCAGACCATGATTTTTTTCTCAATTCAGTTATTTGTTCCTGCTCTAGCAAAGTCAAGACCCTTCTAGCTGCAGCTGACTATGTGTTCCTGACCCAGTCAAAGCAATTAGTGGAAAGTGAAGGGAAACAAAAGGGCAACTCTGGACTTCCATAAGGACAAATAACACTCTGTCTCATTACCTTCATTGATACATCCAACCACCACTGTCATCAGGAAACTTCTGGAGATGACAGGTCTCTGTGTAGTAGCTAAAGTCAGTGGTGTAAAGAGGAAAGGAGAAAGACCTGGCCCTTTTGGGGCTCCAGAGTTGCTGACCACACTGTCGGACACACAGACATTGCACTGTTTTATAACCCATAGTTCAACAGTCAAGAATCTTTGAGTAACGTTAGATTCAACTCTTGCCTTTGACAAGCATATTAAAGAGGTGACAAAGATCGCCTTCTTTCATCTACGTAATATTTCCAAAATTAGGTCCTCTCTACCCATGGCTGATGCAGAGATTTTGATTCATGCCTTTGTGTCCTCTAGACTTGACTATTGTAATGTTTTGTTATCGGGGTTGCCTCGGTCTAGAACTAGGGGCCTTCAGATGGTTCAGCACACAGCAGCAAGAATATTAACTAAAACTAGGAAATTTGACCACATCACGTCAGTATTAGCTGCATTACATTGGCTCCCGATTCATGTTAGATCCGATTTTAAGGTACTCTTACTAACATACAAAAGCCTTAATGGTCCTGCTCCAACCTATCTGTCTGATCTGGTTCAACCTTACACGCCGACTAGGGCTCTCCGCTCTCAGAATACAGGTCTCTTGTGTGTTCCTAGAGTTAAAAAGAAGTCAGCTGGCCAGAGGGCCTTCTCCTATCGTGCCCCTTTCTTGTGGAATAACCTCCCTATAAGTATTAGACAGTCTGAATCTGTAAATGTCTTTAAATCTAGACTCAAAACATATCTGTTCGACCTAACATATAAGTAATATCGGGGGTGGGGGTGCAGTCTCAATGTTTAGGTTTAGCCTAGTCCTGCCGACGAGCCGTAGGATTTCTTAGTTAGGCCCCTGCCTCCCATTAATCCTCTGCTATTCTGGTCCCTCTAGCACCACTCTTGCCCCTGCTCTCTCTGTCTCTCTCCCTCCTTCTCGTGTTCTTTCTCACAGGCCCTTGTGTGGTGGATCATCGGCAGTCGGCTACCTCTGTCTGCTTCCGTGGCTGGCGATAGCACAAGCTGTACAGTGGTCCTGTTTCACCATCCACTAGGGGAGTGCTGGTTCTGCCTCATTTGGTTCTGCTGTGGTTTTGGGGTTTTGCCAGAGTAACCTTAAACTATAACTTTTTTTATATCAATGACTTAGGCACTGTCTGGTCTGTCCTCAGAGTGGTGGATCCTCGGCAATCGGTGACCTCTGTGTGCTTCATCGGCTGGTGGTGACTCGCTCTACTGGATGGATCAGCATGCCTTTGTTATACATTTATTATTGTTACTATCATGGTTATTAATACTGTGTTGTTAATCTGTACATGTCATATCTATTGCTTCGCCTTTCCACTCCTGGAAGAGGGGTCCTTCCTCTGCAGTCTTCCTGAGGTTTCTCCCATCCATTTTTTCCCCTGTTAAAAGGGTTTTGGGGGGAGTTGTTCCTTATCCGATGTGAGGGTCGTATTGCTCGTAGCGCACAAAGGTCAGAGGGATATCATCCATGTTTAGATTGTAAAGCCCTTTGAGACATAGTTTGTGAATCTGGGCTACATAAGAATGAATAAACTTGAAACTTGAAACATAAACAGACACTGTTGTCTGGAAGTGAAGCGGTTAACAATCCAGGACACAGTCAACTTCTCACCTCGAAGAGAAAAGTAATCTCGATGGTTTTCAAAGCGCTAGAGAAGTCAATAAACATGACTCTCGTGTGGTTTGCTACCTTGTCCAGGTGACACTAGACATGGTTCACCAGGTAGATGATGGCATCCATTGTTCGGCAAATGTCAGAGAATCTATTAATGGTTGGACCAGGGGCCGGAGGAACTTCCGGACGACTCTGTCGAGGTTCTTCATGATGAGGGAGGTCAGTGCTACAGGTCTATAATCCATAGCTCCACTTGGCTGTGGTGTATTTTGGTACAGGTACCTGGGAAGATGTCTTCCAGATTACAGGGACACTCTGTAGTCTCAGTCTCATGCTGAAGACATGTTGTAGGACTAAACATAGCTGAGAGGTACAGGATGTAAGCAGTCTCTCAGGACACGACCAGGAACGTTGTCAGGACCTTGGGCTTCCCGTGCGTTGGTCCTTCTGAGGACTTACCTCACGCTGTCCGGAGAAAGCGTCAACACCTTGTCACCAGCAGGGGGTGGAGCCTTCTGTGCTGGGATGCCGTTGTCCGCCTCAAGGCGCGCAAAGAAGTCATTCAGCTGATTCAGCAGAGTGGTGGAGCTGTCGCAGGACTGCGGAAGGGGCTTGTAGTCCGTAATGGACTGAATCCCCCGCCACAGGTTCCTGGTGTCTCTGCTGTCGCTGAAGTGGGTGGCGATCCTCCTGGAGTACTGTCTCTTGGCCAGTCGGATGCCTCGTGACAGGTCCTAGCTGTCCTTAGGCCCACCTCGTCCCCAGCTCTGAAGGCCGCGTTCCGTGCCCTCAGGAGCCTGTGGACTTCACCTGTCAGCCCAGGCTTCTGGTTGGCTCGAACGGAGATCGTTCTGGTGACCGTGACATCATCCATGCATTTCCTCATGTATGCAGTGACGGTCTCCGTGTACTCCTGGAGGTCTGTGGTGTTGTTGTGGGTGGCTGCGTCTTTGAATACGCTCCAGTCTATGGTTGAGAACCAGTCCTGGAGTGCCTGTGACGACCCATCAGGACACACCCATATATGACTTTTCACAGGTTTAACGACTCTAACCAGCGGTCTGTATGCGGGCGTTAGCATAACAGTGGTGTGGTCTGACGCCCCCAGGTGGGGGAGGGCGCGGGCCTTGTAGGCATCTTTATGTGGCGTGTAGACATTGTCCAGGATGTTAGCTCCTCTGGTGGCAAAGTTGATATGTCTAGGTAATTTTGGAAACACACTCTTGGGGTTTGCGTGGTTGAAGTCCCCCACCAGAATGATGAAGGCATCTGGGTGAGCTGTCTGCTGCTCACTGATGAGATGGTAGAGATCATTCAGTGCCTCACTCCTTCTGTTGGAGGTGGGAGGGATGTATACTGCCACCAGCAATATGGCAGAAAAGTCCCTGGGCAGGTAGAATGGCCGGCATCTGATGATCATGAGCTCCACCAGAGGAGAGCAGTGTGAGCAAACCACAGCAGCGTCGTGGCACCAAGCATCCCTGATGTAAACACAGAATCCCCCGCCACAGGTCTTCCCCCCCTCGACGAGCACTCTGTCAGCCCGGTAGCACGTTAGCTGGTCCAGTAGAATGGCACAGTCCGGGACGCTGTTGGTGAGCCATGTTCTAGTATTTTTACTTTTGTTCAGACAAAAAGTAAAAACACTAGAAATTATCTATATTATAATTGGTAGATCAAAAAAGGTAGATCAGCAAAGTTCAACTTCAGACCATGATTTTTTTTCTCATTTCAGTTATTTGTTCCTGCTGTAGCAAAGTCAAGGCCCTTCCAGGTGCAGCTGACTATGTGTTCCTAACCCAGTCAAAGCAATTAGTGGAAAGTGAAGGGAAACAAAAGGGCAAGTCTGGACTTCCATAAGGACAAATAACACTCTGTCTCATTACCTTTATTGATACATCCAACCACCACTGTCATCAGGAATCTTCTGGAGATGACAGGTCTCTGTGTAGTAGCGAAAGTCAGTGGTGTAAAGAGGAAAGGAGACAGACCTGGCCCTTTTGGGGCCCCAGAGTTGCTGACCACACTGTCAGACACATAGACTTGCAGGAACACACACTGTTGTCTGGAAGTCAGGAAGTTAACAATCCAGGACACAGTCGTCAACCTCTCACCTCGAGGAGAAAAGTAATCTTGATGGTGTTCAAAGCACTAGAAAAGTCAATGAACATGACTCTCATGTGGTTTGCTACCTTGTCCAGGTGACAATAGACATGGTTCACCAGGTAGATGATGGCATCCATTGTTCGGCAAATGTCAGAGAATCTATTAATGGTTGGACCCAGGGGCCAGAAGAAATTCCGGACGACTCTGTCGAGGTTCTTCATGATGAGGGAGGTCAGTGCTACAGGTCTATAATCCATAGCTCCACTTGGCCATGGTGTATTTGGTACAGGTACCAGGGAAGATGTCTTCCAGATTACAGGGACACTCTGTAGTCTGTCTCATTCTGAAGACATATAGTGGGTCTAAACATAGCTGAGAGGTACAGGATGTAAGCACACTGGGATTCACCCCGTCTGGGACAGCAGCCTTCTGACAATGAAGACGTCTAAACTGACTCCAGCATCTAATATGTCCTTGTTCAGACTCACATTACTACTTGAAAGAAAGACTAACAATGAATTTTTAAAGATGTCCCACCAAAAGTACAAAATCTTAACGGGGTAGAAGAATAGATAGAGTCAACACATGATTCAAGTGTTTAAACAATGAACCACAGCTGACGTGGACAGATCAGTGAAGTTTAACAGTGTGTGACTCCCTCTGGTGGATGTTGTGGAGGATGCTGTTGTCTGTGCTTCAACAGGTTTTTGTACAGAGTTCTGGTGTTTCCTGTCACTGTGGCCTTGGAACACAGTAGTACACAGCAGAGTCAGACGGCTGGAGGTTCTGGATCTTCAGAGGAACTGATTTTGAGGAGGAATTCAGTCTGGATGAATATCTCTCTCTGAACTCAGCTTCTGTGTTTCCTTCATCCAGTTTATAGCGACTCAGCATGAATTTGGGGCCGTTGTTTCCATCCTGTTTGTACCAAAGCAGGTTTGGACGTGTGTCGCTGGAGAAATATTTACAGTTGAGTGTGACTGAAGCTCCTTCAGGAGCAATGACATCTCCTGTTGTCTGGATCACTTTGTCTTCTCCTTTACATTCTGGGGAAAAAGAGAACAAACAGAGGAAGAGATGAATCAATAAAGACCTTTATGGTGTGAAAGGGTTTTAAATGACGTGATTTGTGTCTCACCAAAGAAGAGAGCAGCTAGAATCATCCACAGCCAATGCTCCATCTCTACCAGCAGGTTTTAATGATCAGGAGGAACTAGCTGATGTTCCACATTCACACTGACAATTGTTCTCTTGTCAGCAGCAGTTCTTATTGACACAGTGCAGAATTAGTCCACCTCCTACTGGATAATGTCGCCCCCTGCTGGAGGTCAGGGGTAAGTTCATCACAGTGAATGAAGGTTTCCAGCAGCTTGTGTTTTTGTACAGAGACTGTGGGTTTGCTGTCACTGTGGGCCTCACAGCACAGTAGAACAGAGCAGAGTCTGTCACTGCAGCAGAGGAGATCTGCAGATCCATCTGGGTTTGATCTACACTCACTGCAGCTAACAGTCTGGACTCGGATTTATTTTGTGTTCCCCGGTGGGAGATGAGGAACTCTGGTGGTTTTCCTGGATATTGTCGATACCAGAAGAAAACATCAGCACCAGTTGCTGGTTTGTGGTATTTGTAGGACAGAGTAACAGTTGTGTCTTCTGAACCGGACTGTTCTTTCTGGACTGGAGTGAGTTCTTCACAGCTGAAACCTAAAGACACAAGAACTCTGGCATCAATGATGGACATTCAGATGTCATGAAATGAACTGTCTTCATGCTGCATGATCTCCATACCTGTTATAATGTAGAGAAGCAGTAGAGAGGACACACAGTGATGCAGTGACAGCATGTTGAATGAAGCTCATGTTTCTGGTTTGTCTATTAAATTGTACTGACTATGGAAGTTCCTCTCTCTACTGTTGGTCAGGAACCGCTTAGCTCCTCCTTCAGTTTCTCTGTCTGATTTCAGGTTTGTATTGTTCTTTTGTTCAGTAACTTCCTCCTGGTGGACAGACAAGGAATGTCATTTTGTGAAAGATTGTGAAAGATTTGTGTTGTTGTTTATTTGGGAAGTTAAAAGACTTACTGATCGCTGAAGATGAAATTGCTTTTGTTAGTTTCGCTGTTTCAGAAAGTATGGGGAGAAAAAGTAAAAACACTAAAATTATCCATATTATAATTTGTAGATCAGAAAAAGGTAGATCAGCAAAGCTCAGCTTCAGACCATGATTTTGTCTCAATTCAGTTATTTGTTCCTGCTTCTGCAAAGTCAAGACCCTTCCAGCTTCAGCTGACTATGTGTTCCTGACCCAGTCAAGGCAATTAGTGGAAAGTGAAGGGAAACAAAAGGGCAACTCTGAACTTCCATAAGGACAAATAATACTCTGTCTCATTACCTTTATTGATACTTCCAACCACCACTGTCATCAGGAAACTTCTGGAGATGACAGGTCTCTGTGTAGGAGCTAAAGTCAGTGGTGTAAAGAGGAAAGGAGACAGACCTGGCCCTTTTGGGGCCCCAGAGTTGCTGACCAAACTGTCAGACACACAGACTTCAACACAAACTGTTGTCTGGAAGTGAGGCGGTCAACAATCCAGAACACTAGAGGATGGTAAACCTGCACAGCCGTCAACTTCTCACCTAGAAGAGAAAAGTCCTCTGGATTGTGTTCAAAGGACTAGCGAGGTCAATAAACATCACTCTCATGGTGTTTTCTACCTTGTCCAGGTGAGCGTAAACATGATTCACCAGGTAGATAATGGCATCCAATGTTAGGCGAATTTCAGACGATCCATTAGAGGTTGGACCAGGAGCCGGAGGAACTTCTGGACAACTCTGTCAAGGGTCTTCATGATTGTGGGAGGTCAGCGATACAGGTCTATAATGATTAGCTCCACTTGGCCTTTGTGTATTTTGGTACAGGTCCCTGGGAAGACGTCTTCCAGATTACAGGGACACTCTGTAGTCTCAGTCTCATGCTGAAGACATGTTGTAGGACTAAACATAGCTGAGAGGTACAGGATGTAAGCACACTGGGATTGACCCCGTCTGGGACAGCAGCCTTCTGACAATGAAGATGTCTAAACTGACTCCAGCATCTAATATGTCATTGTTCAGACTCACATTACTACTTGAAAGAAAGACTAACAATGAGTCAACACATGATTTGAAATCCAACTGTTTAAACAATGAACCACAGCTGACGTGGACAGATCAGTGAAGTTTAACAGTGTGTGACTCCCTCTGGTGGATGTTGTGGAGGATGCTGTTGTCTGTGCTTCAACAGGTTTTTGTACAGAGTTCTGGTGTTTCCTGTCACTGTGGGCCTCACAACACAGTAGTACACAGCAGAGTCAGACGGCTGGAGGTTCTGGATCTTCAGAGGAACTGATCTTGAGGAGGAATTCAGTCTGGATGAAAATCTCTCTCTGAACTCAGCTTCTGTGTTTCCTTCATCCAGTTTATAGCGACTCAGCATGAATTTGGGGCCGTTGTTTCCATCCTGTTTGTACCAAAGCAGGTTTGGACGTGTGTCGCTGGTGAAATATTTACAGTCGAGTGTGACTGAACCTCCTTCAGGAGCAATGACATCTCCTGTTGTCTGGATCACTTTTGTCTTCTCCTTTACATTCTGGAGTGAAAGAAAAAAATAGAGGAAGATAGAAATCAATGAAGACCTTTATGGTGTGAAAGGGTTTTAAATGACGTGATTTGTGTCTCACCAAAGAAGAGAGCAGCTAGAATCATCCACAGCCAATGCTCCATCTCTACCAGCAGGTTTTAATGATCAGGAGGAACTAGCTGATGTTCCACATTCACACTGACAATTGTTCTCTTGTCAGCAGCAGTTCTTATTGACACAGTGCAGAATTAGTCCACCTCCTACTGGATAATGTCGCCCCCTGGTGGAGGTCAGGGGTAAGTTGATCAGAGTGAATGAAGGTTTCCAGCAGCTTGTGTTTTTGTACAGAGACTGTGGGTTTGCTGTCACTGTGGGCCTCACAGCACAGTAGAACAGAGCAGAGTCTGTCACTGCAGCAGAGGAGATCTGCAGATCCATCTGGGTTTGATCTACACTCACTGCAGCTAACAGTCTGGACTTGGATTTATTTTGTCTTCCCTGGTGGGAGATGAGGAACTCTGGTGGTTTTCCTGGATATTGTCGATACCAGAAGAAAAAATCAGCACCAGTTGCTGGTTTGTGGTATTTGTAGGACAGAGTAACAGGTGTGTCTTCTGAACCGGACTGTTCTTTCTGGACTGGAGTGAGTTCTTCACAGCTGAAACCTAAAGACACAAGAACTCTGGAATCAATGATGGACATTCAGATGTCATGAAATGAACTGTCTTCATGCTGCATGATCTCCATACCTGTTATAATGTAGAGAAGCAGTAGAGAGGACACACAGTGATGCAGTGACAGCATGTTGAATGAAGCTCATGTTTCTGGTTTGTCTATTAAATTGTACTGACTGTGGAAGTTCCCCTATTGGTCAGGAACAGCTTAGCTCCTCCTCCAGTTTCTCTGTCTGATTTCAGGTTTGTATTGTTCTTTTGTTCAGTAACTTCCTCCTGGTGGACAGACAAGGAACTTAATTTTGTGAAAGATGGAGTTGTGTTGTTGTTTATTTGGGAAGTTAAAAGACTTATTGATCGCTGAAGATGAAATTGCTTTTGTTACAGTTTCGCTGTTTCAGAAAGTATGCGGAGAAAAAGTAAAAACACTAAAATTATCCATATTATAATTGGTAGATCAAAAAAGGTAGATCAGCAAAGCTCAGCTTCAGACCATGATTTTTTCTCAATTCAGTTATTTGTTCCTGCTTCTGCAAAGTCAAGACCCTTCCAGCTTCAGCTGACTATGTGTTCCTGACCCAGTCAAGGCAATTAGTGGAAAGTGAAGGGAAACAAAAGGGCAACTCTGGACTTCCATAAGGACAAATAACACTCTGTCTCATTACCTTTATTGATACATCCAACCACCATCAGGAACCTTCTGGAGATGACAGGTCTCTGTGTAGGAGCTAAAGTCAGTGGTGTAAAGAGGAAAGGAGACAGACCTGGCCCTTTTGGGGCTCCAGAGTTGCTGACCAAACTGTCAGACACACAGACTTGCAGGAACACACACTGTTGTCTGGAAGTCAGGAAGTTAACAATCCAGGACACAGTCGTCAACCTCTCACCTCGAGGAGAAAAGTAATCTTGATGGTGTTCAAAGCACTAGAGAAGTCAATAAACATGACTCTCATGTGGTTTTCTACCTTGTCCAGGTTACAATAGACATGGGTCAGCATGTAGATGATGGCATCCAATGTTAGGCGAATGTCAGAGGATCCATTAGAGGTTGGACCAGGAGCCGGAGGAACTTCCAGACGACTCTGTCGAGGTTCTTCATGATGAGGGAGGTCAGTGCTACAGGTCTATAATCCATAGCTCCACTTGGCCTTTGTGTATTTTGGTACAGGTACCTGGGAAGATGTCTTCCAGATTACAGGGACACTCTGTAGTCTCAGTCTCATGCTGAAGACATGTTGTAGGACTAAACATAGCTGAGAGGTACAGGATGTAAGCACACTGGGATTCACCCCGTCTGGGACAGCAGCCTTCTGACAATGAAGACGTCTAAACTGACTCCAGCATCTAATATGTCATTGTTCTGGACTCACTTTTCTAATTGAAAGAAAGACTGAAAGATTGAAAGAGGACACACAGTGATGCAGTGACAGCATGTTGAATGAAGCTCATGTTTCAGGTTTGTCTGTTAAATTCTGCTGAAGATGGAAGTTCCTCTCTCTTCTATTGGTCAGGAACAGCTTAGCTCCTCCTTCAGTCTCTCTGTCTGATTTGATGTTTGTATTGTTCTTTTGTTCAGTAACTTCTTCCTGGTGGACAGACAATAAACTTAATTTTGTGGTTGATGGAGTTTTGTTGTTATTGTTTATTTATGAAATTAAAGGACTTGATTGCTGAAGATGAAATTCCTTTTTTTACAGTTTCACTGCTTCTGAAAGTAGGAGACAAGCTTTATTGTCAAATGTACCATATATGCATGACATACAGCACAGATGAAATTGCAGTCCTCTCTGACCCACAGTAGACAGTACAACAGGCAGAACAACACAGGTAGTACAACACAGGTAGTACAACACAGGACAAAACAGGCAGTACAGCACGAAGTATAAGACGAAACACAAGGGATGGTAAACATCTCTATACACTCTTTTATCCTGTAGGGGAAGTGACGTGTGCGTAGTCCCTGAGTTGATGGGGGGAGAGAGAGAGAGGTAGTCAGGTGCTGGGGAGGGGGCAGAGCAGTGTGAGGGTAGAGTTCATGGCTGTGGCAGGGGGCAGAGCAGGGAGGGAGTTGAGCCTCCTGACCGCCTGGTGAAAGAAACTGTCCTTGATCCTGCTGGTTCTGGTCCAGACTCTGCAGTCTCCTACCTGATGGCAGCAGGCTGAAAAGGCTGTGAGAGGGGTGGGGGTGGGGGGTGGGATCACCTGCAATGCTGATGGCTTTGCGGGTGAGGCGGGTGTTATAAATGTCTGTGAGGGAAGGGAGAGAGACACCAGTGATCTTTTCAGCTACGATGCGCTGCAGGGTCTTGCGGCAGGAAACGGTGCAGGCGCCGTACCACACGGTGATGCAGCTGGTCAGGATGCTCTCCATGGTGCCTCTGTAGAAGTCAGCATGATGGGGGGTGGGGCTCTTGCTCTCCTCAGTTTGCGGAGGAAGTAGAGGCGTTGTTGGGCTTTTTTGTCCAGCGATGCGGTGTTGCAGTCCCAGGACAGGTCCTCGGAGATGTGCACACCCAGGAACTTGGTGCTGCTGACCCTTTCCACTGCAGCACCGTTGATGGTTAGTGGAGCATGCTGGGTGCGTGTTCTCCTGAAGTCCACAACAATCTCCTTCGTCTTCACATTCAGATGGAGATTGTTGTCCTTGCACCACATAGCCAGGAGGCTCACCTCATTCCTGTAGGCTGTCTCATCATTGTTGTTGATGAGACCCACCACAGTCGTGTCGTCTGCAAACTTGATGAAGAGGTTGGAGCTGAATGTCGGTGTACAGTCATCGGTCAAAAGAGTGAAGAGGAGGGGGCTCAGAACGCATCCTTGGGGGGCTCCCGTGTTCAGCGTGATGGTGCTGGAGATGTTGTTACCGACTCGAACTGCCTGTGGTCTCCCTGTCAGGAAGTCCAGCAGCCAGTTGTGTATGGAGGTGTTGAGTCCGAGCTGGTCCAGTTTGTGGATGAGCTGCTGGGGGACGATTGTGTTGAATGCTGAGCTGAAGTCCATGAACAGCGTTCTGGGGTGTGAGACTTTGGTCTCCAGTAGGGTGAAGGTTGGGTGTAGTGCAGTGAAGATGGCGTCATCAGTCGAGCAGTTAGACCGGTAAGCAAACTGAAAAGGGTCCAGGGTTGAAGGGAGGGCAGACTTGATGTGCTGCATGACTAGCCGCCCAAAGCACTTCATGAGGATGGGAGTGAGTGCAACTGGGCGGTAGTCATTGAAGCCGGGTGGGGGCGACTTCTTTGGGACTGGGATGATGGTGGTGGCTTTGAGGCAGGTGGGGACAACAGCCTGGCTCAGGGAGATGTTGAAGATGTCTGTGAAGACACCTGTGAGCTCATCAGTAGTCTCTCAGGACACGACCAGGAATGTTGTCAGGACCTGGGGCTTTCCTTGCATTGGTCCTTCTGAGGACTTGCCTCACGCTGTCCGGAGTAAGCGTCAACACCTGGTCGCCAGGAGGGGGTGGAGCCTTCTGTGCTGGGATGCCGTTGTCCGCCTCAAGGCGCGCAAAGAAGTCATTCAGCTGATTCAGCAGAGTGGTGGAGCTGTCGCAGGACTGCGGAAGGGGCTTGTAGTCCGTAATGGACTGAATCCCCCGCCACAGGTTCCTGGTGTCTCTGCTGTCGCTGAAGTGGGTGGCGATCCTCCTGGAGTACTGTCTCTTGGCCAGTCGGATGCCTCATGACAGGTCCTAGCTGTCCTTAGGCCCACCTCGTCCCCAGCTCTGAAGGCTGCGTTCCGTGCCCTCAGGAGCCTGTGGTCTTCGCCTGTCAGCCCAGGCTTCTGGTTGGCTCGAACGGAGATCGTTCTGGTGACCGTGACATCATCCATGCATTTCCTCATGTATGGAGTGACGGTCTCCGTGTACTCCTGGAGGTCTGTGGTGTTGTTGTGGGTGGCTGTGTCTTTGAATACACTCCAGTCTATGGTTGAGAACCAGTCCTGGAGTGCCTGTGACGACCCATCAGGACACACCCGTATCTGACTTTTCACAGGTTTAACGACTCTAACCAGCGGTCTGTATGCGGGCGTTAGCATAACAGTGGTGTGGTCTGACGCCCCAAGGTGGGGGAGGGCGCAGGCCTTGTAGGCATCTTAATGTGTTGTGTAGACATTGTCCAGGATGTTAGCTCCTCTGGTGGCAAAGTTGATATGTCTAGGTAATTTTGGAAACACACTCTTGGGGTTTGCGTGGTTGAAGTCCCCCACCAGAATGATGAAGGCATCTGGGTGAGCTGTCTGCTGCTCACTGATGAGATGGTAGAGATCATTCAGTGCCTCACTCCTGTTGTTGCTGGAGGTGGGAAGGATGTATACTGCCACCAGCAATATGGCAGAAAAGTCCCTAGGCAGGTAGAATGGCCGGCATCTGATGATCATGAGCTCCACCAGAGGAGAGCAGTGTGAGCAAACCACAGCAGCGTCGTGGCACCAAGCATCCCTGATGTAAACACAGAATCCCCCGCCACAGGTCTTCCCCCCCTCGACGAGCACTCTGTCAGCCCGGTAGCACGTTAGCTGGTCCAGTAGAATGGCACAGTCCGGGACGCTGTCAGTGAGCCATGTTCTAGTATTTTTACTTTTGTTCAGACAAAAAGTAAAAACACTAGAAATTATCCATATTATAATTGGTAGATCAAAAAGGTAGATCAGCAAAGTTCAACTTCAGACCATGATTTTTTTCTCAATTCAGTTATTTGTTCCTGCTCTAGCAAAGTCAAGACCCTTCCAGCTGCAGCTGACTATGTGTTCCTGACCCAGTCAAAGCAATTAGTGGAAAGTGAAGGGAAACAAAAGGGCAACTCTGGACTTCCATAAGGACAAATAACACTCTGTCTCATTACCTTCATTGATACATCCAACCACCACTGTCATCAGGAATCTTCTGGAGATGACAGGTCTCTGTGTAGTAGCTAAAGTCAGTGGTGTAAAGAGGAAAGGAGAAAGACCTGGCCCTTTTGGGGCTCCAGAGTTGCTGACCACACTGTCGGACACACAGACATTGCACTGTTTTATAACCCATAGTTCAACAGTCAAGAATCTTTGAGTAAGGTTAGATTCAACTCTTGCCTTTGACAAGCATATTAAAGAGGTGACAAAGATCGCCTTCTTTCATCTACGTAATATTTCCAAAATTAGGTCCTCTCTACCCATGGCTGATGCAGAGATTTTGATTCATGCCTTTGTGTCCTCTAGACTTGACTATTGTAATGTTTTGTTATCGGGGTTGCCTCGGTCTAGAACTAGGGGCCTTCAGATGGTTCAGAACACAGCAGCAAGAATATTAACTAAAACTAGGAAATTTGACCACATCACCTCAGTATTAGCTGCATTACATTGGCTCCTGATTCATGTTAGATCCGATGTTAAGGTACTCTTATTAACATACAAAAGCCTTAATGGTCCTGCTCCAACCTATCTGTCTGATCTGGTTCAACCTTACACGCCGACTAGGGCTCTCCGCTCTCAGAATACAGGTCTCTTGTGTGTTCCTAGAGTTAAAAAGAAGTCAGCTGGCCAGAGGGCCTTCTCCTATCGTGCCCCTTTCTTGTGGAATAACCTCCCTATAAGTATTAGACAGTCTGAATCTGTAAATGTCTTTAAATCTAGACTCAAAACATATCTGTTCGACCTAACATATAAGTAATATCGGGGGTGGGGGTGCAGTCTCAATGTTTAGGTTTAGCCTAGTCCTGCCGACGAGCCGTAGGATTTCTTAGTTAGGCCCCTGCCTCCCATTAATCCTCTGCTATTCTGGTCCCTCTAGCACCACTCTTGCCCCTGCTCTCTCTGTCTCTCTCCCTCCTTCTCCTGTTCTTTCTCACAGGCCCTTGTGTGGTGGATCATCGGCAGTCGGCTACCTCTGTCTGCTTCCATGGCTGGCGATAGCACAAGCTGTACAGTGGTCCTGTTTCACCATCCACTAGGGGAGTGCTGGTTCTGCCTCATTTGGTTCTGCTGTGGTTTTGGGGTTTTGCCAGAGTAACCTTAAACTATAACTTTTTTTAAATCAATGACTTAGGCACTGTCTGGTCTGTCCTCAGAGTGGTGGATCCTCGGCAATCGGTGACCTCTGTGTGCTTCATCGGCTGGTGGTGACTCTCTACTGGATGGATCAGCATGCCTTTGTTATACATTTATTATTGTTACTATCATGGTTATTAATACTGTGTTGTTAATCTGTACATGTCATATCTATTGCTTCGCCTTTCCACTCCTGGAAGAGGGGTCCCTCCTCTACAGTCTTCCTGAGGTTTCTCCCATCCATTTTTTCCCCTGTTAAAAGGGTTTTGGGGGGAGTTGTTCCTTATCCGATGTGAGGGTCGTATTGCTCGTAGCGCACAAAGGTCAGAGGGATATCATCCATGTTTAGATTGTAAAGCCCTTTGAGACATAGTTTGTGAATCTGGGCTACATAAGAATGAATAAACTTGAAACTTGAAACATAAACACACACTGTTGTCTGGAAGTGAGGCGGTTAACAATCCAGGACACAGTCGTCAACTTCTCACCTAGAGGACAAAAGTAATCTCGATGGTGTTCAAAGCACTAGAGAAGTCAATGAACATGACTCTCATGTGGTTTTCTACCTTGTCCAGGTGACAATAGACATGGTTCACCAGGTAGATGATGGCATCCATTGTTCGGCAAATGTCAGAGAATCTATTAATGGTTGGACCAGGGGACGGACGATCTTCCGGACGACTCTGTCGAGGTTCTTCATGATGAGGGAGGTCAGTGCTACAGGTCTATAATCCATAGCTCCACTTGGCCGTGGTGTATTTCGTACAGGTACCAGGGAAGATGTCTTCCAGATTACAGGGACACTCTGTAGTCTCAGTCTCATGCTGAAGACATGTTGTAGGACTAAACATAGCTGAGAGGTACAGGATGTAAGCACACTGGGATTCACCCCGTCTGGGACAGCAGCCTTCTGACAATGAAGACGTCTAAACTGACTCCAGCATCTAATACATCATTGTTCTGGACTCACTTTTCTAATTGAAAGAAAGACTAACAATGAATTTTTAAAGCTGTCCTAAAAAAAGTACAAAATCTTAACGGGGTAGAAAAATAGATAGAGTCAACACATGATTCAAGTGTTTAAACAATGAACCACAGCTGACGTGGACAGATCAGTGACGTTTAACAGTGTGTGACTCCCTCTGGTGGATGTTGTGGAGGATGCTGTTGTCTGTGCTTCAACAGGTTTTTGTACAGAGTTCTGGTGTTTCCTGTCACTGTGGCCTCAGAACACAGTAGTACACAGCAGAGTCAGACGGCTGGAGGTTCTGGATCTTCAGAGGAACTGATCTTGAGGAGGAATTCAGTCTGGATGAATATCTCTCTGAACTCAGCTTCTGTGTTTCCTTCATCCAGTTTATAGCGACTCAGCATGAATTTGGGGCCGTTGTTTCCATCCTGTTTGTACCAAAGCAGGTTTGGACCTGAGGTGCTGGTGAAATATTTACAGTCGAGTGTGACTGAACCTCCTTCAGGAGCAATGACATCTCCTGTTGTCTGGATCACTTTGTCTTCTCCTTTACATTCTGGAGTGAAAGAAAAAAACAGAGGAAGAGATGAATCAATAAAGACCTTTATGGTGTGAAAGGGTCCTAAATGACGTGATTTGTGTCTCACCAAAGAAGAGAGCAGCTAGAATCATCCACAGCCAATGCTCCATCTCTACCAGCAGGTTTTAATGATCAGGAGGAACTAGCTGATGTTCCACATTCACACTGACAATTGTTCTCTTGTCAGCAGCAGTTCTTATTGACACAGTGCAGAATTAGTCCACCTCCTACTGGATAATGTCGCCCCCTGGTGGAGGTCAGGGGTAAGTTGATCAGAGTGAATGAAGGTTTCCAGCAGCTTGTGTTTTTGTACAGAGACTGTGGGTTTGCTGTCACTGTGGGCCTCACAGCACAGTAGAACAGAGCAGAGTCTGTCACTGCAGCAGAGGAGATCTGCAGATCCATCTGGGTTTGATCTACACTCACTGCAGCTAACAGTCTGGACTGGGATTTATTTTGTGTTCCCAAGTGAGACATGAGGAACTCTGGTGGTTTTCCTGGATATTGTTGATACCAGAAGAAAACATCAGCACCAGTTGCTGGTTTGTGGTATTTGTAGGACAGAGTAACAGTTGTGTCTTCTGAACCGGACTGTTCTTTCTGGACTGGAGTGAGTTCTTCACAGCTGAAACCTAAAGACACAAGAACTCTGGAATCAATGATGGACATTCAGATGTAATGAAATGAACTGTCTTCATGCTGCATGATCTCCATACCTGTTATAATGTAGAGAAGCAGTAGAGAGGACACACAGTGATGCAGTGACAGCATGTTGAATGAAGCTCATGTTTCTGGTTTGTCTATTAAATTGTACTGACTATGGAAGTTCCCCTATTGGTCAGGAACCGCTTAGCTCCTCCTTCAGTTTCTCTGTCTGATTTCAGGTTTGTATTGTTCTTTTGTTCAGTAACTTCCTCCTGGTGGACAGACAAGGAATGTCATTTTGTGAAAGATGGAGTTGTGTTGTTATTGCTTATTTGAGAATAGATAGATAGATAGATAGATAGATAGATAGATAGATAGATAGATAGATAGATAGATAGATAGATACTTTATTAATCCCGGAGGAAATTGCATATATCCACTGCTCAGGCATTACTTAACAAATAATACTGGATAAACACCAGGAGAAAAGGAAACATTGACATCACAGGACATACCACAAGACACACATTACACTAACAGACAGACACATGCAGCACTAACAGGACTTATATACTAAACTATAACTAAAATATAAACAGTATAAAATTTAAAAATATTACAGTATTAAAATATAAACAGTATAAAATAAAATCTAAACAGGATAAAATTGAATTAAAATATAAAACAGTATAAAAAATAAATAAATTATATATATATATATATATATATATATATATACAACAGTATAAAATTAAATTTAAATTAAATTAAATTAAATCCATATTCAACCCCGTGCTGACCTCGCCACCTCCCCCCCGCTCCTCCTGAGAGAGTCATTGTACCCCCTGATGGCACGGGGCACGAAGGAGGACCTCAGCCTCTCTGTGGAGGCGCTGTGTGACAGCAGTCTGCCGCTGAAGGTGCTTCTCTGCTGGGAGAAGGTGGTGTGTAGGGGGTGCCTGGTGTTGTTCATGATGGCCTTAATTTTAGACATGGTCCTGCTCTCCAGAACTGTCTCCACAGAGTCCAGGCTCAGCCCGACCACTGAGCCCGCTCTGCGGATGAGTCTGTTCAGACGGTCCATATCTCTTTTCCTGGCCCCCCCACCCCAACACACAATGGCGTATGACAGCACACTGGAGACTACGGACTGATAGAACATGAGAAGGAGCTTAGGACAGATGTTGAAGAAGGCCAGCCTCCTTAGGAAGTACATCCTGCTCTGCCCCTTCTTGTACACACAGTTGGAGTTGAGTGACCAGTCCAGTCTGCTGTCTAGCTGCAGTCCCAGGTACTTATAGTTTTCTACCACCTCCACCTCACTGCCTTTGATGATCACTGGCTGTGGAGAGGGAGGTGCCCGCCGGAAATCCAGAACCATCTCCTTAGTCTTGGAGACGTTGAGCTGGAGCTGGTTCTGTTGGCACCACTCCACGAAGTCAGCCACCAATGCCCTGTACCCCCCCTCATCACCCTCCCGGATACATGCCACTATCGCTGTGTCATCGGAGTACTTCTGTATGTGGCATGTATCCGAGTTGTGCTTGAAGTCTGATGTGTAGAGGGTGAAGAGAATGGGGGACAGAACGGTCCCCTGTGGCGCCCCCGTGCTGCTGGTCACCATAGAAGACAAACAGTCCCCCATACGGACGTACTGGGGTCTGTCCGTTAGGTAGTCCGTAATCCAGCTCACGAGGTAGGGGTCCACAGCCATGGAGGTCAGTTTATCCTGCAGGAGCTGGGGCTGGATGGTGTTGAAGGCACTCGAAAAGTCGAAGAAGAGCACTCTGACGGCACAGCCCCCGGCGTCCAGGTAGGAGAGTGTGCGGTGGAGGAGGTACATGACAGCATCGTCAACCCCAACCTTGGCCTGATAGGCAAACTGGAGAGGGTCCATAGCACCCTGCACCTGTGGACGCATGAGCTCCAGGACCAGTCGCTCTAGGGTCTTCATTACGTGGGAGGTAAGAGCGACCGGTCGGTGGTCGTTGAGCTCAGTAGGGCGTCCTTTCTTGGGTACAGGGACAATGCAGGAGGTCTTCCACAGTGACGGGACCCTCCCCAGCCGCAGACTGAGGTTGAACAATTGTTGCAGGGGGTCCCCTAGTTCCGAAGCACAGGCTCGGAGGAGTCTTGGGGAGACCTTATCTGGTCCAGCCGCCTTGTAGGGACGGAGCCTCCTCAGCGTTGTCGTCACCAGGTCTGCAGTGATGATGGTCTCGGTCGTGGTGGGAGCAGGAGGTTGTGGCGAGGTTGGAAGTCCAGTGGTTGAGGTGGGGCCGTTGAGCTTCGCAGTTCTTGGAGTGGGCTCGGGAGAAGTGGGGGTGGAAGGAGAGGAAGGACAGGAGGAGGGAGCATCAGTGGAGCGGTCTGTAGGGCCAGGAGAGGCCTGTAGGCCAGGAGAGGTCTGTAGGCCAGGAGAGGCCTGGTACGAGGAGCCGGGAGTGGTGGGGGAGCTGAACCGATTGAAAAAGCTGTTAAGTTCATTCGCTCGTTCAATATTCCCCTCCACAGTGCTGCGCCCTTTCCCGTGTCCGGTGATGGTTCTCATCCCATTCCAGACCTCCCGCACTTGGTTGCGCCCCAGCTGCTTCTCCAGCTTCCTCCTGTACGCCTCCTTGGCCTCCCTCAGGCAGAGTCTCACTTCCTTCTGGGCCTTCCTCATCTCCTCCTCGTTCTTGCTCCTGAACGCCCGCTTCTTCCTGTTCAGGACAGCCTTGACTTCCTTGGTTACCCATGGTTTGTTGTTGGGGTAACACCTGATTGTCCTGACAGGGGCCACGGTGTCCACACAGAAGTTCATGTAGTCTGTAAAACACTGAGCTGCCCCCTCAATGTCCTCCCCATGTGAGCCCACAATAACATCCCAGTCGGTGGTCTGGAAGCAGTTCCTCAGCATCTCCTCTGCTTCCGGGGACCACCTCCTGACCTGTCGTGTTGTTGCTGGCAGCCGTTTCACCAGCGGGATGTAGGTGGGCTGTAGGTACACTAGGTTATGGTCTGATTTACCTAGTGGAGGGAGGGGGGTGGCGGTGTATGCCTCCTTAGCATTAGTGTAGAACAGATCGATGGTTCTGTTCTTCCGTGTGGGACAGTCTACACACTGGACCATTGTGGGGAGAGATGAGTCCAAGGTTACATGATTAAAGTCACCGGTGATAATGATGAGCGCCTCCGGGTGCCGGGTCCGTAGAGCAGAGGTGGTCCCACAGATGGTCTCGCGTGCCGTCTCAGGGTCCGCACGTGGAGGGATGTAGACGGCGAGGACGATGACGTGTGAGAATTCACGCGCCGGGTAGTAGGGTCTGATGCTAACAGCTGTTAGCTCCAGGTCGCGGTTACACAGTGTTGATTTCACCGTCACATGTCCCGGATGGCACCATCTATCGTTGGTGTAGATGATTAATCCACCTCCTTTCTTCTTACCGGTGGTGTTCGTGTCCCGGTCCGCTCGGACGGAGGAGAAGCCGGTTAGTCGGACGTTAGCGTCCGGCACGTCACCAGTTAGCCACGTCTCTGAGAACACCAACAAGCTGGTCTCCCGGTAGCGATGATCAGTCCTGCACAGCGCCGTCAGTTCGTCCAACTTGTTGGGTAGAGAGTTCACGTTCCCCGTGATGACGGAGGGGACGGAGGGCTTGACTCTCCTCCGGTTAGCGGCTCTAGTCGTTAGTCTAGTCCTTTCAACTCGACCCGCTCGGCATCCTCGATATCTCCGTTGGAGCTCAGCGGGGATGAGATCGCGTGTTGCGGGGTCTCCTTTGACCCTCAGAGACATCAACTCCTCCCTGGAGTACACCAGCATATTACTATACATTATATAATTTAACGTTAGAAAAATACACGCAGAAACATAGAAAAACATGCAAAATTATGCAAACAAACTCGCTCTGAGCAGAGGAAACTGCAGCCTGCTCGCGCATGCGCAGAAGAGAACAAGAAGTTAAAAGACTTATTGATCGCTGAAGACAAAAATGCTTTTGTGACAGTTTCGCTGCTTCAGAAAGCATAGGGAGAAAAGTAAAAACACTACAATTATGTATATTATAATTGGTAGATCAAAAAAGGTAGATCATCAAAGCTCAACTTCAGACCATGATTTTCTCTCAATTCAGTTATTTGTTCCTGCTTCTGCAAATTCAAGACCCTTCCAGCTTCAGCTGACTATGTGTTCCTAACCCAGTCAAGGCAATTAGTGGAAAGTGAAGGGTAAAAAAAGGGCAACTCTGGACCATCATGAGGACAAATAACACTCTGTCTCATTACCTTTATTGATACATCCAACCACCATCAGGAAACTTCTGGAGATGACAGGTCTCTGTGTAGTAGCTAAAGTCAGTGGTGTAAAGAGGAAAGGAGACAGACCTGGCCCTTTTGGGGCCCCAGAGTTGCTGACCACACTGTCAGACACACAGACTTCAACACAAACTGTTGTCTGGAAGTGAGGCGGTTAACAATCCAGAACACTAGAGGATGGTAAATCTGCACAGTCGTCAAATTCTCACCTAGAAGAGAAAAGTCTTCTGGATTGTGTTCAAAGGACTAGAGAGGTCAATAAACATGACTCTCATGGTGTTTTCTACCTTGTCCAGATGAGCGTAAACATGATTCACCAGGTAGATGATTGCATCCAATGTTAGGCGAATGTCAGAGGATCCATTAGAGGTTGGACCAGGAGCCGGAGGAACTTCTGGACAACTCTGTGAAGGGTCTTCATGATTGTGGGAGGTCAGCGATACAGGTCTATAATGATTAGCTCCACTTGGCCTTTGTGTATTTTGGTACAGGTCCCTGGGAAGATGTCTTCCAGATTACAGGGACACTCTGTAGTCTCAGTCTCATGCTGAAGACATGTTGTAGGACTAAACATAGCTGAGAGGTACAGGATGTAAGCACACTGGGATTCACCCCGTCTGGGACAGCAGCCTTCTGACAATGAAGACGTCTAAACTGACTCCAGCATCTAATATGTCATTGTTCAGACTCACATTACTACTTGAAAGAAAGACTAACAATGAATTTTTAAAGCTGCCCCACCAATAGTACAAAATCTTAACGGGGTAGAAGGATACATAGAGTCAACACATGATTTGAAATCCCACTTTTTAACAATGAACCACAGCTGACGTGGACAGATCAGTGAAGTTTAACAGTGTGTGACTCCCTCTAGTGGATGTTGTGGAGGATGCTGTTGTCTGTGCTTCAACAGGTTTTTGTACAGAGTTCTGGTGTTTCCTGTCACTGTGGGCCTCAGAACACAGTAGTACACAGCAGAGTCAGACGGCTGGAGGTTCTGGATCTTCAGAGGAACTGATCTTGAGGAGGAATTCAGTCTGGATGAAAATCTCTCTCTGAACTCAGCTTCTGTGTTTCCTTCATCCAGTTTATAGCGACTCAGCATGAATTTGGGGCCGTTGTTTCCATCCTGTTTGTACCAAAGCAGGTTTGGACGTGTGTCGCTGGAGAAATATTTACAGTCGAGTGTGACTGAAGCTCCTTCAGGAGCAATGACATCTCCTGTTGTCTGGATCACTTTGTCTTCTCCTTTACATTCTGGAGCAAAAGAAAAAATAGAGGAAGATAGAAATCAATGAAGACCTTTATGGTGTGAAAGGGTTTTAAATGACGTGATTTGTGTCTCACCAAAGAAGAGAGCAGCTAGAATCATCCACAGCCAATGCTCCATCTCTACCAGCAGGTTTTAATGATCAGGAGGAACTAGCTGATGTTCCACATTCACACTGACAATTGTTCTCTTGTCAGCAGCAGTTCTTATTGACACAGTGCAGAATTAGTCCACCTCCTACTGGATAATGTCGCCCCCTGCTGGAGGTCAGGGGTAAGTTCATCAGAGTGAATGAAGGTTTCCAGCAGCTTGTGTTTTTGTACAGAGACTGTGGGTTTGCTGTCACTGTGGGCCTCACAGCACAGTAGAACAGAGCAGAGTCTGTCACTGCAGCAGAGGAGATCTGCAGATCCATCTGGGTTTGATCTACACTCACTGCAGCTAACAGTCTGGACTGGGATTTATTTTGTGTTCCCCGGTGGGAGATGAGGAACTCTGGTGGTTTTCCTGGATATTGTCGATACCAGAAGAAAAAATCATAATTATCAGCAGGTTTGTGGTATTTGTAGGACAGAGTAACAGGTGTGTCTTCTGAATCGGACTGTTCTTTCTGGACTGGAGTGAGTTCTTCACAGCTGAAACCTAAAGACACAAGAACTCTGGAATCAATGATGGACATTCAGATGTAATGAAATGAACTGTCTTCATGCTACATGATCTCCATACCTGTTATAATGTAGAGAAGCAGTAGAGAGGACACACAGTGATGCAGTGACAGCATGTTGAATGAAACTCATGTTTCAGGTTTGTCTATTAAATTGTACTGACTATGGAAGTTCCCCTATTGGTCAGGAACCGTTTAGCTCCTCCTTCAGTCTCTCTGTCTGATTTCAGGTTTGTATTGTTCCTTTGTTCAGTAACTTCCTCCTGGTGGACAGACAAGGAATGTCATTTTGTGAAAGATGGAGTTGTGTTGTTGTTTATTTGGGAAGTTAAAAGACTTATTGATCGCTGAAGATGAAATTGCTTTTGTTACAGTTTCGCTGTTTCAGAAAGTATGGGGAGAAAAAGTAAAAACACTAAAATTATCCATATTATAATTGGTAGTTCAAAAAAGGTAGATCAGCAAAGCTCAGCTTCAGACCATGATTTTGTCTCAATTCAGTTATTTGTTCCTGCTTCTGCAAAGTCAAGACCCTTCCAGCTTCAGCTGACTATGTGTTCCTAACCCAGTCAAGGCAATTAGTGGAAAGTGAAGGGAAACAAAAGGGCAACTCTGGACTTCCATAAGGACAAATAACACTCTGTCTCATTACCTTTATTGATACTTCCAACCACCACTGTCATCAGGAAACTTCTGGAGATGACAGGTCTCTGTGTAGTAGCTAAAGTCAGTGGTGTAAAGAGGAAAGGAGACAGACCCGGCCCTTTTGGGGCCCCAGAGTTGCTGACCACACTGTCAGACACACAGACTTCAACACAAACTGTTGTCTGGAAGTGAGGCGGTCAACAATCCAGAACACTAGAGGATGGTAAACCTGCACAGTCGTCAACTTCTCACCTAGAAGAGAAAAGTCTTCTGGATTGTGTTCAAAGGACTAGAGAGGTCAATAAACATGACTCTCATGGTGTTTTCTACCTTGTCCAGGTGAGCGTAAACGTGATTCACCAGGTAGATGATGGCATCCAATGTTAGGCGAATGTCAGACGATCCATTAGAGGTTGGACCAGGAGCCGGAGGAACTTCTGGACAACTCTGTCAAGGGTCTTCATGATTGTGGGAGGTCAGCGATACAGGTCTATAATGATTAGCTCCACTTGGCCTTTGTGTATTTTGGTACAGGTCCCTGGGAAGATGTCTTCCAGATTACAGGGACACTCTGTAGTCTCAGTCTCATGCTGAAGACATGTTGTAGGACTAAACATAGCTGAGAGGTACAGGATGTAAGCACACTGGGATTCACCCCGTCTGGGACAGCAGCCTTCTGACAATGAAGACGTCTAAACTGACTCCAGTATCTAATATGTCCTTGTTCAGACTCACATTACTACTTGAAAGAAAGACTAACAATGAGTCAACACATGATTTGAAATCCAACTGTTTAAACAATGAACCACAGCTGACGTGGACAGATCAGTGAAGTTTAACAGTGTGTGACTCCCTCTGGTGGATGTTGTGGAGGATGCTGTTGTCTGTGCTTCAACAGGTTTCTGTACAGAGTTCTGGTGTTTCCTGTCACTGTGGGCCTCACAACACAGTAGTACACAGCAGAGTCAGACGGCTGGAGGTTCTGGATCTTCAGAGGACCTGATCTTGAGGAGGAATTCAGTCTGGATGAAAATCTCTCTCTGAACTCAGCGTCTGTGTTTCCTTCATCCAGTTTATAGCGACTCAGCATGAATTTGGGGCCGTTGTTTCCATCCTGTTTGTACCAAAGCAGGGTTGGACCTGAGAGACTGGTGAAATATTTACAGTCGAGTGTGACTGAAGCTCCTTCAGGAGCAATGACATCTCCTGTTGTCTGGATCACTTTGTCTTCTCCTTTACATTCTGGAGCAAAAGAAAAAATAGAGGAAGATAGAAATCAATGAAGACCTTTATGGTGTGAAAGGGTTTTAAATGACGTGATTTGTGTCTCACCAAAGAAGAGAGCAGCTAGAATCATCCACAGCCAATGCTCCATCTCTACCAGCAGGTTTTAATGATCAGGAGGAACTAGCTGATGTTCCACATTCACACTGACAATTGTTCTCTTGTCAGCAGCAGTTCTTATTGACACAGTGCAGAATTAGTCCACCTCCTACTGGATAATGTCGCCCCCTGCTGGAGGTCAGGGGTAAGTTGATCAGAGTGAATGAAGGTTTCCAGCAGCTTGTGTTTTTGTACAGAGACTGTGGGTTTGCTGTCACTGTGGGCCTCACAGCACAGTAGAACAGAGCAGAGTCTGTCACTGCAGCAGAGGAGATCTGCAGATCCATCTGGGTTTGATCTACACTCACTGCAGCTAACAGTCTGGACGCTGATATATTTCGTGTTACCCAGTGAGAGATGAGGAACTCTGGTGGTTTTCCTGGATATTGTCGATACCAGAAGAAAACATCAGCACCAGTTGCTGGTTTGTGGTATTTGTAGGACAGAGTAACAGTTGTGTCTTCTGAACCGGACTGTTCTTTCTGGACTGGAGTGAGTTCTTCACAGCTGAAACCTAAAGACACAAGAACTCTGGAATCAATGATGGACATTCAGATGTAATGAAATGAACTGTCTTCATGCTGCATGATCTCCATACCTGTTATAATGTAGAGAAGCAGTAGAGAGGACACACAGTGATGCAGTGACAGCATGTTGAATGAAGCTCATGTTTCAGGTTTGTCTATTAAATTGTACTGACTATGGAAGTTCCCCTATTGGTCAGGAACCGCTTAGCTCCTCCTCCAGTTTCTCTGTCTGATTTCAGGTTTGTATTGTTCTTTTGTTCAGTAACTTCCTCCTGGTGGACAGACAAGGAACTTAATTTTGATAAAGATGGAGTTGTGTTGTTATTGCTTATTTGAGAAGTTAAAAGACTTATTGATCGCTGAAGACCAAAATGCTTTTGTGACAGTTTCGCTGCTTCAGAAAGCATAGGGAGAAAAGTAAAAACACTACAATTATGTATATTATAATTGGTAGATCAAAAAAGGTAGATCAGCAAAGCTCAACTTTAGACCATGATTTTCTCTCAATTCAGTTATTTGTTCCTGCTTCTGCAAAGTCAAGACCCTTCCAGCTGCAGCTGACTATGTGTTCCTGACCCAGTCAAGGCAATTAGTGGAAAGTGAAGGTTAAAACCAGGACAACTCTGGTCTACCGTAAGGACAAATAACACTCTGTCTCATTACCTTTATTGATACATCCAACCACCATCAGGAAACTTCTGGAGATGACAGGTCTCTGTGTAGTAGCTAAAGTCAGTGGTGTAAAGAGGAAAGGAGACAGACCTGGCCCTTTTGGGGCCCCAGAGTTGCTGACCACACTGTCGGACACACAGACTTCAACACAAACTGTTGTCTGGAAGTGAGGCGGTCAACAATCCAGAACACTAGAGGATGGTAAACCTGCACAGTCGTCAACTTCTCACCTAGAAGAGAAAAGTCTTCTGGATTGTGTTCAAAGGACTAGAGAGGTCAATAAACATGACTCTCATGGTGTTTTCTACCTTCTCCAGATGAGCGTAAACATGATTCACCAGGTAGATGATGGCATCCAATGTTAGGCGAATGTCAGAGGATCCATTAGAGGTTGGACCAGGAGCCAGAGGAACTTCTGGACAACTCTGTCAAGGGTCTTCATGATTGTGGGAGGTCAGCGATGCAGGTCTATAATGATTAGCTCCACTTGGCCTTTGTGTATTTTGGTACAGGTCCCTGGGAAGACGTCTTCCAGATTACAGGGACACTCTGTAGTCTCAGTCTCATGCTCATCCTGTTTGTACCAAAGCAGGTTTGGACCTGAGATGCTGGTAAAATATTTACAGTCAAGTGTGACTGAACCTCCTTCAGGAGCAATGACATCTCCTGTTGTCTGGATCACTTTGTCTTCTCCTTTACATTCTGGAGTAAAAGAAAAAAATAGAGGAAGATAGAAATCAATAAAGACCTTTATGGTGTGAAAGGGTTTTAAATGACGTGATTTGTGTCTCACCAAAGAAGAGAGCAGCTAGAATCATCTACAGCCAATGCTCCATCTCTACCAGCAGGTTTTAATGATCAGGAGGAACTAGCTGATGTTCCACATTCACACTGACAATTGTTCTCTTGTCAGCAGCAGTTCTTATTGACACAGTGCAGAATTAGTCCACCTCCTACTGGATAATGTCGCCCCCTGCTGGAGGTCAGGGGTAAGTTCATCAGAGTGAATGAAGGTCTCCAGCAGCTTGTGTTTTTGTACAGAGACTGTGGGTTTGCTGTCACTGTGGGCCTCACAGCACAGTAGAACAGAGCAGAGTCTGTCACTGCAGCAGAGGAGATCTGCAGATCCATCTGGGTTTGATCTACACTCACTGCAGCTAACAGTCTGGACTCGGAATTATTTTGTGTTCCCCGGTGTGAGATGAGGAACTCTGGTGGTTTTCCTGGATATTGTCGATACCAGAAGAAAACATCAGCACCAGTTGCTGGTTTGTGGTATTTGTAGGACAGAGTAACAGTTGTGTCTTCTGAACCGGACTGTTCTTTCTGGACTGGAGTGAGTTCTTCACAGCTGAAACCTAAAGACACAAGAACTCTGGAATCAATGATGGACATTCAGATGTCATGAAATGAACTGTCTTCATGCTGCATGATCTCCATACCTGTTATAATGTAGAGAAGCAGTAGAGAGGACACACAGTGATGCAGTGACAGCATGTTGAATGAAGCTCATGTTTCAGGTTTGGTTGTTAAATTCTGCTGAATATGGAAGTTCCTCTCTCTTCTATTGGTCAGGAACAGCTTAGCTCCTCCTTCATTCCTTCTGTCTGATTTGATGTTTGTATTGTTCTTTTGTTCAGTAACTTCCTCCTGTTGTAAAGACAAGAAACGTCATTTTGTAGAAGATGGAGTTGTGTTTTTGTTGTTTATTTAGTAAAGGACGACTCAGACAATCAGAATCAGAATACATTTTTAATTCACAATCTGAAATTGCTTCTCCTACAGTCTCACTGCTCCAGAAAGTCCAACAGAAATGATCAGAGAACACACAATTATCAGAATAAGCAGAAACAAACAAATCAGAATAGAATAGGACAGTCTAAAAGAACATCCATGTTCAGTGCACCCTCGAGCGATCGCGCACCAACAATGGCGACTCCACTTCATTGCGGATTTTTGGTCAGCAGTCACGTGATACCGTACACGCATTCTATTGGCTGACGGCATCCAGAATTGAGCTCGTCCCGTCAGTCTCGGACTTTCATGAAACACAAAAGTGCTTTAAACAGTCGATAAGAGTGTGGGAAAAGGTAATACAGATAGAAGGTGGTTTAATATCAGTAGGTGGAGGGTTCATAAACATGTCAATTACCGTAATTAATTAGATAAATAGATTGTGATCTCCATCGCAAAGTCCTCATTTGCTTGTGGTTCCTGGAACGCATTAACACAAAGACCGAGTGTGCACTGTATATACCGTACTCATCGTCACCCGACTGTTAGAGAGGAGTCGTTTGGTTTGATGTTCACTGGCAGAAAACACTTCCTATGACACTCAGTAGGCGACACAGGAAGGGTCATCCTACTACTGAATGAAAATCTGTGTCCAATCAGTGTGCTGTACAGCAGGTGGGACTGATTGTCCCAGACGACCCTTGACTTGGACAGTGTCCTCCTCTCCAACACCATCGTCAGAGAGTCCAACTTTGCCCCAACAATGACCCCAGCCCTGTGTATCAGTCTGTCCAGTCTGTTGGTGTCTGCTACCCCAGATTACTGCCCCAGTACACCACAGCAAAGAGGAACACACAGACCACCTCAGACTGGTAGAACGTCCTCAGCAAGGTGTTGTAGATGTTAAAGGACTTCAGTGCCCTTGGGGAAAACAGGCAGTTTAACAGTGTGTGACTCCCTCTGGTGGATGTTGTGGAGGATGCTGTTGTCTGTGCTTCAACAGGTTTTTGTACAGAGTTCTGGTGTTTCCTGTCACTGTGGGCCTCACAACACAGTAGTACACAGCAGAGTCAGACGGCTGGAGGTTCTGGATCTTCAGAGGAACTGATCTTGAGGAGGAATTCAGTCTGGATGAAAATCTCTCTCTGAACTCAGCTTCTGTGTTTCCTTCATCCAGTTTATAGCGACTCAGCATGAATTTGGGGCCGTTGTTTCCATCCTGTTTGTACCAAAGCAGGTTTGGACCTGAGGTGCTGGTGAAATATTTACAGTCGAGTGTGACTGAACCTCCTTCAGGAGCAATGACATCTCCTGTTGTCTGGATCACTTTGTCTTCTCCTTTACATTCTGGGGAAGAAGAGAACAAACAGAGGAAGAGATGAATCAATAAAGACCTTTATGGTGTGAAAGGGTTTTAAATGACGTGATTTGTGTCTCACCAAAGAAGAGAGCAGCTAGAATCATCCACAGCCAATGCTCCATCTCTACCAGCAGGTTTTAATGATCAGGAGGAACTAGCTGATGTTCCACATTCACACTGACAATTGTTCTCTTGTCAGCAGCAGTTCTTATTGACACAGTGCAGAATTAGTCCACCGCCTACTGGATAATGTCGCCCCCTGGTGGAGGTCAGGGGTAAGTTGATCAGAGTGAATGAAGGTTTCCAGCAGCTTGTGTTTTTGTACAGAGACTGTGGGTTTGCTGTCACTGTGGGCCTCACAGCACAGTAGAACAGAGCAGAGTCTGTCACTGCAGCAGAGGAGATCTGCAGATCCATCTGGGTTTGATCTACACTCACTGCAGCTAACAGTCTGGACTGGGATTTATTTTGTGTTCCCAAGTGTGAGATGAGGAACTCTGGTGGTTTTCCTGGATATTGTCGATACCAGAAGAAAAAATCAGCACCAGTTGCTGGTTTGTGGTATTTGTAGGACAGAGTAACAGTTGTGTCTTCTGAACCGGACTGTTCTTTCTGGACTGGAGTGAGTTCTTCACAGCTGAAACCTAAAGACACAAGAACTCTGGAATCAATGATGGACATTCAGATGTCATGAAATGAACTGTCTTCATGCTGCATGATCTCCATACCTGTTATAATGTAGAGAAGCAGTAGAGAGGACACACAGTGATGCAGTGACAGCATGTTGAATGAAGCTCATGTTTCAGGTTTGTCTATTAAATTCTGCTGAAGATGGAAGTTCCTCTGTCTTCTATTGGTCAGGAACAGCTTAGCTCCTCCTTCATTCCTTCTGTCTGACTTGATGTTTGTATTGTTCTTTAGTTGAGTAGCTTCTTACTGCTGGACAGACAAGAAACGTCATTTTGTAGAAGATGGAGTTGTGTTGTTCTTGTTTATTTAGTAAATGAAGACTCAGACAATCAGAATCAGGATACAGTCAACCCTCAGTTTTCGAACATAATCCGTTCCAGAAGGCTATTCGAAAAGCGAGTTGTTCGAAATCCAAAACTATTTTTCCCATTATAATTAATGTAAATAATTTTAATCTGTTCCAAGTCTAAAAAACAACTTTTTCTAAGTTTTTTTTCTTTTCTTTTTTTTTACTATTTTACACCATAAACTGCACTGTATACTGTTTACCATAAATAAGAAGGGGTAGAAATAGACACTGTTTTATTTTAATAAAAGATATCCTGTCGAACTTTGAACACGAATGCGCTACGGAAGAAGCATCCTGGGCAGTTCGCTCGGCTCCCGAGTGAGTCGTGTTCAGGTACGCTCGGCTGCTTTCGGTTTGGTCAAGAGCCGAATTTTGGTTGAGTTCAGAGACGTAAAATTCTCGGATTTTCTGGTCGAAAACCGATTTGGTCCAGAACAGAAGCGTTTGAAAACCGAGGGTTAACTGTATGTTCTGAATTCACGAGAGAAAGATTGCGTTTTCTACTGTCTCACTGCTCCAGAAAGTCCAAGAGAAATGATCAGAGCACAAAAAATTAGAATAAGTAGAAACAGACAAATCAGAATAGATTAGAAGAGTCTAAAGTACATTCATGTAAATACCGTAATCATCATCATCCGACTGTCAGAGTGAGGAGTCGTTTAGTTTGATGTTCACAGGTAGGAAAGACTTCTTATGGTTCCCATGAGGAGACACAGGAAGGGTCATCCTACTACTGAATGAAAATCTGTGTCCAATCAGTGTGCTGTACAGCAGGTGGGACTGATTGTCCCAGAAGACCCTTGACTTGGACAGTGTCCTCCTCTCCAACACCATCGTCAGAGAGTCCAACTTTGCCCCAACAATGACCCCAGCCCTGTATATCAGTCTGTCCAGTCTGTTGGTGTCTGCTACCCCAGATTACTGCCCCAGTACACCACAGCAAAGAGGAACACACAGACCACCTCAGACTGGTAGAACGTCCTCAGCAAGGTGTTGTAGATGTTAAAGGACTTCAGGGCCCTTGGGGAAAACAGGCAGTTTAACAGTGTGTGACTCCCTCTGGTGGATGTTGTGGAGGATGCTGTTGTCTGTGCTTCAACAGGTTTCTGTACAGAGTTCTGGTGTTTCCTGTCACTGTGGGCCTCAGAACACAGTAGTACACAGCAGAGTCAGACGGCTGGAGGTTCTGGATCTTCAGAGGAACTGATCTTGAGGAGGAATTCAGTCTGGACGAAAATCTCTCTCTGAACTCAGCTTCTGCGTTTCCTTCATCCAGTTTATAGCGACTCAGCATGAATTTGGGGCCGTTGTTTCCATCCTGTTTGTACCAAAGCAGGTTTGGACCTGAGATGCTGGTGAAATATTTACAGTTGAGTGTGACTGAACCTCCTTCAGGAGCAATGACATCTCCTGTTGTCTGGATCACTTTGTCTTCTCCTTTACATTCTGGGGAAGAAGAGAACAAACAGAGGAAGAGATGAATCAATAAAGACCTTTATGGTGTGAAAGGGTTTTAAATGACGTGATTTGTGTCTCACCAAAGAAGAGAGCAGCTAGAATCATCCACAGCCAATGCTCCATCTCTACTAGCAGGTTTTAATGATCAGGAGGAACTAGCTGATGTTCCACATTCACACTGACAATTGTTCTCTTGTCAGCAGCAGTTCTTATTGACACAGTGCAGAATTAGTCCACCTCCTACTGGATAATGTCGCCCCCTGGTGGAGGTCAGGGGTAAGTTGATCAGAGTGAATGAAGGTTTCCAGCAGCTTGTGTTTTTGTACAGAGACTGTGGGTTTGCTGTCACTGTGGGCCTCACAGCACAGTAGAACAGAGCAGAGTCTGTCACTGCAGCAGAGGAGATCTGCAGATCCATCTGGGTTTGATCTACACTCACTGCAGCTAACAGTCTGGACTCGGATTTATTTTGTGTTCCCCGGTGGGAGATGAGGAACTCTGGTGGTTTTCCTGGATATTGTCGATACCAGAAGAAAAAATCAGCACCAGTTGCTGGTTTGTGGTATTTGTAGGACAGAGTAACAGTTGTGTCTTCTGAACCGGACTGTTCTTTCTGGACTGGAGTGAGTTCTTCACAGCTGAAACCTAAAGACACAAGAACTCTGGAATCAATGATGGACATTCAGATGTCATGAAATGAACTGTCTTCATGCTGCATGATCTCCATACCTGTTATAATGTAGAGAAGCAGTAGAGAGGACACACAGTGATGCAGTGACAGCATGTTGAATGAAGCTCATGTTTCAGGTTTGTCTATTAAATTGTACTGACTATGGAAGTTCCCCTATTGGTCAGGAACAGCTTAGCTCCTCCCTCAGTTTCTCTGTCTGATTTGATGTTTGTATTGTTCTTTTGTTCAGTAACTTCCTCCTGTTGTAAAGACAAGGAATGTCATTTTGTGGAAGATGGAGTTGTGTTTTTATTGTTTATTTAGTAAAGGACGACTCAGACAATCAGAATCAGAATACATTTTTAATTCAGGATTGGAAATTGCTTTTCCTACAGTCTCACTGCTCCAGAAAGTCCAACAGAAATGATCAGAGAACAAAAAATCATCAGAATAAGTAGAAACAAACAAATCAGAATAGAATAGGACGGTCTAAAAGAACATCCATGTTCAGTGCACCCTCGAGCGATCGCGCACCAACAATGGCGACTCCACTTCATTGCGGATTTTTGGTCAGCAGTCACGTGATACCGTACACGCATTCTTTTGGCTGACGGCATCCAGAATTGAGCTCGTCCCGTCAGTCTCGGACTTTCATGAAACACAAAAGTGCTTTAAACAGTCGATAAGAGTGTGGGAAAAGGTAATACAGATAGAAGGTGGTTTAATATCAGTAGGTGGAGGGTCATAAACGTGTAAATTACCGTAATTAATTAGATAAATAGATTGTGATCTCCATCGCAAAGTCCTCATCTGCTTGTGGTTCCTGGAACGCATTAACACAAAGACCGAGGGTGCACTGTATATACCGTACTCATCGTCACCCGACTGTTAGAGAGGAGTTGTTTGATTTGATGTTCACTGGCAGAAAACACTTCCTATGACACTCAGTAGGCGACACAGGAAGGGTCATCCTACTACTGAATGAAAATCTGTGTCCAATCAGTGTGCTGTACAGCAGGTGGGACTGATTGTCCCAGACGACCCTTGACTTGGACAGTGTCCTCCTCTCCAACACCATCGTCAGAGAGTCCAACTTTGCCCCAACAATGATCCCAGCCCTGTGTATCAGTCTGTCCAGTCTGTTGGTGTCTGCTACCCCAGATTACTGCCCCAGTACACCACAGCAAAGAGGAAAACACAGACCACCTCAGACTGGTAGAACGTCCTCAGCAAGGTGTTGTAGATGTTAAAGGACTTCAGGGCCCTTGGGGAAAACAGGCAGTTTAACAGTGTGTGACTCCCTCTGGTGGATGTTGTGGAGGATGCTGTTGTCTGTGCTTCAACAGGTTTTTGTACAGAGTTCTGGTGTTTCCTGTCACTGTGGGCCTCACAACACAGTAGTACACAGCAGAGTCAGACGGCTGGAGGTTCTGGATCTTCAGAGGAACTGATCTTGAGGAGGAATTCAGTCTGGATGAAAATCTCTCTCTGAACTCAGCTTCTGTGTTTCCTTCATCCAGTTTATAGCGACTCAGCATGAATTTGGGGCCGTTGTTTCCATCCTGTTTGTACCAAAACAGGTTTGGACGTGTGTCGCTGGTGAAATATTTACAGTCGAGTGTGACTGAACCTCCGTCAGGAGCAATGACATCTCCTGTTGTCTGGATCACTTTGTCTTCTCCTTTACATTCTGGGGAAGAAGAGAACAAACAGAGGAAGAGATGAATCAATAAAGACCTTTATGGTGTGAAAGGGTTCTAAATGACGTGATTTGTGTCTCACCAAAGAAGAGAGCAGCTAGAATCATCCACAGCCAATGCTCCATCTCTACCAGCAGGTTTTAATGATCAGGAGGAACTAGCTGATGTTCCACATTCACACTGACAATTGTTCTCTTGTCAGCAGCAGTTCTTATTGACACAGTGCAGAATTAGTCCACCTCCTACTGCAGGGATTCCTAAAGTGTGGTGCGCCAGCTGCCTCCAGGGGGTGCACGAGTGTAGTGGCAGCTGAGCACCTTGAAATACATAAATAATTAAATAAATAATTTAAACACTTTTTAATGCAGGATTAATAGTTTAAATATTTAAATTCATTCATGTAAATCATTTGTAATTTTCAATTAAAAAATGTTTTGGGAAAATTTTAAATAAAATAAAAAAATACCCAAAATGCACTTGGCTTTCTCCTAGCTACGTGATAGCTTGTTGTGATAGCAACAACAATAACATGCCGAAATGCATAACTGGTTGAAAACGGGCAGTCTGTCCGGTATTAAATGTGGGAGGAATGAAAGAGGACAGGATACTTTGGCCCAACTGAGAGCTGTGAGGTCTACCAGGATGAAGAAATCCAGCAGGAAAAAGAGAGTGATGATGACGAGACAGGGAAACTGAAAATGAGGAGCACAGAACACAGAAAACTCACCCGGACACTTCAACGGGAGAAGGGGGTAAAGAACACAATGAGACTCGTACTCGAAAGAGAAAATATGATGTTGAACTTGGGCCCGGATACAAGCGGCCGAAATGAGTTTCCTCCACAGGGTGTCCGGGCTCTCCCGTAGAGATAGGGTGAGAAGTTTGGTCATCCGGGAGGGACTCGGACTCGAGCCGCTGCTCCTCCGCATCGAGAGGAGCCAGATGAGGTGGCTCGGGCATCTGGTCAGGATGCCTCCTGGACGTCTCCCAAGGTGAGGTGTTCCAGGCACGTCCTACCGGGAGGAGGCCCCGGGGACGACCCAGGACACGCTGGAGAGACTATGTCTCCTGGCTGGCCTGGGAACGCCTTGGGATTCTCCCGGAGGAGCTGGACGAAGTGGCTAGGGAGAGGGAAGTCTGGGCTACCTGGCTTAAGTTGCTGCCCCCGCGACCCGACCCCAGATAAGCGGAAGAGAATGCATGAATGGATGGATGGAACTTGGGCCTATGTTATTTTGATTCTTTGTGGCGGAGTAGCATATTTGTTACCATTTAATAACTGTTACAGTTTGTTCAATAGGCCTATTTGTAACATAGTAATAACTGCTGTTCATCACTCATGTGTAGTCGGCTTGCTCGGCGACCATTTTGACTTTAAATGTTATTATTGTCATTTTTATATTGTTACTATTCTTCTCCCCACCGTTTCTAAAGTCAGAGATCATTAGGCCCATTATTGATCAATCTATTCTGTGTTAACAGGAGCCTATATTATTAAACTTGATACCTATATGGCTATAAAGACTACGCCTTTTCTTTCTTTTTTTTCATGTTTCGGGCATTGGGGGGCGTCAGCTAAGTCGGGAGGTAGAAGTGGGTGCGCAAACTGAAAGGTTTGGGAACTGCTGGCCTACTGGATAATGTCGCCCCCTAGTGGAGGTCAGGGGTAAGTTCATCAGTGAATGAAGGTTTCCAGCAGCTTGTGTTTTTGTACAGAGACTGTGGGTTTGCTGTCACTGTGGGCCTCACAGCACAGTAGAACAGAGCAGAGTCTGTCACTGCAGCAGAGGAGATCTGCAGATCCATCTGGGTTTGATCTACACTCACTGCAGCTAACAGTCTGGACTCAGATTTATTTTGTGTTCCCCAGTGGGAGATGAGGAACTCTGGTGGTTTTCCTGGATATTGTCGATACCAGAAGAAAACATCAGCACCAGTTGCTGGTTTGTGGTATTTGTAGGACAGAGTAACAGTTGTGTCTTCTGAACCGGACTGTTCTTTCTGGACTGGAGTGAGTTCTTCACAGCTGAAACCTAAAGACACAAGAACTCTGGAATCAATGATGGACATTCAGATGTAATGAAATGAACTGTCTTCATGCTGCATGATCTCCATACCTGTTATAATGTAGAGAAGCAGTAGAGAGGACACACAGTGATGCAGTGACAGCATGTTGAATGAAGCTCATGTTTCTGGTTTGGCTATTAAATTGTACTGACTATGGAAGTTCCCCTATTGGTCAGGAACAGCTTAGCTCCTCCTTCAGTTTCTCTGTCTGATTTCAGGTTTGTATTGTTCTTTTGTTCAGTAACTTCCTCCTGGTGGACAGACAAGGAATGTCATTTTGTGAAAGATGGAGTTGTGTTGTTGTTTATTTGGGAAGTTAAAAGACTTATTGATCGCTGAAGATGAAATTGCTTTTGTTACAGTTTCGCTGCTTCAGAAAGTATGCGGAGAAAAAATAAAAACACTAAAATTATCCATATTATAACTGGTAGTTCAAAAAAGGTAGATCAGCAAAGCTCAGCTTCAGACCATGATTTTGTCTCAATTCAGTTATTTGTTCCTTCTTCTGCAAAGTCAAGACCCTTCCAGCTGCAGCTGACTATGTGTTCCTGACCCAGTCAAGGCAATTAGTGGAAAGTGAAGGGAAACAAAAGGGCAACTCTGGACTTCCATAAGGACAAATAACACTCTGTCTCATTACCTTTATTGATACATCCAACCACCACTGTCATCAGGAAACTTCTGGAGATGACAGGTCTCTGTGTAGTAGCTAAAGTCAGTGGTGTAAAGAGGAAAGGAGGGAGACAGACCTGGCCCTTTTGGGGCTCCAGAGTTGCTGACCACACTGTCAGACACACAGACTTCAACACAAACGGTTGTCTGGAAGTGAGTCGGTCAACAATCCAGAACACTAGAGGATGGTAAACCTGCACAGTCGTCAACTTCTCACCTAGAAGAGAAAAGTCCTCTGGATTGTGTTCAAAGGACTAGAGAGGTCAATAAACATGCCCCTATGGTGTTTTCTACCTTGTCCAGGTGAGCGTAAACATGATTCACCAGGTAGATGATGGCATCCAATGTTAGGCGAATGTCAGAGGATCCATTAGAGGTTGGACCAGGAGCCGGAGGAACTTCTGGACAACTCTGTCAAGGGTCTTCATGATTGTGGGAGGTCAGCGATACAGGTCTATAATCCATAGCTCCACTTGGCCTTTGTGTATTTTGGTACAGGTCCCTGGGAAGACGTCTTCCAGATTACAGGGACACTCTGTAGTCTCAGTCTCATGCTGAAGACATGTTGTAGGACTAAACATAGCTGAGAGGTACAGGATGTAAGCACACTGGGATTCACCCCGTCTGGGACAGCAGCCTTCTGACAATGAAGACGTCTAAACTGACTCCAGCATCTAATATGTCATTGTTCAGACTCACATTACTACTTGAAAGAAAGACTAACAATGAGTCAACACATGATTTGAAATCCAACTGTTTAAACAATGAACCACAGCTGACGTGGACAGATCAGTGAAGTTTAACAGTGTGTGACTCCCTCTGGTGGATGTTGTGGAGGATGCTGTTGTCTGTGCTTCAACAGGTTTTTGTACAGAGTTCTGGTGTTTCCTGTCACTGTGGGCCTCACAACACAGTAGTACACAGCAGAGTCAGACGGCTGGAGGTTCTGGATCTTCAGAGGAACTGATCTTGAGGAGGAATTCAGTCTGGATGAAAATCTCTCTCTGAACTCAGCTTCTGTGTTTCCTTCATCCAGTTTATAACGACTCAGCATGAATTTGGGGCCGTTGTTTCCATCCTGTTTGTACCAAAACAGGTTTGGACCTGATTTGCTGGTGAAATATTTACAGTCGAGTGTGACTGAACCTCCTTCAGGAGCAATGACATCTCCTGTTGTCTGGATCACTTTGTCTTCTCCTTTACATTCTGGGGAAGAAGAGAACAAACAGAGGAAGAGATGAATCAATAAAGACCTTTATGGTGTGAAAGGGTTTTAAATGACGTGATTTGTGTCTCACCAAAGAAGAGAGCAGCTAGAATCATCCACAGCCAATGCTCCATCTCTACCAGCAGGTTTTAATGATCAGGAGGAACTAGCTGATGTTCCACATTCACACTGACAATTGTTCTCTTGTCAGCAGCAGTTCTTATTGACACAGTGCAGAATTAGTCCACCTCCTACTGGATAATGTCGCCCCCTGCTGGAGGTCAGGGGTAAGTTCATCACAGTGAATGAAGGTTTCCAGCAGCTTGTGTTTTTGTACAGAGACTGTGGGTTTGCTGTCACTGTGGGCCTCACAGCACAGTAGAACAGAGCAGAGTCTGTCACTGCAGCAGAGGAGATCTGCAGATCCATCTGGGTTTGATCTACACTCACTGCAGCTAACAGTCTGGACTCGGATTTATTTTGTGTTCCCCGGTGGGAGATGAGGAACTCTGGTGGTTTTCCTGGATATTGTCGATACCAGAAGAAAACATCAGCACCAGTTGCTGGTTTGTGGTATTTGTAGGACAGAGTAACAGTTGTGTCTTCTGAACCGGACTGTTCTTTCTGGACTGGAGTGAGTTCTTCACAGCTGAAACCTAAAGACACAAGAACTCTGGAATCAATGATGGACATTCAGATGTCATGAAATGAACTGTCTTCATGCTGCATGATCTCCATACCTGTTATAATGTAGAGAAGCAGTAGAGAGGACACACAGTGATGCAGTGACAGCATGTTGAATGAAGCTCATGTTTCTGGTTTGTCTATTAAATTGTACTGACTATGGAAGTTCCCCTATTGGTCAGGAACAGCTTAGCTCCTCCTTCAGTCTCTCTGTCTGATTTCAGGTTTGTATTGTTCTTTTGTTCAGTAACTTCCTCCTGGTGGACAGACAAGGAACTTAATTTTGTGAAAGATGGAGTTGTGTTGTTGTTTATTTGGGAAGTTAAAATACTTATTGATCGCTGAAGATGAAATTGCTTTTTTTAGTTTCACTGCTTCAGAAAGTATGGGGAGAAAAAGTAAAAACACTAAAATTATCCATATTATAATTGGTAGATCAAAAAAGGTAGATCAGCAAAGCTCAGCTTCAGACCATGATTTTCTCTCAATTCAGTTATTTGTTCCTGCTTCTGCAAAGTCAAGACCCTTCCAGCTGCAGCTGACTATGTGTTCCTGACCCAGTCAAGGCAATTAGTGGAAAGTGAAGGGAAACAAAAGGGCAACTCTGGACTTCCATAAGGACAAATAACACTCTGTCCCATTACCTTTATTGATACATCCAACCACCACTGTCATCAGGAACCTTCTGGAGATGACAGGTCTCTGTGTAGGTGCTAAAGTCAGTGGTGTAAAGAGGAAAGGAGACAGACCTGGCCCTTTTGGGGCCCCAGAGTTGCTGACCACACTGTCAGACACATAGACTTGCAGGAACACACACTGTTGTCTGGAAGTCAGGAAGTTAACAATCCAGGACACAGTCGTCAACCTCTCACCTCGAGGAGAAAAGTAATCTTGATGGTGTTCAAAGCACTAGAGAAGTCAATAAACATGACTCTCATGTGGTTTTCTACCTTGTCCAGGTTACAATAGACATGGGTCAGCATGTAGATGATGGCATCCAATGTTAGGCGAATGTCAGAGGATCCATTAGAGGTTGGACCAGGAGCCGGAGGAACTTCCAGACGACTCTGTCGAGGTTCTTCATGATGAGGGAGGTCAGTGCTACAGGTCTATAATCCATAGCTCCACTTGGCCTTTGTGTATTTTGGTACAGGTACCTGGGAAGATGTCTTCCAGATTACAGGGACACTCTGTAGTCTCAGTCTCATGCTGAAGACATGTTGTAGGACTAAACATAGCTGAGAGGTACAGGATGTAAACACACTGGGATTCACCCCGTCTGGGACAGCAGCCTTCTGACAATGAAGACGTCTAAACTGACTCCAGCATCTAATATGTCATTGTTCTGGACTCACTTTTCTAATTGAAAGAAAGACTGAAAGATTGAAAGAGGACACACAGTGATGCAGTGACAGCATGTTGAATGAAGCTCATGTTTCAGGTTTGTCTGTTAAATTCTGCTGAAGATGGAAGTTCCTCTCTCTTCTATTGGTCAGGAACAGCTTAGCTCCTCCTTCAGTCTCTCTGTCTGATTTGATGTTTGTATTGTTCTTTTGTTCAGTAACTTCTTCCTGGTGGACAGACAATAAACTTAATTTTGTGGTTGATGGAGTTTTGTTGTTATTGTTTATTTATGAAATTAAAGGACTTGATTGCTGAAGATGAAATTCCTTTTTTTACAGTTTCACTGCTTCTGAAAGTAGGAGACAAGCTTTATTGTCAAATGTACCATATATGCATGACATACAGCACAGATGAAATTGCAGTCCTCTCTGACCCACAGTAGACAGTACAACAGGCAGAACAACACAGGTAGTACAACACAGGACAAAACAGGCAGTACAGCACGAAGTATAAGACGAAACACAAGGGATGGTAAACATCTCTATACACTCTTTTATCCTGTAGGGGAAGTGACGTGTGCGTAGTCCCTGAGTTGATGGGGGGAGAGAGAGAGAGGTAGTCAGGTGCTGGGGAGGGGGCAGAGCAGTGTGAGGGAGTTCATGGCTGTGGCAGGGGGCAGAGCAGGGAGGGAGTTGAGCCTCCTGACCGCCTGGTGAAAGAAACTGTCCTTGATCCTGCTGGTTCTGGTCCAGATTCTGCAGTCTCCTACCTGATGGCAGCAGGCTGAAAAGGCTGTGAGAGGGGGGGAGGGGTGGGGGGTGGGATCACCTGCAATGCTGATGGCTTTGCGGGTGAGGCAGGTGTTATAAATGTCTGTGAGGGAAGGGAGAGAGACACCAGTGATCTTTTCAGCTACGATGCGCTGCAGGGTCTTGCGGCAGGAAACGGTGCAGGCGCCGTACCACACGGTGATGCAGCTGGTCAGGATGCTCTCCATGGTGCCTCTGTAGAAGTCAGCATGATGGGGGGTGGGGCTCTTGCTCTCCTCAGTTTGCGGAGGAAGTAGAGGCGTTGTTGGGCTTTTTTGTCCAGCGATGCGGTGTTGCAGTCCCAGGACAGGTCCTCAGAGATGTGCACACCCAGGAACTTGGTGCTGCTGACCCTTTCCACTGCAGCACCGTTGATGGTTAGTGGAGCATGCTGGGTGCGTGTTCTCCTGAAGTCCACAACAATCTCCTTCGTCTTCACATTCAGATGGAGATTGTTGTCCTTGCACCACATAGCCAGGAGGCCCCCCTCATTCCTGTAGGCTGTCTCATCGTTGTTGTTGATGAGACCCACCACAGTCGTGTCGTCTGCAAACTTGATGAAGAGGTTGGAGCTGAATGTCGGTGTACAGTCATCGGTCATAAGAGTGAAGAGGAGGGGGCTCAGAACGCATCCTTGGGGGGCTCCCGTGTTCAGCGTGATGGTGCTGGAGATGTTGTTACCGACTCGAACTGCCTGTGGTCTCCCTGTCAGGAAGTCCAGCAGCCAGTTGCATATGGAGGTGTTGAGTCCAAGCTGGTCCAGTTTGTGGATGAGCTGCTGGGGGACGATTGTGTTCAATGCTGAGCTGAAGTCCGTGAACAGCGTTCTGGGGTGTGAGACTTTGGTCTCCAGGAGGGTGAAGGTTGGGTGTAGTGCAGTGAAGATGGCGTCATCAGTCGAGCAGTTGGACCGGTAAGCAAACTGAAAAGGGTCCAGGGTTGAAGGGAGGGCAGACTTGATGTGCTGCATGACTAGCCGCCCAAAGCACTTCATGAGGATGGGAGTGAGTGCAACTGGGCGGTAGTCGTTGAAGCCGGGTGGGGGCGACTTCTTTGGGACTGGGATGATGGTGGTGGCTTTGAGGCAGGTGGGGACAACAGCCTGGCTCAGGGAGATGTTGAAGATGTCTGTGAAGACATCTGTGAGCTCATCAGCACAGTCTCTCAGGACACGACTAGGAATGTTGTCAGGACCTGGGACTTTCCTTGCATTGGTCCTTCTGAGGACTTGCCTCACGCTGTCCGGAGTAAGCGTCAACACCTGGTCGCCAGGAGGGGGTGGAGCCTTCTGTGCTGGGATGCCGTTGTCCGCCTCAAGGCGCGCAAAGAAGTCATTCAGCTGATTCAGCAGAGTGGTGGAGCTGTCGCAGGACTGCGGAAGGGGCTTGTAGTCCGTAATGGACTGAATCCCCCGCCACAGGTTCCTGGTGTCTCTGCTGTCGCTGAAGTGGGTGGCGATCCTCCTGGAGTACTGTCTCTTGGCCAGTCGGATGCCTCATGACAGGTCCTAGCTGTCCTTAGGCCCACCTCGTCCCCAGCTCTGAAGGCTGCGTTCCGTGCCCTCAGGAGCCTGTGGTCTTCGCCTGTCAGCCCAGGCTTCTGGTTGGCTCGAACGGAGATCGTTCTGGTGACCGTGACATCATCCATGCATTTCCTCATGTATGGAGTGACGGTCTCCGTGTACTCCTGGAGGTCTGTGGTGTTGTTGTGGGTGGCTGTGTCTTTGAATACACTCCAGTCTATGGTTGAGAACCAGTCCTGGAGTGCCTGTGACGACCCATCAGGACACACCCGTATCTGACTTTTCACAGGTTTAACGACTCTAACCAGCGGTCTGTATGCGGGCGTTAGCATAACAGTGGTGTGGTCTGACGCCCCAAGGTGGGGGAGGGCGCAGGCCTTGTAGGCATCTTAATGTGTTGTGTAGACATTGTCCAGGATGTTAGCTCCTCTGGTGGCAAAGTTGATATGTCTAGGTAATTTTGGAAACACACTCTTGGGGTTTGCGTGGTTGAAGTCCCCCACCAGAATGATGAAGGCATCTGGGTGAGCTGTCTGCTGCTCACTGATGAGATGGTAGAGATCATTCAGTGCCTCACTCCTGTTGTTGCTGGAGGTGGGAAGGATGTATACTGCCACCAGCAATATGGCAGAAAAGTCCCTGGGCAGGTAGAATGGCCGGCATCTGATGATCATGAGCTCCACCAGAGGAGAGCAGTGTGAGCAAACCACAGCAGCGTCGTGGCACCAAGCAACCCTGATGTAAACACAGAATCCCCCGCCACAGGTCTTCCCCCCCTCGACGAGCACTCTGTCAGCCCGGTAGCACGTTAGCTGGTCCAGTAGAATGGCACAGTCCGGGACGCTGTCAGTGAGCCATGTTCTAGTATTTTTACTTTTGTTCAGACAAAAAGTAAAAACACTAGAAATTATCTATATTATAATTGGTAGATCAAAAAGGTAGATCAGCAAAGTTCAACTTCAGACCATGATTTTTTTCTCAATTCAGTTATTTGTTCCTGCTTCTGCAAAGTCAAGACCCTTCCAGCTGCAGCTGACTATGTGTTCCTAACCCAGTCAAAGCAATTAGTGGAAAGTGAAGGGAAACAAAAGGGCAACTCTGGACTTCCATAAGGACAAATAACACTCTGTCTCATTACCTTTATTGATACATCCAACCACCACTGTCATCAGGAATCTTCTGGAGATGACAGGTCTCTGTGTAGTAGCTAAAGTCAGTGGTGTAAAGAGGAAAGGAGACAGACCTGGCCCTTTTGGGGCTCCAGAGTTGCTGACCACACTGTCGGACACACAGACATTGCACTGTTTTATAACCCATAGTTCAACAGTCAAGAATCTTTGAGTAACGTTAGATTCAACTCTTGCCTTTGACAAGCATATTAAAGAGGTGACAAAGATCGCCTTCTTTCATCTACGTAATATTTCCAAAATTAGGTCCTCTCTACCCATGGCTGATGCAGAGATTTTGATTCATGCCTTTGTGTCCTCTAGACTTGACTATTGTAATGTTTTGTTATCGGGGTTGCCTCGGTCTAGAACTAGGGGCCTTCAGATGGTTCAGCACACAGCAGCAAGAATATTAACTAAAACTAGGAAATTTGACCACATCACCTCAGTATTAGCTGCATTACATTGCCTCCTGATTCATGTTAGATCCGATTTTAAGGTACTCTTATTAACATACAAAAGCCTTAATGGTCCTGCTCCAACCTATCTGTCTGATCTGGTTCAACCTTACACGCCGACTAGGGCTCTCCGCTCTCAGAATACAGGTCTCTTGTGTGTTCCTAGAGTTAAAAAGAAGTCAGCTGGACAGAGGGCCTTCTCCTATCGTGCCCCTTTCTTGTGGAATAACCTCTCTATAAGTATTAGACAGTCTGAATCTGTAAATGTCTTTAAATCTAGACTCAAAACATATCTGTTCGACCTAACATATAAGTAATATCGGGGGTGGGGGTGCAGTCTCAATGTTTAGGTTTAGCCTAGTCCTGCCGACGAGCCGTAGGATTTCTTAGTTAGGCCCCTGCCTCCCATTAATCCTCTGCTATTCTGGTCCCTCTAGCACCACTCTCCCCCTGTTCTCTCTGTCTCTCTCCCTCCTTCTCCTGTTCTTTCTCACAGGCCCTTGTGTGGTGGATCATCGGCAGTCGGCTACCTCTGTCTGCTTCCGTGGCTGGCGATAGCACAAGCTGTACAGTGGTCCTGTTTCACCATCCACTAGGGGAGTGCTGGTTCTGCCTCATTTGGTTCTGCTGTGGTTTTGGGGTTTTGCCAGAGTAACCTTGACTTTAACTTTTTTGAGCTGAATGACTTAGGCACTGTTTGGTCTGTCCTCAGAGTGGTGGATCCTCGGCAATCGGTGACCTCTGTGTGCTTCATCGGCTGGTGGTGACTCGCTCTACTGGATGGATCAGCATGCCTTTGTTATACATTTATTGTTACTATCATGGTTATTAATACTGTGTTATTAATCTGTACATGTGATATCTATTGCTTCGCCTTTCCACTCCTGGAAGAGGGGTCCCTCCTCTGCAGTCTTCCTGAGGTTTCTCCCATCCATTTTTTCCCCTGTTAAAAGGGTTTTGGGGGGAGTTGTTCCTTATCCGATGTGAGGGTCGTATTGCTCGTAGCGCACAAAGGTCAGAGGGATATCATCCATGTTTAGATTGTAAAGCCCTTTGAGACATAGTTTGTGAATCTGGGCTACATAAGAATGAATAAACTTGAAACTTGAAACATAAACAGACACTGTTGTCTGGAAGTGAGGCGGTTAACAATCCAGGACACAGTCGTCAACTTCTCACCTAGAGGACAAAAGTAATCTCGATGGTGTTCAAAGCACTAGAGAAGTCAATGAACATGACTCTCATGTGGTTTTCTACCTTGTCCAGGTGACAATAGACATGGTTCACCAGGTAGATGATGGCATCCATTGTTCGGCAAATGTCAGAGAATCTATTAATGGTTGGACCAGGGGACGGAGGATCTTCCGGACGACTCTGTCGAGGTTCTTCATGATGAGGGAGGTCAGTGCTACAGGTCTATAATCCATAGCTCCACTTGGCCGTGGTGTATTTCGTACAGGTACCAGGGAAGATGTCTTCCAGATTACAGGGACACTCTGTAGTCTCAGTCTCATGCTGAAGACATGTTGTAGGACTAAACATAGCTGATAGGTACAGGATGTAAGCACACTGGGATTCACCCCGTCTGGGACAGCAGCCTTCTGACAATGAAGACGTCTAAACTGACTCCAGCATCTAATATGTCATTGTTCAGACTCACTTTTCTAATTGAAAGAAAGACTAACAATGAATTTTTAAAGCTGTCCTAAAAAAAGTACAAAATCTTAACGGGGTAGAAGAATAGATAGAGTCAACACATGATTCAAGTGTTTAAACAATGAACCACAGCTGACGTGGACAGATCAGTGATGTTTAACAGTGTGTGACTCCCTCTGGTGGATGTTGTGGAGGATGCTGTTGTCTGTCCTTCAACAGGTTTCTGTACAGAGTTCTGGTGTTTCCTGTCACTGTGGGCCTCACAACACAGTAGTACACAGCAGAGTCAGACGGCTGGAGGTTCTGGATCTTCAGAGGAACTGATCTTGAGGAGGAATTCAGTCTGGATGAAAATCTCTCTCTGAACTCAGCTTCTGTGTTTCCTTCATCCAGTTTATAGCGACTCAGCATGAATTTGGGGCCGTTGTTTCCATCCTGTTTGTACCAAAGCAGGTTTGGACGTGTGTCGCTGGTGAAATATTTACAGTCGAGTGTGACTGAACCTCCTTCAGGAGCAATGACATCTCCTGTTGTCTGGATCACTTTGTCTTCTCCTTTACATTCTGGAGTGAAAGAAAAAAATAGAGGAAGATAGAAATCAATAAAGACCTTTATGGTGTGAAAGGGTTTTAAATGACGTGATTTGTGTCTCACCAAAGAAGAGAGCAGCTAGAATCATCCACAGCCAATGCTCCATCTCTACCAGCAGGTTTTAATGATCAGGAGGAACTAGCTGATGTTCCACATTCACACTGACAATTGTTCTCTTGTCAGCAGCAGTTCTTATTGACACAGTGCAGAATTAGTCCACCTCCTACTGGATACTGTCGCCCCCTGCTGGAGGTCAGGGGTAAGTTCATCAGTGAATGAAGGTTTCCAGCAGCTTGTGTTTTTGTACAGAGACTGTGGGTTTGCTGTCACTGTGGGCCTCACAGCACAGTAGAACAGAGCAGAGTCTGTCACTGCAGCAGAGGAGATCTGCAGATCCATCTGGGTTTGATCTACACTCACTGCAGTTAACAGTCTGGACTGGGAATTATTTTGTCTTCCCCGGTGGGAGATGAGGAACTCTGGTGGTTTTCCTGGATATTGTCGATACCAGAAGAAAAAATCAGCACCAGTTGCTGGTTTGTGGTATTTGTAGGACAGAGTAACAGTTGTGTCTTCTGAACCGGACTGTTCTTTCTGGACTGGAGTGAGTTCTTCACAGCTGAAACCTAAAGACACAAGAACTCTGGAATCAATGATGGACATTCAGATGTCATGAAATGAACTGTCTTCATGCTGCATGATCTCCATACCTGTTATAATGTAGAGAAGCAGTAGAGAGGACACACAGTGATGCAGTGACAGCATGTTGAATGAAGCTCATGTTTCAGGTTTGTCCATTAAATTCTGCTGAAGATGGAAGTTCCTCTCTCTTCTATTGGTCAGGAACAGCTTAGCTCCTCCTTCAGTCTTTCTGTCTGATTGTAGATCTGTTTTTATTTCTCTATTACTCTTCCTCCTGGTTGACAAATGAGTGGAATCAATTTTTAGAAGATGAAGTTCAAATTTGAAGGGTTTAAATTCTTTATTGAATTTCACATTGATGATACAACATTATTTATTAATCAGTCAGTCAGTCAGTAGGGCTCTTGAGATGGGGGCGGGGGGGGGTCCCGTCCCTGTGCGTTAACCCAACCAGATGAGTCAGTTTTTTCCAGCACTGGCGGTCTTGTTCCAGCTGCTCTGCATCCTCCACAGCGACTCCCTGTCGTCGGGGGTCGTCTGCAATGACGTCAAGCCCTCGGGTGCGGGGCTTGCCTCGAGGTCATGTCCAGCCTGCGGTCTTAGGGTCAAACTGGAGAATGGCTCTTGTTGGGTGATCAGGGGGAAGGCAGAGGACATGACCAAACCAACGGGTACAACGTTGTGACGCCTGGCAAGAAGCTCTGGGCTGGCACGTGTGGGCTCTAAGCACTTTGTTGGAAACCCGCTGGGGCCACCTGATGTTTTCGTCAGTTCTGAGAGCCCTGCTATCACAACCATCTATACTGGGTTTTATTTAAGGGCCAAGTTTCCGAGCCGTAGAGCAGGATGGAGAGGACGGCAGAGTTTTAAATTCTGAGCTTCGTCTTGCGGGAGATGGTCTGGTGCCTCCAGAGTGGCTTCCAGAGAGACTGCAGAGCTGATGCTGCCAGAGCTCTTCTACGGAGAATCTCTGGATTAAGGTCCCCATTGTCTGTCACTATGGACCCCAGATACACAAAGCTCTTGACAGGCTCCACAGTGTCATCCCCCAACTGCAGGGGAGGTGGATCCGGTCCGTCACCAACATGCATGAATTTGGTTTTGGTCCAGCTCAGTTGTACTCATTCTGACGTACTCATTCCTGATCCTATCCATCCTGGTCACTCCCAGAGAGAACCTCAGCATCTTCATCTCTGCTACCTCCAGCTCTGCCTCCTGTCTTTTCCTCAGTGACACTGTCTCTAGACCAAACAACATCGCTGGTCTCACCACAGTTTTGTACACCTTTCCTTTCATTTTAGCTGAAACTCTTCTATCACACATCACACCTGACACTTTCCTCCACCCGTTCCATCCTGCCTGGACACGCTTCTTCACCTCTTTTCCACACTCTCCATTGCTCTGGACTGTTGACCCTAAGTACTTCAAATCCTCCACCTTCTTGATCTCTTCTCCCTGTAACGTCACTCTTCCACTTGGGTCCCTCTCATTCACACACATGTACTCTGTCTTACTGCGGCTAACCTTCATTCCTCTCCTTTCCAGGACAAACCTCCACCTCTCTAGCTTCTCCTCCACCTGTTCCCTGCTGTGTCAGTCTGTGTTCCCAAGCGTGAGATGAGGAACTCTGGTGGTTTTCCTGGATATTGTCGATACCAGAAGAAATTAACATAATAATCAGAAGGTTTGTGGTATTTGTAGGACAGAGTAACAGTTGTGTCTTCTGAACCGGACTGTTCTTTCTGGACTGAAGTGAGTTCTTCACAGCTGAAACCTAAAGACACAAGAACTCTGGAATCAATGACGGACATTCAGATGTAATGAAATGAACTGTCTTCATGCTGCATGATCTCCATACCTGTTATAATGTAGAGAAGCAGTAGAGAGGACACACAGTGATGCAGTGACAGCATGTTGAATGAAGCTCATGTTTCTGGTTTGTCTATTAAATTGTACTGACTATGGAAGTTCCCCTATTGGTCAGGAACAGCTTAGCTCCTCCTCCAGTTCCTCTGTCTGATTTCAGGTTTGTATTGTTCTTTTGTTCAGTAACTTCCTCCTGGTGGACAGACAAGGAATGTCATTTTGTGAAAGATGGAGTTGTGTTGTTGTTTATTTGGGAAGTTAAAAGACTTATTGATCGCTGAAGATGAAATTGCTTTTGTTACAGTTTCGCTGTTTCAGAAAGTATGGGGAGAAAAAGTAAAAACACTAAAATTATCCATATTATAACTGGTAGATCAAAAAAGGTAGATCAGCAAAGCTCAGCTTCAGACCATGATTTTTTCTCAATTCAGTTATTTGTTCCTTCTCCTGCAAAGTCAAGACCCTTCCAGCGGCAGCTGACTATGTGTTCCTGACCCAGTCAAGGCAATTAGTGGAAAGTGAAGGGAAACAAAAGGGCAACCCTGGACTTCCATAAGGACAAATAACACTCTGTCTCATTACCTTTATTGATACATCCAACCACCACTGTCATCAGGAAACTTCTGGAGATGACAGGTCTCTGTGTAGTAGCTAAAGTCAGTGGTGTAAAGAGGAAAGGAGACAGACCTGGCCCTTTTGGGGCCCCAGAGTTGCTGACCACACTGTCAGACACACAGACTTCAACACAAACTGTTGTCTGGAAGTGAGGCGGTCAACAATCCAGAACACTAGAGGATGGTAAACCTGCACAGCTGTCAACTTCTCACCTAGACGAGAAAGGTCTTCTGGATTGTGTTCAAAGGACTAGAGAGGTCAATAAACATGCCCCTATGGTGTTTTCTACCTTGTCCAGGTGAGCGTAAACATGATTCACCAGGTAGATGATAGCATCCAATGTTAGGCGAATGTCAGAGGATCCATTAGAGGTTGGACCAGGAGCCGGAAGAACTTCTGGACAACTCTGTCAAGGGTCTTCATGATTGTGGGAGGTCAGCGATACAGGTCTATAATCCATAGCTCCACTTGGCCTTTGTGTATTTTGGTACAGGTCCCTGGGAAGACGTCTTCCAGATTACAGGGACACTCTGTAGTCTCAGTCTCATGCTGAAGACATGTTGTAGGACTAAACATAGCTGAGAGGTACAGGATGTAAGCACACTGGGATTCACCCCGTCTGGGACAGCAGCCTTCTGACAATGAAGACGTCTAAACTGACTCCAGCATCTAATATGTCATTGTTCAGACTCACATTACTACTTGAAAGAAAGACTAACAATGAGTCAACACATGATTTGAAATCCAACTGTTTAAACAATGAACCACAGCTGACGTGGACAGATCAGTGAAGTTTAACAGTGTGTGACTCCCTCTGGTGGATGTTGTGGAGGATGCTGTTGTCTGTGCTTCAACAGGTTTTTGTACAGAGTTCTGGTGTTTCCTGTCACTGTGGGCCTCACAACACAGTAGTACACAGCAGAGTCAGACGGCTGGAGGTTCTGGATCTTCAGAGGAACTGATCTTGAGGAGGAATTCAGTCTGGATGAAAATCTCTCTCTGAACTCAGCTTCTGTGTTTCCTTCATCCAGTTTATAGCGACTCAGCATGAATTTGGGGCCGTTGTTTCCATCCTGTTTGTACCAAAACAGGTTTGGACCTGATTTGCTGGTGAAATATTTACAGTCGAGTGTGACTGAACCTCCTTCAGGAGCAATGACATCTCCTGTTGTCTGGATCACTTTGTCTTCTCCTTTACATTCTGGGGAAGAAGAGAACAAACAGAGGAAGAGATGAATCAATAAAGACCTTTATGGTGTGAAAGGGTTTTAAATGACGTGATTTGTGTCTCACCAAAGAAGAGAGCAGCTAGAATCATCCACAGCCAATGCTCCATCTCTACCAGCAGGTTTTAATGATCAGGAGGAACTAGCTGATGTTCCACATTCACACTGACAATTGTTCTCTTGTCAGCAGCAGTTCTTATTGACACAGTGCAGAATTAGTCCACCTCCTACTGGATAATGTCGCCCCCTGGTGGAGGTCAGGGGTAAGTTGATCAGAGTGAATGAAGGTTTCCAGCAGCTTGTGTTTTTGTACAGAGACTGTGGGTTTGCTGTCACTGTGGGCCTCACAGCACAGTAGAACAGAGCAGAGTCTGTCACTGCAGCAGAGGAGATCTGCAGATCCATCTGGGTTTGATCTACACTCACTGCAGCTAACAGTCTGGACTCGGATTTATTTTGTCTTCCCTGGTGGGAGATGAGGAACTCTGGTGGTTTTCCTGGATATTGTCGATACCAGAAGAAAAAATCAGCACCAGTTGCTGGTTTGTGGTATTTGTAGGACAGAGTAACAGTTGTGTCTTCTGAACCGGACTGTTCTTTCTGGACTGGAGTGAGTTCTTCACAGCTGAAACCTAAAGACACAAGAACTCTGGAATCAATGATGGACATTCAGATGTCATGAAATGAACTGTCTTCATGCTGCATGATCTCCATACCTGTTATAATGTAGAGAAGCAGTAGAGAGGACACACAGTGATGCAGTGACAGCATGTTGAATGAAGCTCATGTTTCTGGTTTGTCTATTAAATTGTACTGACTGTGGAAGTTCCCCTATTGGTCAGGAACAGCTTAGCTCCTCCTCCAGTTTCTCTGTCTGATTTCAGGTTTGTATTGTTCTTTTGTTCAGTAACTTCCTCCTGGTGGACAGACAAGGAACTTAATTTTGTGAAAGATGGAGTTGTGTTGTTGTTTATTTGGGAAGTTAAAAGACTTATTGATCGCTGAAGATGAAATTGCTTTTGTTACAGTTTCGCTGTTTCAGAAAGTATGCGGAGAAAAAGTAAAAACACTAAAATTATCCATATTATAATTGGTAGATCAAAAAAGGTAGATCAGCAAAGCTCAGCTTCAGACCATGATTTTTTCTCAATTCAGTTATTTGTTCCTGCTTCTGCAAAGTCAAGACCCTTCCAGCTTCAGCTGACTATGTGTTCCTGACCCAGTCAAGGCAATTAGTGGAAAGTGAAGGGAAACAAAAGGGCAACTCTGGACTTCCATAAGGACAAATAACACTCTGTCTCATTACCTTTATTGATACATCCAACCACCATCAGGAAACTTCTGGAGATGACAGGTCTCTGTGTAGTAGCTAAAGTCAGTGGTGTAAAGAGGAAAGGAGACAGACCTGGCCCTTTTGGGGCCCCGGAGTTGCTGACCACACTGTCAGACACATAGACTTGCAGGAACACACACTGTTGTCTGGAAGTGAGGCGGTTAACAATCCAGGACACAGTCGTCAACTTCTCACCTCGAGGAGAAAAGTAATCTCGATGGTGTTCAAAGCACTAGAGAAGTCAATAAACATGACTCTCATGTGGTTTGCTACCTTGTCCAGGTGACAATAGACATGATTCAGCAGGTAGATGATGGCATCCATTGTTAGGCAAATGTCAAAGAATCTATTAATGTTTGGACCCAGGGGCTGGAGGAAGTTCCAGACGACTCTGTCGAGTGTCTTCATGATGAGGGAGGTCAGCGATACAGGTCTATAATCCATAGCTCCACTTGGCCGTGGTGTATTTGGTACAGGTACCTGGGAAGATGTCTTCCAGATTACAGGGACACTCTGTAATCTCAGTTTCATTCTGGTCTAAACATAGCTGAGAGGTACAGGATGTAAGCACACTGGGATTCACCCCGTCTGGGACAGCAGCCTTCTGACAATGAAGACGTCTAAACTGACTCCAGCATCTAATATGTCATTGTTCTGGACTCACTTTTCTAATTGAAAGAAAGACTAACAAAGAATTTTTAAAGCTGTCCCACCAAAAGTACAAAATCTTAACGGGGTAGAAGAGTACATAGAGTCAACACATGATTCAACTGTTTAAACAATGAACCACAGCTGACGTGGACAGATCAGTGAAGTTTAACAGTGTGTGACTCCCTCTGGTGGATGTTGTGGAGGATGCTGTTGTCTGTGCTTCAACAGGTTTTTGTACAGAGTTCTGGTGTTTCCTGTCACTGTGGGCCTCAGAACACAGTAGTACACAGCAGAGTCAGACGGCTGGAGGTTCTGGATCTTCAGAGGAACTGATTTTGAGGAGGAATTCAGTCTGGATGAAAATCTCTCTCTGAACTCAGCTTCTGTGTTTCCTTCATCCAGTTTATAGCGACTCAGCATGAATTTGGGGCTGTTGTTTCCATCCTGTTTGTACCAAAACAGGGTTGGAACTGAGATGCTGGTGAAATATTTACAGTCGAGTGTGACTGAACCTCCTTCAGGAGCAATGACATCTCCTGTTGTCTGGATCACTTTGTCTTCTCCTTTACATTCTGGGGAAGAAGAGAACAAACAGAGGAAGAGATGAATCAATCAACAACTTTATGGTGTGAAAGGGTTTTAAATGACGTGATTTGTGTCTCACCAAAGAAGAGAGCAGCTAGAATCATCCACAGCCAATGCTCCATCTCTACCAGCAGGTTTTAATGATCAGGAGGAACTAGCTGATGTTCCACATTCACACTGACAATTGTTCTCTTGTCAGCAGCAGTTCTTATTGACACAGTGCAGAATTAGTCCACCTCCTACTGGATAATGTCGCCCCCTGGTGGAGGTCAGGGGTAAGTTGATCAGAGTGAATGAAGGTTTCCAGCAGCTTGTGTTTTTGTACAGAGACTGTGGGTTTGCTGTCACTGTGGGCCTCACAGCACAGTAGAACAGAGCAGAGTCTGTCACTGCAGCAGAGGAGATCTGCAGATCCATCTGGGTTTGATCTACACTCACTGCAGCTAACAGTCTGGACTGGGATTTATTTTGTGTTCCCAAGTGTGAGATGAGGAACTCTGGTGGTTTTCCTGGATATTGTCGATACCAGAAGAAAAAATCAGCACCAGTTGCTGGTTTGTGGTATTTGTAGGACAGAGTAACAGTTGTGTCTTCTGAACCGGACTGTTCTTTCTGGACTGGAGTGAGTTCTTCACAGCTGAAACCTAAAGACACAAGAACTCTGGAATCAATGATGGACATTCAGATGTCATGAAATGAACTGTCTTCATGCTGCATGATCTCCATACCTGTTATAATGTAGAGAAGCAGTAGAGAGGACACACAGTGATGCAGTGACAGCATGTTGAATGAAGCTCATGTTTCTGGTTTGGCTATTAAATTGTACTGACTATGGAAGTTCCCCTATTGGTCAGGAACCGTTTAGCTCCTCCTTCAGTTTCTCTGTCTGATTTCAGGTTTGTATTGTTCTTTTGTTCAGTAACTTCCTCCTGGTGGACAGACAAGGAATGTCATTTTGTGAAAGATGGAGTTGTGTTGTTGTTTATTTGGGAAGTTAAAAGACTTATTGATCGCTGAAGATGAAATTGCTTTTGTTACAGTTTCGCTGCTTCAGAAAGTATGCGGAGAAAAAGTAAAAACACTAAAATTATCCATATTATAACTGGTAGTTCAAAAAAGGTAGATCAGCAAAGCTCAGCTTCAGACCATGATTTTGTCTCAATTCAGTTATTTGTTCCTTCTTCTGCAAAGTCAAGACCCTTCCAGCTGCAGCTGACTATGTGTTCCTGACCCAGTCAAGGCAATTAGTGGAAAGTGAAGGGAAACAAAAGGGCAACTCTGGACTTCCATAAGGACAAATAACACTCTGTCTCATTACCTTTATTGATACATCCAACCACCACTGTCATCAGGAAACTTCTGGAGATGACAGGTCTCTGTGTAGTAGCTAAAGTCAGTGGTGTAAAGAGGAAAGGAGACAGACCCGGCCCTTTTGGGGCCCCAGAGTTGCTGACCACACTGTCAGACACACAGACTTCAACACAAACGGTTGTCTGGAAGTGAGGCGGTCAACAATCCAGAACACTAGAGGATGGTAAACCTGCACAGCTGTCAACTTCTCACCTAGAAGAGAAAAGTCTTCTGGGTTGTGTTCAGAGGACTAGAGAGGTCAATAAACATGACTCTCATGGTGTTTTCTACCTTGTCCAGGTGAGCGTAAACGTGATTCACCAGGTAGATGATGGCATCCAATGTTAGGCGAATGTCAGACGATCCATTAGAGGTTGGACCAGGAGCCGGAGGAACTTCTGGACAACTCTGTCAAGGGTGTTCATGATTGTGGGAGGTCAGCGATACAGGTCTATAATGATTAGCTCCACTTGGCCTTTGTGTATTTTGGTACAGGTCCCTGGGAAGACGTCTTCCAGATTACAGGGACACTCTGTAGTCTCAGTCTCATGCTGAAGACATGTTGTAGGACTAAACATAGCTGAGAGGTACAGGATGTAAGCACACTGGGATTCACCCCGTCTGGGACAGCAGCCTTCTGACAATGAAGACGTCTAAACTGACTCCAGCATCTAATATGTCATTGTTCAGACTCACATTACTACTTGAAAGAAAGACTAACAATGAGTCAACACATGATTTGAAATCCAACTGTTTAAACAATGAACCACAGCTGACGTGGACAGATCAGTGAAGTTTAACAGTGTGTGACTCCCTCTGGTGGATGTTGTGGAGGATGCTGTTGTCTGTGCTTCAACAGGTTTCTGTACAGAGTTCTGGTGTTTCCTGTCACTGTGGGCCTCACAACACAGTAGTACACAGCAGAGTCAGACGGCTGGAGGTTCTGGATCTTCAGAGGAACTGATTTTGAGGAGGAATTCACTGTGGATGAAAATCTCTCTCTGAACTCAGCTTCTGTGTTTCCTTCATCCAGTTTATAGCGACTCAGCATGAATTTGGGGCCGTTGTTTCCATCCTGTTTGTACCAAGACAGGGCTGGAACTGAGATGCTGGTGAAATATTTACAGTCGAGTGTGACTGAACCTCCTTCAGGAGCAATGACATCTCCTGTTGTCTGGATCACTTTGTCTTCTCCTTTACATTCTGGGGAAGAAGAGAACAAACAGAGGAAGAGATGAATCAATCAAAAACTTTATGGTGTGAAAGGGTTTTAAATGACGTGATTTGTGTCTCACCAAAGAAGAGAGCAGCTAGAATCATCCACAGCCAATGCTCCATCTCTACCAGCAGGTTTTAATGATCAGGAGGAACTAGCTGATGTTCCACATTCACACTGACAATTGTTCTCTTGTCAGCAGCAGTTCTTATTGACACAGTGCAGAATTAGTCCACCTCCTACTGGATAATGTCGCCCCCTGGTGGAGGTCAGGGGTAAGTTGATCAGAGTGAATGAAGGTTTCCAGCAGCTTGTGTTTTTGTACAGAGACTGTGGGTTTGCTGTCACTGTGGGCCTCACAGCACAGTAGAACAGAGCAGAGTCTGTCACTGCAGCAGAGGAGATCTGCAGATCCATCTGGGTTTGATCTACACTCACTGCAGCTAACAGTCTGGACTGGGATTTATTTTGTGTTCCCCGGTGGGAGATGAGGAACTCTGGTGGTTTTCCTGGATATTGTCGGTACCAGAAGAAAAAATCATAATTATCAGCAGGTTTGTGGTATTTGTAGGACAGAGTAACAGTTGTGTCTTCTGAACCGGACTGTTCTTTCTGGACTGGAGTGAGTTCTTCACAGCTGAAACCTAAAGACACAAGAACTCTGGAATCAATGATGGACATTCAGATGTCATGAAATGAACTGTCTTCATGCTGCATGATCTCCATACCTGTTATAATGTAGAGAAGCAGTAGAGAGGACACACAGTGATGCAGTGACAGCATGTTGAATGAAGCTCATGTTTCTGGTTTGGTTGTTAAATTTTGCTGAATATGGAAGTTCCTCTGTCTTCTATTGGTCAGGAACAGCTTAGCTCCTCCTTCATTCCTTCTGTCTGATTTGGTGTTTGTATTGTTCTTTTGTTCAGTAACTTCCTCCTGTTGTAAAGACAAGAAACGTCATTTTGTAGAAGATGGAGTTGTGTTTTTATTGTTTATTTAGTAAAGGACGACTCAGACAATCAGAATCAGAATACATTTTTAATTCAGGATTGGAAATTGCTTTTCCTACAGTCTCACTGCTCCAGAAAGTCCAACAGAAATGATCAGAGAACAAAAAATCATCAGAATAAGTAGAAACAAACAAATCAGAATAGAATAGGACAGTCTAAAAGAACATCCATGTACAGTGCGTCCTCGAGCGATCGCGCACCAACAATGGCGACTCCACTTCATTGCGGATTTTTGGTCAGCAGTCACGTGATACCGTACACGCATTCTATTGGCTGACGGCATCCAGAATTGAGCTCGTCCCTTCAGTCTCGGACTTTCATGAAACACAAAAGTGCTTTAAACAGTCGATAAGAGTGTGGGAAAAGGTAATACAGATAGAAGGTGGTTTAATATCAGTAGGTGGAGGGTTCATAAACGTGTAAATTACCGTAATTAATTAGATAAATAGATTGTGATCTCCATCGCAAAGTCCTCATCTGCTTGTGGTTCCTGGAACGCATTAACACAAAGACCGAGGGTGCACTGTATATACCGTACTCATCGTCACCCGACTGTTAGAGAGGAGTTGTTTGATTTGATGTTCACAGGCAGGAAAAACTTCTTATGGTTCCCATGAGGAGACACAGGAAGGGTCATCCTACTACTGAATGAAAATCTGTGTCCAATCAGTGTGCTGTACAGCAGGTGGGACTGATTGTCCCAGAAGACCCTTGACTTGGACAGTGTCCTCCTCTCCAACACCATCGTCAGAGAGTCCAACTTTGCCCCAACAATGACCCCAGCCCTGTGTATCAGTCTGTCCAGTCTGTTGGTGTCTGCTACCCCAGATTACTGCCCCAGTACACCACAGCAAAGAGGAACACACAGACCACCTCAGACTGGTAGAACGTCCTCAGCAAGGTGTTGTAGATGTTAAAGGACTTCAGTGCCCTTGGGGAAAACAGGCAGTTTAACAGTGTGTGACTCCCTCTGGTGGATGTTGTGGAGGATGCTGTTGTCTGTGCTTCAACAGGTTTTTGTACAGAGTTCTGGTGTTTCCTGTCACTGTGGGCCTCAGAACACAGTAGTACACAGCAGAGTCAGACGGCTGGAGGTTCTGGATCTTCAGAGGAACTGATCTTGAGGAGGAATTCAGTCTGGACGAAAATCTCTCTCTGAACTCAGCTTCTGTGTTTCCTTCATCCAGTTTATAGCGACTCAGCATGAATTTGGGGCCGTTGTTTCCATCCTGTTTGTACCAAAGCAGGTTTGGACCTGAGATGCTGGTGAAATATTTACAGTCGAGTGTGACTGAAGCTCCTTCAGGAGCAATGACATCTCCTGTTGTCTGGATCACTTTGTCTTCTCCTTTACATTCTGGGGAAGAAGAGAACAAACAGAGGAAGAGATGAATCAATAAAGACCTTTATGGTGTGAAAGGGTTTTAAATGACGTGATTTGTGTCTCACCAAAGAAGAGAGCAGCTAGAATCATCCACAGCCAATGCTCCATCTCTACCAGCAGGTTTTAATGATCAGGAGGAACTAGCTGATGTTCCACATTCACACTGACAATTGTTCTCTTGTCAGCAGCAGTTCTTATTGACACAGTGCAGAATTAGTCCACCTCCTACTGGATAATGTCGCCCCCTGCTGGAGGTCAGGGGTAAGTTGATCAGAGTGAATGAAGGTTTCCAGCAGCTTGTGTTTTTGTACAGAGACTGTGGGTTTGCTGTCACTGTGGGCCTCACAGCACAGTAGAACAGAGCAGAGTCTGTCACTGCAGCAGAGGAGATCTGCAGATCCATCTGGGTTTGATCTACACTCACTGCAGCTAACAGTCTGGACTCGGATTTCTTCTGTGTTACCCAGTGGGAGATGAGGAACTCTGGTGGTTTTCCTGGATATTGTCGATACCAGAAGAAATATTCATAATTATCAGCAGGTTTGTGGTATTTGTAGGACAGAGTAACAGTTGTGTCTTCTGAACCGGACTGTTCTTTCTGGACTGGAGTGAGTTCTTCACAGCTGAAACCTAAAGACACAAGAACTCTGGAATCAATGATGGACATTCAGATGTCATGAAATGAACTGTCTTCATGCTGCATGATCTCCATACCTGTTATAATGTAGAGAAGCAGTAGAGAGGACACACAGTGATGCAGTGACAGCATGTTGAATGAAGCTCATGTTTCTGGTTTGTCTATTAAAATCTTCTGAAGATGGAAGTTCCTCTGTCTTCTATTGGTCAGGAACAGCTTAGCTCCTCCTTACTCTCACTTGATCCTCTAATTTTGATGTGAAAAATCAGAAATGACACTAAAGAGGAGGAGATGGGGGATGGAATGGAAGTCCAAGAGAGACCTGGATCAGGTGTGATTCCTTTCATCATTAGAGAGAACAGAAAAGTTTTAATTTGAAAAACAGTATTAATAACCGATATTTTAACAATACATGGATATGAATTGTAGTCATTACACTTTTTAAAATACAGAAATTCCGAGTAACGGTGACATGGAACATTATTTCACTAGGAATAAATCGGACATTCAGAAAGGGGGCTGGAGCTGAAGTTCCATTCAGGTGGATGTCAGATTGAGACTCCGGTCCAGTAGGGGGCGGCAGTGCAGCAGCCAACTATAAAAACCTGAAAATCTTTTGCACCCTGTGGCTAACATGCTAGCTTTTTCCGACACATTTCAGGTTCGTTATCACAACATCCTGCGATCTGGTCTCAGAGGAGAGGAGCTGTTCATGATGGAACCTTGTCGGACAGTTTCCACCCGGACAGATTTGGTGGCTGCACCGCGTTCTGGCGGCCACACCATCCGGTCCGATCAGTCATGGAGAGGATCGGTCGGTGTTCGGGTTCGTATGTCGGTTCAGTCACGAAGGCTATTTGTTTACGGATGTGACGTCACGAGACAAGTGCGGTAGTATTTCGAATCCGTTCCGTGACTGATAGAATAAAGCCCCGATGCTGTGAGTCATGAAAAACAACATTTTTATCAACCAATAGACAAGCAGAATTTATCTGTACATAATTAATTATATATAAGTTACGTAAACAATAATAAAGAATGAAAAACACAAAAGTCACGAGAACACACGAGTTACGTCTTTACTCCACCAACGAGAACGAGATACGGTCTCACTGATGTCGTGTCCATCCGCCAACACGTGGTAAAGAACGAGATACGGTCTCACTGATGTCGTGTCCATCCGCCAACACGTGGTAAAGAACGAGATCCGGTCTCACTGATGTCGTATCCATCCGCCAACACGTGGTAAAGAACGAGATCCGGTCTCACTGATGTCGTATCCATCCGCCAACACGTGGTAAAGAACGAGATCCGGTCTCACTGATGTTGTCTGATTTTTGGTTGTATGTCGAACAACAACATGAAAAGCCATTTGGCTCGTATCTCAGGTTACTCGTATCTCGAGGTACTACTGTATTTCTAATGAGCTGGCAAAAGCCAGAAAAGGTCTTTTACTAAAATGTTCTCCCGTCTGATTGACATTATTGGTTGTTTTATTCATGATTTAATTTGAGAATTTAATGTGTGACTTCATCCAACTCAGATCTCTCTGATGTCCCAACAGTTTTGGCTATCTGTTGTTCTGAAGTGGGCGTGTCAGCGGTTTAAACGTGTGTTGGTCTTCTGCTGTTTCCCACAGAAATCAAGCTGGTGAATAGAGATGAGCCGGAGGATCAGGATGACGTTCCACACTGTAAAGAGGATCGGGCTGCAGGAGAATCGTGATGCTAACGTCACCTCGACTCCCATCAAGAGTGAAAAAGAGTCGTCACAGCTTCCTCTCATGGAGGAGATGAAAACCGAAACTGATGGAGAGGATTATGGGGGATCAGAACCAGACAGGAGCGTAAATCCAGATATTTGTACACCAGCGTGTACCGATGACGGGGCGTCGCTGGCAACTGGAAGATCTCCTTAAAGGCTCACATGAGGGTTCAGACACGCCAGGAGAGAAACCCTTCAGCTGTTCGGTGTGCAGTAAAGGATTCGCACGAAAAGAGAGACTGACGGAACATGTGAGGATCAACAGTGGGGAGAAACCCTTCAGCTGCTCCGAGCGCGCAATACGATTCGCACGGAAAGGAAACCTGAAGCAGCACGCCAGGATCCACACCAGGGAGAAACCGTTCAGCTGCGCCGTCTGCGGTAAAAGATTCACGCAAATAGCTCAACTCAAAAAACACGAGTGTGTCGTTTCAGAAGATTTCCAATCTTTTTGAGTCTCCGAAAAATTGGCAACGCGATCTCATCGGACAGCGTCCTCGCCTCAGCCGAGCCTGGAGGTCACAACCAGGATTGGAGGCAGAAGGAATCCTGTTATTACTCCTTATATTTTTACTAATACCTCGTAAGTAGGGCCAAAAGATGCACGTTTATTTAGAAAAATGGTTTCTATAACTCAGAATTTTCCTTAATATTTTAAAATGACGCGGTTTTTAAACAGTAATGGGTCTACGTCTAAGTGTTTAATTAAAATCTGCCAATTTCATTCATTCATTTTCTGTAGCGTTTCTTCCGTTTTCGTGGGTCAGGGGGGTTGCTGGATCCCATCCCAATGGAGTTACATCTGCCAATTTATCTTTGTGAAATTTGGTGTAATTTGATGGAAAACTCCTTTTGTTTAAGTTTAGTTTATATTTTCTGCCAATAAAACAGTAACATGAACACACTGTGTTGTTTTTGACCCTCAGTAAAGCCCGTCGTTCTTTCTCCTTATGGTCTCTGTTTTTATTCGTCTTTATCAAGTGAGTTTTATGTCCATATTTTTATCTTGCTGTTTTAACCACTTTCCTTCTTTTTTAAAAAAAAATTTTTTTGTTGAGCTCCATTTCCTGTGAGAAATTTTACACAAAGTTTTCTAGGAGTTGTGACTTTTTTGTTTTTGTGGGTTTGTCGTCACTGTGGGAACCAGCAGAACTTTGAACGAGTCCTGATGTCTTTACAGACGTTGGTGGGGAATCCCAATCGATGCCAGTGTAATCAAGTACTTAGTAGAAGTAATAGATTACATGTCAGGGCGGTGCGTTCTCAGCAGAAGCTGGTACAGTATTTTGTTGTGTGCTGCCACCTGCTGGATTAATATTAACATGAACTCACAAATAATTTCCCCTCTGGATTATTCAGGTTCGTCCTGAGGATGGATGTAATGATGGATGTAATGATGGATGTAATGATGGATGTAATGATGGATGTAATGATGGATGTAATGATGGATGTAATGATGGATGGATGGACTGGTACCCCGTCATCTGTGTCATTCCAGTATGCTGAGGCCCTATCGGTTCGCATCCTAGAACGACGCAGCTGATTGGTCGCCAGCTTCCAGCCTGTCCAATCACAGGCCTTGTCGTTGTGAGGTCAACGCCCATGTCTCTTTTCAGCAGGAAGATCGTCCGCGATTGATTTCGTTTCAGCGTAAAAACGCAATAATTAAAGGCGTTTGACTGAATCCGAGGAGAACAGTTCCACCTCCCCCGGCCTCCGTCCGCGGATCCGCGGACATCGAGTCTCTCCGCGTCACCGGGGGGAACGTTTACGGACGGGAAGCTAACCGGACAGCTAGCGTTAGCCGCTAGCCCGGTGCCGGTGACAGTCAGAGGTAAGTGGTGTTAGCATTAGCATTAGCATTAGCATCCCCCCGGAGGTTGAGCTCGGAGAACCGCAGGAGTTTAACATCCCTCCCCGGCCGTGGAGCCCCGACATACAGTCAGTGCGAAGCCGAAGGAAGCGGCGGCGGCGCCGGCCTCGGTTCGCACACCTCCGTGTTAGCCGGCTAGCCGGCTAGCTAGCCGGAGCTAACAGTCTTGGGCCGACGTGAGGGGCTGGAGCAGCGACGGTAAAGCTGCTGTTGTTACGATCTGAGGAGAAAACCTCAGACGTGGAGCTGAGAAGAAGTTCTGGAGTCGCTTCCAGTTTTTTTCTGGTGGTTTTAAAAAGCTGTTTAATATTCCTGGAATGAGGAATCCTCCGGAGCTCCGTTCGGGTGACTGACAGCTGATTACCAGCGGACCTGACGGGTCACGGGGTCACAGGTCAGTGTGTCCACATACTTTAGGTCACACCCTCTTGTGTCCGACAGGTGGATCGGTGTCTTCAGGTACTTCTGGTATGGATCACTAAACGCCAGCCATGAGCGCCGAGCCGGAAGCCCTGGCGGTGGTCAACCAGCTGCGGGACCTGGCCGCAGACCCCATGAACCGCCGGGCCATCGTCCAGGACCAGGGCTGCCTGCCGGGACTCATCCTGTTCCTGGACCACGCCAACCCTCAGGTGGTCTACTCCGCTCTGCTGGTAAGCAGGTCGACGAGAGTTTTCAGGAAAAAGAAGTCTATACGTACGTCATCGGTCTAACTGGGATCGGTTGGTGTTTCCAAGGCGATCCGTTACCTGGCGGAATGCCGAGCCAATCGGGAGAAGCTGATGGGGGAGCTGGGGATGATGCTGAGCCTCCAGAATGTGGTTCAGAAGTGAGTCCTGAAGCTTAAGAGTGTCTTTTATCTTCTGGTTTTGACTCTTTTCTCGCTCCCGTCAGATCGACCACTCCAGGAGAGACGAAGCTGCTGGCGTCTGAGATCTACGAGCTCCTGCAGGCGTCCAACGCCGCCGAGGCCGGACCGGCCGAGGAGACGGTCAGCAGCCGCCGCAAAGCCCAGTTCTTCCTGGGTTCCAGCAACAAGCGAGCCAAGACCGTCGTCCTCCACATCGACGGGCTGGACGACTCGGTGAGATCGGCGGCGCCGAGTCACGACCGTCAGGATGTCCAGGTGGTCACATTAAAGCCACGCCAGAGTGTGTGACCCGGAAATGTCTCCCGGGACAGGGCCGCAGGAGTCTGTGTGAGGAGGCGCTGCTGAAGATCAGGGGCGTGATCAGCTTCACCTTCCAGATGACCGTCAAGAGATGCATCGTCAGGATCCGCTCGGACCTGAAGGCTGAGGTGAGGCGTTAACCCATCGGCTGCCAGAGCTTTGGGTCAACTGATCTCCTTCGGTGGGCGTTCTCCGACCAATCCCAAGATGCTTTGCTCTGAGTGACATCTCTTTCCTTCTTTGTCTTTCTTTCTGTCTTTCTTTCGTTCTTTCTTTCAGGCTCTGGCGTCGGCGATCGCGTCCACTCAGGTGATGAAGGCCCAGCAGGTGGTGAAAGGAGAGAACGGAGATGAGGTCCGTTTTGAGTTTGTTTTTATTTTATCTTCCTATTTCTTCTTCTCTCCTGGTTAAATTCCTTCCACCAATGAGGCGACGGCGTGACTGACTGGAGTTTCACAAACCAAAATCTCCGTCTTGAAGGGAATTCGGATGAAAACATGGATCCATCTTTTTTTTTTTAATTTATTTTACTTGAACAGAATCTTGAGGTGGTAAAATGTTGATGACACACAGTTCTATGTGAATTTAATTGAACTCAGGTCAGTGTGAATCTTCTGGGATGTTCCAGTGCTGCAGTAATGATTCCCACCAGCAGGGGGCAGCAGAGTGAGTGAAACTAATGTCCTCCCCCAGGTTCTGATCCCGTTCGTGGAGGACGGGTCGCTGGAGGTGGAGCAGAACGTGGACCTCCCGGATTACCTGCCGGAGGACGAGAGTCCGTCCCAGGAGCCCGACAAGGCGGTGAGCCGGGTGGGGTCGGGCCAGGAGGGGAGCGGCTGGCTGGGGGCCGCCGCCAACTTCCTGTCCCGCTCCTTCTACTGGTGACCCGCCGCCCAACCCCCCCACCGCCTCCTCTCAGAACCAAAATCTACGAGCTGCCAAACCGACCCCGTCTTTAGGTCGGATCGCCGAACGGTGTAAAAATACGCAGCATCCGTCGCCATGACAACCTGCCGCTGTCGCGGGCGAGGCGATTCCTCCGGACGCCGGTTTCCGTTTCCATGTCAACGGGTCCATCCGTTCCAAACCAAATTGTCTTACGGGACAGGAAGTGTCCCGCAGCGACAGGAACAAGGACCAACCAGTGGCAGGAAGTGGACCACCTTCACTTCCTGTGACCTCGTCGTTATTTATTTTTCATTGTGTGCTTGTTGTGTGCTCACCTTCCATCAGCCGTGCCTTCACTTCCACTTCCTCCACCCTAGGCTGCAGCTACCTGATCATTATTGATTAGCTATTATTGATTATGGTGTCCAGACATCAAAGGAAACCTCTTTTTTCATGAGTCAGCGGTTTTCATCGCTCCTCCGATGTCAAACAGATTCCACCAATCAGTGAGAGCCTTATTGGCTCCTCAGGCAGGAGTTCTTTCCTCAGACGTTCCTTAATATATTGACATAAAGAATTCCAAACCCAGAATGCATTGCGGCGTCGATGACGTCTTCGTGTGAACATTCCCAGTCAGGAACTCGTCAAGTTAGTCATCATTTTTGGGTAAATGTAAGTTGCAGCCTTCCTGTTGTGTGTGTGTGTGTGTGTGTTTTTGTTTGTTTTTTGCACGTCTGTTACTATGGTGACGGTGACTTCAAGGACCGCAGACGTCATCGGTCATCAGCCGACCTGTTTCCAGGCATGTTTACAGCCATGTCTCCATGCGAACGCCTTTCTGATCTCTGATTGGACGCCGCCCTCGGAACCGATTTCAGTTTTCCTTCCTGTTGGCGGCTCGGGAAGCTTTGGTGAACATTTTTGCACAGTTTTGATCATAAATGGATGATTTTGAAACATTAGAAATCCCCGTTTGTGTGGGTCGAACATAATTGATCGTCGTTACATCACTAGAAACGGACTGAAGAGGAGACGTGTTCTTTGGGTTCCCTTCACGACTGTACAGATTGTTTCCTGTCTGAAAATGATGCCGTCGTCTTCACGCATGCTCGTCTACCTATGCTAGCATGTTAGCGTAGGGCGGGCAGATTTTGTTGAACGTTTTCTAATATTTTACAAACCTGCCTTTACATTCTGGCTTTTCGCTGCCGACGTGAAACCACAAGCAGAAACGTTCATCCAGTCGTCGATCGAAGCGATCGAAGCGTCTCGCACTCAAATCGCAAAATCACAAACCAGGAAATGATCATCGTGAAAGTGCCGCTGAGAAAAAAAAATGGAAGGAAATCAAAAGTTTTTATTGTTTTAACTCTTTATCTACCGCTCCATCTCTGCTCTTCAGATGGAGAGGTAGGAACGGGCTAATCCGTTAGCGACGTGATGCTGCCCTCAGAAATAACCTATAACCTCCATCCTGATGATGTCACTGAAGCTCACACATGGTCAAATATGAAGTGGGCGTGGTTTCCCCCGAGCATCTGATTGGTCAAGGTTGTGTTTACGTTTATTCCACAGTGAAATTGTCTTCCTGCAGGAGCTGAGCGTCTTTCTTCTACTCAGGTCAAACCTCCAGGAGATCGTTTCCAAATGATTCCTTCAGTTTTTAAGGTTTTTAAATCAAAATTATGATTTTTTTTTTGTTTTGTTTCCTGAAACGTTGGCGTCTGTGTGAGTTATTCATCAGTGTGCTGCTGTGGAAAGTGTTCTCTTACGATGACAATAAAAAGAGTGATTTAAGCTGATCATTATTACACACACACACACACACACACACAAATATCAGATTAAATATCAGGTTGTGCATGAAATGATAAACATGAAACCCAAACCAACAGATAATTCTTTTATATATAAAACAAGACATTTGGACCAGAACCTGAACATTTTGTGTTGTTGCGTGAGGTCTCAGTAGATCTGGTCCTGTTCTCACACTGAGTCTTTCTGTTACACAACCGCCCAACAAGTTCCAACATCTTCCCCCAGCAGCTGCACAAGTAGAAAAACATGCATCATCAGCGAAACTGACACACCGGAGCGACTCCATGTGGTCCATGAAGCACCGAAAGAACTACAACCTGATGTTCATCCAACATTCAGTTCTCAACTCCTTCAAGGAAGATTCTCTGCTAGCACAAGAAGACAACGTTTTACGCCGGTTATTGAAAACCGGCGTAAAACGTTCGCCATTAAAACTCGTCGTCGTTTCCTGTACAAGACAACGACGTTGGTGTGAATCGAAGTTGGGGGTCCATTCTGAGGTTTCTGGCTGTTAAAGGCAGGTTTTCTTCACTGCTGCCACCAAGTGGTGACTCCCAGGTACTGCTCTGTCTTGTTTTAAATAAAGATGAAGTCAAATAAAATTGACTTAACTGGATTTTAATTAATTTGTTTTTTTGACATTACAATATTTTAACGCTCAATGCTTCCCTCATACATGCAAACATTGTTAGTATTCTGTCAAAATACGCGTTAAACACACATGCTCTTACATATGTGGTTGTATAAGTGATGCTGGAACACCTGGAAGCACTGGTTTTAATGTTTTTGGTTCTTCCAGTTAAAATCATCAGTTTTCATGTAAATTAAAGCTGATTCAGCAGGAAGATCTTCCCGGAAATGTAGTGGAAAGTCCTTTATTTTTCCTCATGTGAGAGCAGTATTGTTGATGAGGTGACTACAACCTAATGGAATGAAGGAAACCGAAACTCTGGGTTTTCAAAATAAAAGCATCGAGGTTTGGGAGGATCAAAATCTTTTTTTAACATGTGAACTTTTCCCACAAAAGAAGTCGGGAAACGGATAATCTGGGTAAAATAATCCTTAATTTATAATCCACTCGACCCAGAGGACCAAGATGCGACTCAAATAAAAAGAAAAGACTCCACCTCCTTTTATGACGTCACAATGAGGAGGATCCCCATCAGGTGAGGTGGGGTCGCAGGTGAACGTGGTGAGCAAAGGAGACCAAGAAGTAGTCTCTACACAAAGATAACGACGTGAGCCCAAAGACAGACGGGTGTTTTATTTTGAAACAGCTGACCGGAAGCCATCTGTGTGTGTGTGTGCGTGGGGGGTACCGCGTGGGGATCGATCCTCACCGACGTCCGACAGAAACATGTCCCCGCTGCTGCTGCTGCTGCTCGGCCTGCTGCTCGTCTGCGTCCTCCGCGGGAGGAAGAGGTCAGTCCCGCACCGGAAACATCCCGCTGTCCGCTTGATCCACGGTCCGACCGGTTACCTGCAGGGAGAAACCGGCGGGTTCACCTGTCTGACCAGTCACGGTGAATCCCGCACTTTAAAAACAGGAAAAAAGTGATTTAAAGGTTCACCTGTGGGCAGGGATGCGCTCTGTGATCGATTACTTTTGTCTAATCGCTTCAATAGTGGATAGTCTTCTGATTCCAGAGGATGGGCTGCTGACTCAGGAGAATAAACTAAGGGAAGATGGTAGTTATTTTTATTCCTGGTGATGAGTTTCTGGATCATTTCAACATTTATTTTACTATTTTATTCCTTCTTTAATCCACAGAGTCGCGTTCAAGAAGGGAAACTTTATATAAGGGTTTATTCCAGAGGTTTTAATGGAAACATGAAGCACAGGCAGTTGACCTCAGAGTGCAACCACCAGATGTTCTGTGTTCCTAACCCAGCCTGGACTCAAGAGCTTCAGTTTAAAATGACAGCCTGGTTTAAAAACAAGAAGAATGAACAGATCCTTTAACCTCCTTGTTGGATGTTAAAAAAAAAAAATTCCCAACGCTCCTGGTGGGATTTTCCATCCTAATGTGTTCCAGCTGTGCCTAAACAAACATCCACTTTCTGTTTCTGGTGTACTTCCTTGCCCAAACTGTTGCAGAGTGGTTTTTGTGAACATTTCTAGTCTTCATCTTCATTGTTATTCCTTTGTTGAGCTAAATATCTAGCTAATTCATTATCACAGATCTGGTTATGATCAGCATTAGCATGGCCAGAGCAGAGAAACTCCTGACCCTGTTGGGTCTATGAACGTAATGAAGCCTGCGGTGAACTTTGGAGGAGGTTTGTGATTTTTAATGATTGATCGCAGGACTACACAAAAACTCCTTGAATGGGAAACTATAGAAGCTTTATTTGTTCTGTTGGAGAAGGTGGAGGATGATGTGGTCAAAACCCGCCCTGGGTGTTCCACTGGATCGAGCTTTAGAGATTGGAACAGTTCATTCACTTTTTTTTCGTACTCAAACAAAATTTAATTACATTTTTTTAGTAGAATGTTCCTTTAATTTGCCCCCTCTAGTTTGTTCTTGTTAAATGGAGCTGAAACAATCCTGTGTGTGTGTGTGTGTGTGTGTGTGTGTGTGTGTGTGTGTGTGTGTGTGTGTGTGTGTGTGTGTGATGAAGAACGATCTGTACAGATTTAATAACAGCAGTAATTGTCTGCCTAATGGCTGTTCATTGTTTGTTTAACTCACAATGAACAACGACAATACTCGTTTCCCACAAACACAACTACGGAAGCCCAATCCTGCCAAAAATAGATCCAACAAGTCATTCTTCATAGAACCCTTAAGCGTATAAATACTTTTTTTATTGCTAAATGTGATAAAGTTTTATTTGATGATGTCATCTGCAGGCGATGGCGTCTGTTGCTTGTTGATTCTCACACAATGTTGGGCGATTTTTTTTTTCTTGTGTTTTTGTGAAACAATTTCTCAAACAGTTATCACTTTAGCATCAAAACTTACCTGCAGATTGTTGCGTGTGTCTTTAACATGCCTTTAAACTCTTCATACATTTTTGCAGGAGAGCCGGCGAGCCGCCGTTGATCAAAGGCTGGATCCCGTTCATCGGAAAGGTTCTGGAGTTTGGGAAAGATCCCTACGCATTTTTAGAGCAGCAGAGGAAGAAGTTTGGCGACGTCTTTACTGTACACATAGCAGGTGAAACTTCTTTTGCCAAATAAGGAGCTGCATGCGGTAGAAAGGACGCCTGAAAGTTTCAATGCAGATGTCATTCAGTGGAGCTCAATATAGCTGCAGCTTTACAGCTTGCATCAAAACCTTGATGAAAGCATCATGTTTGGAATGTTAGCTAGCTAGGTAATTTGATATTTGAGATAACTAAGTGCTTTTCATGGTCTTGATGATGCTAGGTTAGCAGTTTTGCGAGCACGGACAGTCTCAGGCTCAACATACAACCAGACTTAGTCTGGCATTTCTTACCATTTAATAAGGCAAACTACACAACATGACGACGTAACGCTGCCCTCTAGTGTTTATTATTTAGTGAGCTTTTATTGTTCTATTTCTTATTTAGACAAATACTGGATTGATGATTCATCAGTTTCTTTATTTTGTGCCGGGTATCAGTGTATAACGTAAAAACTTCTCTTCACATGTTTAAAAAGTGAACGTATCAAACCACAGTCCTCACTCAGGTCCCTCCCCCGTCCACAGGTAAATACATGACCTTCATCATGGACCCTTTCATGTATCCAAGCATCGTCAAAAACGCCCGACAGCTCGACTTCCACAAGTTCTCCAACCAGATGGCGCCCATCGTCTTCGGCTATCCGTCCGTCATGAACTTCCCCGGCTTGCACGAGGAGGTCCTCCGCACCTTCAAGCTCCTGCAAGGGAACGATCTCACCAACCTGACGGAGAGCATGATGGGTAACCTCATGCTGCTGTTTCGTCAGGACCACTTGGGCGAATGGCCGAAAGGGCAGGGCGCCTGGAAGACTAGCGGACTATACGAGTTCTGCAAATTGGTCATGTTCGAGGCTACTTTCCTCACCATCTACGGCAGAGCGGCGCCCGCCGGTCGCCATCGCAAGATGGACGAACTGAGGGAAGACTTTGTCAAGTTCGACTCCATGTTCCCTCTACTTGTTACTAAGTTCCCCATCAGGCTGCTGAGACGGACCAAGGCGAGCCGGGACAAGATCCTCCACTTCATCATGCCCCACAGGGTCTCGTGTTGGTCCAACACTTCACGGTTCATCAGAAAACGAGCTGAGATGTTGGATCACCACGACACATTGAGGGATATCGATAAAGCAGGTAGGTGCATTTGATTGACAAGTTCCTATACCTCAATCAAGAAGTTATCTCTTTAAGTCCAGTGTGGTCAAGTCTGGTGACATCAGACTATCCTACGCAAAGTCCTGGTTCTCGATCTTCTGCACAGTACAAAGTGACTTCCTCCATCTTGCGTCAGTGTGCTTCTCTTGTACTTTTCTTTGCCCTGCCTTCCTGACTTCAGGACATCACTTTGCCATGCTCTGGGCATCTGTGGCGAACACAGTCCCTGCTTCCTTCTGGGTCTTGTACTACCTGTTGAGTCACCCTGAAGCCTTGGAGGTCGTCCGCCGGGAGATCCGCGATGTCCTGAACCTGAGCGGGTTCTGGTTCAGCACAGATAAAGAGATGAAGCTCAGCAGAGAACAGCTGGACAAGCTTCGTTACATGGGTATGGCCGTCCCTTTGAATCCTTAGGCGTTAGGAAAACATTCTGGGGAGAATCTGGTAGGTAGGTTTCTGACGTTTGTCTGCAGAGAGCAGCATCAAGGAGAGCCTACGTCTGTCTTCGGCTTCCATGAACATCCGTGTTGTTGAGGAAGACTTCAACATGCAACTGGACAGCGACCACTCAGCGGCCGTCAGGAAAGGTGACATCATCGTTCTCTACCCTCAGAGTCTTCATATGGACCCCAGCATCTACGAGGAGCCACAGGTACTCCACTCGGCCCAACCCTTCTAACTCATGAACCTTGGTGTATATTTTAAGTGTTTTTGATCATTCTTTTTGTTGTCTGCCACAAATGACCCAGTGTCATCTCTCTTGGTTTTTACCCTTAAACGTACAGTTTGGTCCAGTTACTATTCACTGTTTCTCCACTGTCAGACATTCCGGTTTGACCGATACATCCAGGACGGCAGAGAGAAGACCGACTTCTACAAGGATGGCAAGAAGCTGAAGTATTACTACATGCCGTTTGGATCCGGCTCCACCAAATGTCCTGGACGACACCTTGCCGTCAACGAAATCAAGGAGTTCCTGTGTGTCCTGCTGACTTATTTTGAGTTGGAGCTGGAGGAAGGTCAGACCAGAGTCACCGTGGACACTGGCAGAGTTGGACTGGGAGTCCTCCTACCTGCCTCAGACATAAGATTCCGCTATAGACTGCGAATATACCAGCCAGAACAAATGTGTCAGTGATGGATGTGTATCTAAAGGGGTGTCCAAGTAATAATTCTGCCAATCTGTGCAAAACAGTCTGAAAGTGTGTCTTGTTTTGACCTGAGCTGGCCCAGTTCAACCTAAACCCAACTGGTATGACTCAGCTTGACTCTGCTCGATTCACTATTCATATTATTTGACTTCATTGAGCTCAACTTGAAATGTTTGGACCGGTAAATCAAATGGAAAATGTCTGTTTTTTGCATTTTGTGAGAGAAATCAAGACTAATACTGCACTTTATTTACTACGCACTGTTTTACTGGACTGTCTGAACTGGTGGTTTTGCTCTTTTTACTGTATGACATGGATTAGCCTGGTTTCATCCAACATAAAACTTACACCTCTCAACAGCTGCAGAGATTCAGCTAATTCCAGATGCACATTAAACCGCTAATAGCAAACAAGGGGAAGTTCTAAAATGTGTGAGTGTTCCTCTTGGGCTACAGTCATTATCACTGATGATCAATACTCCTGATTAAATGTTTAATCAATCACATGAAGCTCTGAAAATGTCCTGGATATGGGAATATATTTTTGTTTTTGTACGACTGATTTATAATGTGAGTCATAGGAACGTTTAAGCATCATTTACAATAAACACTTTTTTCCGATGTAAAGTTGTCGACACTTTTAAATAAACTAAAATAAAGTTATCATTCAATTAAACAACAAACAAAGGACACGAAGATGATTTGTTGTGTTGAGTTTTCCCACATCTTTAATGAAACGTCTCAAAATAAAAGGAGAGAAGATATTTGAGTGAAAGCATAAAATTTAAACAAACGAGCTAATTACTGATAGGCTTTCACAGGTGGAGGTAGAATCAGGTGTCTGACCTGTGTTGACCGACCAAAGTGCAGGTTTTTAAAACTTGATTGTTTCTTATCTTCAGTGGGGTCAGAATGACGTTTGTTCCACTTGATTTTTTTGTCTTGAAACTGATAACTGGGTCAAACCGAGCAGAACGGTCAAGGTCTTCTTTATGTTTGATTCTGCTGCCGGCCTTCTTCCCTTGCTGCCATAAGCGGAATCTTGAGAGCTCCATACTGGCCTGACCAATCGGTGAAGGTCTGTCTCCTGTCCCCTGTCCAGCTGACTTTTTTTGTCTAATCTTTCAGAAATACCTGCGTTCACTGTACGAACCTGGAGCTAGTGTGGTCAGACAGCTTCCAGCCGTTGTGCTGTGATGGCCGAGTGGTTAAGGCGTTGGACTCGAAATCCAATGGGGTCACCCCGCGCAGGTTCAAGTCCTGCTCACAGCGGCGTGTTGTGTAAATTATATATCTTGAAGTCGTTAGCTTGTAGTCTTCTCTGAGACTAGATGGCACAATAACCTATCTAACAAGCAAGAGTGTTTCACATTGAAGTGTTAATTAATTTCATAATTCGTTCATGATCAAAAAGTGTCCCATGCACTCAAATTTTAAATTTCCTTTAATGTCCTTGCCTTCTATCATGTAAAAATTACATAGTGATATTTCAGTTTTTAGGATGTGTAAAGCAACATTAAAATGATTTTCTGAAGTTTTACTTAAAATATTTCATCCTAACGCATTGGCATCGTGTTGCATCTGCGATCAAATGAAAATGAAGAATTTGTAGTTCTTCACTTTGGCCACAAGAGGGAACTAAACGTCTCTGCAATCCAGAGTACAGTAATCTGTACGTTTGATCAAGATTTTGATTTAACAGTTCTTATTACCTTAAAATGTATTTAAACGTAAAGCTGCTTGAAATGCTAACTAGCATTAGCCCCACTCTCCCTTCTCGTTTCCTGAAGGTAAAATAGATGATTGTTCGTCTGTGTTCAGAGACGAGCTCCAATGTCTCAGTAAGACTAAAGGTTAAATGTGCAATTCGACCAATTAACCACAGGAGGGCAGTGTAGGCACAAGATAGATAAAGTTGGATGTAATCGCCGACATATGATGATTTCCGGTAAGATTTCAAAATAAAAGAATCAAAAATAACGAAGTACGTTCTTTCAATACAATGCGAAAAATACGAGAACATTCGAGTGACGACGAGTGACTTAATAACTTTGTTGTGTAGTTTTCCACGGAATAATTTAACAGATATTAAACTAGGAAATTCAACGTTGCTATAATGTTTTCTTTTGCTGATGTACTTAAAGCATGTCAGTACTTGTGTTAATTTAACTGTGTTAAGGTATGTATTATTGCTTTTGTAGTTACACAGTGTGGCCACAGGAGAGTAGGAAATATAAAGTATTTACAGAGCAGGAAGTGGTTTGAGTACATTTACCCGAGGTCAGGTCTCAAATATGAATTCAGCATGCATGTCTTATTTTGCTTGTGTTCTTTTAAAAGTTTTTGTGTCTTTTTTTTGTTTTTGTGCTAACTGATGCTAACTAATGCTAACTAACAGGAGCTTCCCTCTATCTTATCGTTAGTTTCCTAAAGTGTGTAATACGGCTACAAAGTTACCTTTTATCACGTCAAAAATATAGGTAGTGATATTTGATTTGCTACAATATGTAAAGTAACATTAAAATTATTTTCTGAAGTTTTATTGAGAACATTTCACCCAGACTCATTATCATCGTGCTACATCTGAAACAAATGAAAATGAAGCATTTGTAGTTCCGCACTTTGGCCACAAGAGGGAACCAAACGTATTTACCATCAGGAACCTTCTGAATATTTTATCAGCAATGGAGTTTAACACGTGTTACTATTTGAAATGTATACAATCATGAAACTGTTTGAAATGCTAACTAGCATTAGCCCCCCTCCCCCCCTCCCTTCTCGTTAGTTTCCTAAAGGTAAAGTAGATGATTGTTCGTCTGGGTTCAGACACGAAGAGTAAAACTAAAATGTGTAATACGGCCATTGACCACAGGAGGGCAGTGTCACCAACATGTGTTCATGTCCGGTGGTCGTTCAAAATAAAAGCATCACACTAACAGGAAGTGTATTGATACAATTTCACGAGAAAAGTACGAGTTGTTGAACGATTGTTAACCGTCCAAAAAAACCGTCCAGAGAGTTTTAAGAAGAGATTCATTAAAGTGTTTAAAAAAAAAACAACCTTAGATTTTTGTATAAAAGTGTTAAAGTTGTGGGTTAAATCTACTGGTCAAAATCAAGGCCTCTTTGTGAGGAATTTGCATGTTCTCCACGTGTCTGGTGGGTCTAAAAACACCTGAGTTAAAATGATCGTAGGTGTGAAGGAGGGTAGAGGACACACCCTGGTTGTCATTGTAGTGGGAATTGGTTCTGAGCCTGGTTACAGAAACATTTTGGTCGTGTTTCCTCCACCTGTGAACCCCACAACGACAAGTTCCAAACCAAATCACAGCAGCTGGAGGTTTAGCTCCGATCTGAGGTTATGGGTTCAAATTTTGGGAAGAAGTGATGCGATATATAGAGAAGATACTGAACCAGAAAAGCATTGACGAACAGAATATTATCAATATTTTATGATATACAACAGAAAAATAAAAGTCTGCCAGCTGATAAAGTAACGGTACGGCCCTGGAATGAATGGAATCCTTATGCTTCGGTTAAAGACTCGAGTCATTTTGTTCAAGAAGAAGAAGGAGAAGTGTTTTTCCTGGATGGTTTGCCCACATCTTATGATCATAAAACATAAACATACATACACTAGTCAAATGTCGGTGTGCACAACAGTGTTTATTCAGGGAAAAAAGGAAGAATAAAGACTAGAAGAGGTGACTGTTGTGGACCAGGATGTAGCAAAGATTAGTCAGGATGAAGTGAGGAGGGCATTGAAGAGGATGAAGAGTGGAAAGGCAGTTGGTCCTGATGATATACCTGTAGAGGTTTGGAAGTGTCTAGGAGAGGTGGCAGTAGAGTTTCTGACTGGGTTGTTCAACAGGATCTTAGATAGTGAGAAGATGTCTGAGGAATGGAGGAGAAGTGTGCTGGTGCCCATTTTTAAGAACAAGGGAGATGTGCAGAGTTGTGGCAACTACAGAGGAATAAAGCTGATGAGCCATACAATGAAGTTATGGGAGAGAGTAGTGGAAGCTAGACTAAGGGCAGAAGTGAACATTTGTGAGCAACAGTATGGTTTCATGCCAAAACAGAGTACTACAGATGCAGTATTTGCTTTGAGGATGTTGATAGAGAAGTACAGAGAAGGCCAGAGGGAGCTGCATTGTGTTTTTGTAGATCTGGAGAAAGCTGATGACAGGGTGCCCAGAGAGGAACTGTGGTATTGTATGAGGAAGTCTGGAGTGGTAGAGAAGTATGTTAGAGCGGTGCAGGACATGTATGAGGACTGTAAGACAGTGGTGAGGTGTGTGTAGGTGTGACAGAGGAGTTCAAGGTGGAGGTGGGACTGCATCAGGGATCAGCTCTGAGCCCCTTCTTGTTGCTATGGTGATGGACAAGCTGACAGACGAGGTTAGACAGGAATCTCCATGGACTATGATGTTTGCAGATGACATTGTGATCTGCAGTGAGAGCAGGGAACAGGTGGAGGAGAAGCTAGAGAGGTGGAGGTTTGTCCTGGAAAGGAGAGGAATGAAGGTTAGCCGCAGTAAGACAGAGTACATGTGTGTGGATGAGAGGGACCCAAGTGGAAGAGTGAGGTTACAGGGAGAAGAGATCAAGAAGATTTGAAGTACTTAAGGTCAACAGTCCAGAGCAATGGAGAGTGTGGAAAAGAGGTGAAGAAGCGTGTCCAGGCAGGATGGAACGGGTGGAGGAAAGTGTCAGGTGTGATGTGTGATAGAAGAGTTTCAGCTAAAATGAAAGGAAAGGTGTACAAAACTGTGGTGAGACCAGCGATGTTGTTTGGTCTAGAGACAGTGTCACTGAAGAAAAGACAGGAGACAGAGCTGGAGGTAGCAGAGATGAAGATGCTGAGGTTCTCTCTGGGAGTGACCAGGATGGATAGGATCAGGAATGAGTACATCAGAGGGACAGCACATGTTAGAGGTTCTGGAGATAAAGTCAGAGAGGCCAGACTGAGATGGTTTGGACATGTCCAGAGGAGAGATAGTGAATATATTGGTAGAAGGATGCTGAGTTCTGAACTGCCAGGCAGGAGGCCTAGAGGAAGACCAAAGAGGAGGTTTATGGATGTAGTGAAAGAGGACATGAAGGTAGTTGGTGTGAGAGAAGAGGATGAGAAGACAGGGTTAGATGGAGGCAATGGAATGGAATGTGTAACAGTTGAAGTGTCTGTGACAAACTGGTGAATTCTGGGATAAACACTGTCTGTCTGCTGGGGGAGGTGAATAGGATCGTTATATTCTTGTGGAGAACACTGGCAAGGTCATCTTCTTGTTGTGACCATCTATGATGTTAACAAACCCTGTTGTTCCCAGGAAGAATGTAAACACGGTTCTGTTCTGGGTCACATGTGTCAATCTCAAGGCCCGGGGGCCAAATGTGGACCGGCTGGTCGTCACACCTGTGGTGGTCAAATAATGGTTAAAATTGTCTAATAATAATAATTGAAAAGGGGGAATTGAACATAAACTATATTTCCCATAATGCATGTCAATTATATTATCCACAAAGTGATGACTTCCTGCCTCTAGACTGCAGTGTTTCCTTTTGTGATGCAATTTTCTGAACAAGTGGAATAAAAAAGACGGACAACTATTTCAAAATGTCCATAAAGACAAATCACTGATGCATCTCTTTAGATCTCTACAAATATATACGCAACGTTTGTGAGGTGAATAAGTGCAGAATTCAGTGTTATGTAATATCAACCCTTTAAATCCAAGTCTATATTATTTGATTCAATCAGTGTTTCAGAATTTTGATAATTCTACATCATAAATTTGACATTTTTTCCCCAGAAACTCTGATGTGAACAATCAGATACTTACATCAGCATTTTACATGTGGAAAAAAAATCTGACTTTAGCCAAATTAAACAAACTAACACTCATATATACAAAGTTTCGTAATTTTTTTTTCAAGATTTTGTTTTTCATTTATTCAAGTTATGAAAAAAGAGATGTACAATATAGAGTAAATCAGCAAAAAAATGACCCAACTAATAATGATAATAATGATAATAATAATAATAATAATAATAATAATAATAATAATAATAATAATAATAATAATAATAATAATAATAATAATATTTATAATAAATAGTTTTTGTTTTTAATTTTAAAAGATCAATTTCAGCACAAAATGAAATTAACAAACTTTTGTAATTTGTATATATGGGTTGTTTTTTTCAGATGATGTCGAAAAAGAGATAAAAGTGGTTTATCAGGTAGTTTTGTTTTTATTTTAAGATACTTGAATATTCAGATGATTTTAATAATAATTCATCTGATTTTAATGATTCATCTGTTTTTAATTTATATTATAGATAGATAGATAGATAGATAGATAGATAGATAGATAGATAGATAGATAGATAGATAGATAGATAGATAGATAGATAGATAGATAGATAGATAGATAGATAGATAGATAGTCGTCTCTTTGACCCCGCCCCTTCCACCAGAGCGTCCAGTGCGCCTGCGCCAGCTGAAGCCCCGCCCCTCTGAGCTAGCCATGTGGCTGTCGTTGGTAAATAAAGCTTTCCGCTAATTTTCCGCTCGTGTTTTCCGTGTTTTTCGCGCCTCGCCGGCTGCGGGATGTCTGCGGGGGTGTCGGACCTGCAGGCGCAGGTGGAGTCGGTGCTGGGGGCGCTGGTGAAGGCGGCCACCGTCGAGCTGACCAGGCTGTTCGAGAGCAGGTACGGGGCGGCGCTGGAGGTGGACGCGGGCCGGGCGGCGCACCGCGCGGACGCACCGCGTCCCGGTCCCGGTCCCGCCGCGGAGGAGGAGGACACCCGGCGCAGCATCGGGGTGCAGGTGGACGAGGACGTGTACTCTCCGCTGGAGTTCAACGGTTCGTCCCCCCCCCTCCCGGGCACCGGAACACCCGACTTCCTGTGACCGAGCGGAGCGACGCGGCGGAAGTCTCGGCCGCTACCGCGCGCTGTTAGCATGTTTAGCATAGTTAGCTGATCCATGTGGTTGTTTGTTTATTACCGACAAAACGGGGACGAGACGGGGGGGGGCGGAGTCAGGGGGTGCACACGTCATCACGCCCGTTTGTAGTCTGAATCCCGTTAATCAGTTCAGAGGTCGTTTCTATGGCAACAGGTCGTCTGCATGTTAACAATGCCCCCCCCACACACACTCCCACCTAAAGGAATGCTAACCCCTCCCCCTCTACTCCAGCTCTCACCCTCTCCTCAGACGATGAGAGCCTGAGGGACCCAAGCGATGAAGAGGAGGAGGAGGTGGAGGAGGAGGAAGAGGTCAAAGGTCACCCGGGTCCTTCAGGGGTCGCCCATCATCCGCCGTCGCCTCCGCAGCAACAGGTCAGTTGGGACTTGGCTCCGCCCCTCCTATGGTGATGTCATAGCGACTTGTCGTGCATGACACTTGTTTTAATCAGGTTGCCGTGGAAACGGGCGGCCTTAACGGCGAGTCTCCGGCGGATGGCGACGCCCAGACGGAAGTCGTTTTGCAAGGTGAAGGAAACGTCCTGGGGTTTTTTTCTAGTCCCGCCCACAAGAAGTAAAACGGACCAATCAGAATTAAGCAGGTTTTCATTTTATCTGTTGCCGTAGGAACGTGGACGGAGAAGCTGAACTACGATTCGACCAATCAGAAGCCCCTGGTGGTCCAGCCGGACACCTGCAACCTCATCGCTGGGGGGAAGGTCAAATTCGTCTGCCCCCTAATTCTCAAATCTCCTGCCCCGGAGACGCCCGATGGGGCGGAGCCTCAACTGACCGACCGCAGCCCCTCCCCTGCCGATGCTAGCCCCGCCCCCGCGGGGGTGTGGGAGTGGGTCCAGACCCCCGAGGAGAAGAAGAGTAACTTCCACATGAAGCTGAAGCTGACGTCCCCGGAGCCGCTGACCCGCCCCTGCTCCGTGCAGCTGGTCAACATCCTGGGCGTGGCAGCGCCGAGCGACGCCCATCAGCGGCGGCAGGGCGTGGCCCCGTTACCCAAAGACCTCCGCCGCCACCAGGGGCTCCACACGGGGCACCGCCTCTGCTGCTTCGCCCCAAGCGACGGTGGCGTGTGGCGCCTACAGGAGGTGGTGACGCACACGCGTGACGGCTACGTGTGCGGCGTGTGCAGCAAGGCGTTCAAGCGGCGGAAGATCCTGCGGCGCCACGAGCGCTTCCACACGGGCGAGAGGCCGTACGCGTGCGCCGTGTGCTCGCACGCCTTCGCCCTGAGGAAGAGCCTCCGCCGCCACATGAGGTTCCACACGGGCGAGCGGCCGCACGCCTGCCCCCACTGCAGCAAGAGCTTCCGCCTGCGCCACAACCTGAAGGCGCACCTGAGGTTCCACACGGGGGAGAAACCCTTCAGCTGCACCTCCTGCGGGAAAATGTTCCGCATCATGAAGAACCTGGAGAAGCACCGCTGCGGCATCTTCGTCCCCTCCTTCAAGCTCATCGCCGGCTTGTAACCGCGGCAACGGGCGACGCTTTCTACCTCAGACTTGACATGGGATGTCGCTAACGCTAACAGTTGGACCTCGAGAGGGGGGGTGGGGTGGGGGGGCGGAGCTCCTGGAGTGGCCGGCGTTCCGGACGTTTGAACTTTTAACTTTTTATTTTTGTCGTAAAACTTTGGAACTATTTGCTTTTATATTCTGATTTTAAACGTTTGTCGTCTTTATTTTATGACTTTAGATGTAAAAAAAACAAAAAACCAGAACTTTTCAGGATTCTGGTTTTATGTGGAAACTCGTCCCGTTTTTGAAAAAAAGTTTTTCTATATCTTCCATAATGAGTAAAGTGTTTAATTTTAAGCATCATTTTGTGTCCAAATATTAATTTCTGAACTAATCAAATTGCAGCGTGGCTCAGGCTCCGCCCATTTTAGAAAAAAAATTACGCTTTTTAAAAAATTTGTCTCTATTCTAAGACATTTCTAACACGACTGATTCCACGTTCACTTCCATTTTAGAGCAGATCATGTGATCCTCTTAGCCCCGCCCCCATCGCTCCGTGACGCGGCAGCTCGTCTGACGGGCGTGGAGGTGATTGATGCGTAATTTAACAAAGTGAAACCGAGTCCAGCGTTTAGGCGTCAGAAAATCTAGTTTGCATGAAATATTAATTTTTTTATAGGATAAAATTTTTTTTTTTTTAAAAAGTCCCGCATTTCCGTCCCCACCCCCTGAGTGTGGGACGTGAGCGTTTCCGTGGCGTTTCCGAGTCAGAGAAGAAACTGTTTTTCTCATTTATTAAGAAAACATTCAGTTGAACAACTTTTCGACGGACGAGCAGAGAAATATTTTACATCATCTGGAGGCGGGGCTGAACCCGGGAGGCCACCGTAGAAACCAACGCAGACAAGCGCCGCCGCCGCCGCTCGGCGAAGCTCGAGGACGAAACGGGTAAAAACTAAACAGGAAGTCACCAAAGAGGAAGCCCCGCCTCTCTTTGACAGACCTCCCATTTCGTCATCTGGCTGCCCAATGAGAAGCCGTGGGCGGGGTCTGACACGGCTCCGTCCTATTTCCAACCTATGTTCCTGATCTGTACCTATCGTATCAAATACATGAACCCCCCCCCGGGGGGCGCCGTCGGTAACACTCTTCATTACTTCACCGTTGCCATGGCTTCGTTCCGGATGGAGCACCACGCCTTGAAGATGTCCCTGAAACACACAGGAGGTCCGGTTCAGGGCGTTTCCATAGCAACCTGACCCCCCCCCCCCGGGCGTCCTCCTCACCTGCAGTGTGTGGCCACACACTCGTTGCTGCAGTACTCCCTGTCCCAGTCCTGGCTCTCCACCGCCGGCTTGTTGCACCCCGCCCTCACACACACCCCCCCCAGGACCGGACCGCCGCCCCCCCCGTTCACCTCCATCTCCTCCTAAAACAGGAAGTTGTTAGCTGTTAGCATTTAGCTCACAACAGCTGATCAGTAGAAATAAATTTAAGACCACGCCCCCACCCTGCCCCCCTCCCTCACTGAATACAGATATATTTACCTCTTCTGACGGCACAACTTCTGTCACTTCGTCCTCGTCTGTGTGGGCGGGGGCTCTGGAGGCGTTCACCACCCGCAGCGCCACAGCGGTGGCCCCCCCCGACATGTTGGGGACGATGATGGGGAGGGCTTCGCCCCCCTGCAGGGAGGCGGGGACTATCTTTATCTGCAGCGGAGGCGGGGGGGTACTGGTGACCGACACGGCCAGACCCGGGGCGGCGGCGGCCCCCCCGTCCCGGGGCTTGGCCTGCAGCGGCGGGGGTGCGGGCGCCATCTGCTGGAGCCGCGGGGGCGGGGGGGCGTTCTGCATCTGCTGCAGCGGGGGGGGCTGGCGGGGGGCGGCCGACAGCAACACGGTGGGCTGCAGGGCACGGACCCCACCCGGCAGCACCGTCACCACCTGGGCCCCCACCTGCAGCATGTGCTTCGGGATGATGATCTTGGTGATGGTCTGGGTGGGGGGGGCCAGCGCCGGCGTGGGGGCGGGGGCTTTGGTGGCGCCGGTGCGGGACCGGGTGGCCATCTCCGGGACGTCCAGGATGATGTTGGAGGCGCAGATGTTGGTGATGGTGTTCTCCTCCAGGCTGCTGGACGGGGGGGCCGCGGTGGCGTGGGGGGCGACCGGGGACGTCGTCAGGTCGACCACCGGTGGGGGGGGCGATGGGGTGGTCTCCATCTCGTCTCCAGCCGGCTGGGATTTAACGGATTAGGGATTAGACAAGCAGGACAAACTGATCGCCCCCCGGCCCCCCCCAGGTGGAGCGTGAGGGCGGGGCGCTACCTGTGACAGCTGATCAGCCCGGTACGCCGCCAGAACCTTCAGGTACTCCTTCTTAGCTGCTTCCGTCTTCCTGCGGTAAACCTGGGGGGGCGGAACCAGAAGAAACTCAAGATGAGACTCAACTTATCCAGATCAACAGAGCAGGATAACGTAAACCCTACATTAAAGCGAAAACAAATGGGAGTCACTCCCATGATATTTTATGTTGTCATTTTATTGTATTTTATTTTTGTCTTTTTAGCTATTTAATTTTTTATTTTTATATTTACATTCATTTTATTTACATTTTATTTTTTATTTGTATTTATTTTTTGTATTTATTTATTTTTGTTTTTTTGTTGTTTTTTTTAACTTTTGTGTTTGTCTCCCCCCTTGGGAGTTTTCATATTTTGGTTTTACCCCGAAATTTTAAGATTCTGTTAAAATGTTCACTTTGTTCCTGTGGAGGTTCTGGGTTACGATGTTTACATTGTTGTTAACGTATTTTGTCAAAATGAAGGAAAATTTGTTGAAAGAACAAGAAATTATAAAATTTGTGCGGAGCTTCTACTTGAGATATTTGAACAATAAGACTCAAGAAAAACCGCAAGAAAAATTGGTGACAATGATTATCTTTACGACAAACGCAGATCAGAGACAACATACAGTTAATACAATAATGACTATTTTATTTTTATTTATTTTTATGTTCAATTTATATTTTTTATTGTGGCTGGAACAACATACTGTTAATACAGCAGTAGAAACACAACAACCTGACTTTTTTGTTAAATTTTTATTTAATTTTTTTTTTATTTTACTTAATTTTATTCTATATTTTATTTTTATGTTCAATTTATTTTTATTTTTTATTTGTATTAATTTTTTATTTTTTTAATTCCTTTATGTTTGTGTTTGTCTCCCCCCTTTTTGTTAGTTTTGTTGTTTTCTCATGTGTTGTTGTTGTTGTTGTTGTTGTTGTGTGGTAAACACGCCGTCGGCTCCTCTACCTGCTTCTGCTCCTCGGCCAGGCTGTCCCACATGGAGGCCACGATCTTGGACACCTCCCCAAACGAGGCGTTGGGGTTCTGCCCCTTGATGGCGGCCTGGGTGTCCCTGAAGAAGAGGGCGTAGGCCGACACGGGCTTCTGGGGTTCGTTGGGGTCTTTCTTCTTCCTGCCTTTCTTGGCCCCCGCCGCCGTCGCCGCCGCCAGCGTGGCCGGCTTCCCCCCGCCCCTCCTGGCGGTCGCCATGGATACAGATGACGCAGGATGGGAGTAGGAGGACATTTGGGGGAGGACGGAGGAAGAGGAGAGAGACATGGGGGAGTCCAGGAGGACACTCCTCTGAATGGGGGGGGAGAAGATGTTTGAGGTCAATCTAACCTGGGGGGGCGTGTTAGTGTCAGGGCTCTCACCTTGAAGTCGTCCATGTCTTCATCCTGCAGAGAACCGGCGGGGGACGGGGTGGCAGACAGCGGCGGCTCGGGGGTCTCCGGGTGACGCTGGATGTTCCCGCCCCCCAGGCCCATCGCCAGCTCGGATTGGTTGATGGTGGACAGATGACCGCTTCCCAGAAGCCCGTGGCCGATGTCGCCCAGCTGGACGTCGATGGTCATGGGGGAGGAGCTGCTGAAATGCGAGCCGCCCGAGTTCCCCAACTCCTGCGGAGGGATTCGATCACATGACGGTCCCAACAGGTGTGAACCAATCACACGACGGCTCCCACAGGCGTTAACCAATCACACGACACCCGGCGTGAACTCACCAACGCAGACGAGCTCAGCAGGCCGCCGCCGCCACCCGCCGCCGCCATGCCCCCCAGGTTCAGCTGCTCCAGGCCCTGAGACCCGGAGTTCACAAAGGTGGACGCGAAAGACGGGTCATTGGCCTCCACCACCAGGTTGCTCACGAGGCTGTGGGGGCCCGGCGGCCCCCCGGGGGCCTCGGGTCCGTCGCTCAGCTCAAAATGCGACACGGCATCGCCGATGCTCAGAGTCGGGTCCGGATCCAGGGAGATGGGGGGGATCTCGAACACCTCGTCCCCGAGGCTGGGGGTGTGGAAGGTCTGCTGCAGGTGGAGGAGAAGGATGGGTCAGCCCCCCCCACACCGAACCGAGAAGACTTCACAGGTCGCATCAAAGCTGTTTGGAACGCGGCCCACTCACCTCAGCGGACAGGAACGGGTGCCCCCCTCCACTGATGGCCAGGTAACTGTCGCCTCCTTCCGGAAACTGTCGAACAAACACGAAACTTTTACTTTTGACAGAACCGAACCGGAACTCTCCCACCGGAAGTGGCGGATTAACGGTTTACCTTGTTTTCCTCAGAATATCCGACATAATCTTGGGAGTCCAAAAACTGAGAATCCACGTTTTGAGGACAACCATCCGACAAATCCGAGTAAAAATTAAGGTCCATCGTGAAATTATTTAACTATCTGTCACACTGGACTGAGAAATACAAAACTCTTATTTTGTTAACCATTTAAATAAAGATGAACGGAAGCTGCTAGCGGCTAGCTGGCTAGCCATTCATCCGTTTAGCAAACGCGTAAAGAGGTGATGCTAAGATGCTTTAGCTTTACACAAATGTGGTAAATTGGGGCAAAAGGGAGCCTAAATGCCCCGAGGTGAGCCCCCCCCCCCGGGGTACTGAGCCGATAACAGCCCCACACGAATCAAATTGTACCCCGAAACCGATGCTAACACGCTTTCGGCTAACACAGCGACCCAACAGTGGAGGCTAGCGTTCTTCTGAATCGAGAATTTGAACCGCCCACAATTCGTACCAATCGTGTGTCTCGTGTGTGGATCTGACCAATCCGAGGCGATTACGGAAGTGAGTGTAGCCAATCAGAGGTAGAGAGCACGTGACATTTATTGGAAGGAGTAAACGGCTGTGTAGGAATCAAGGCCGTCGGAAATTTTTAAATCATTATATTTTTTTCATTATAATTAAATAAAAAACACTTGAAAATTTCATTTTAAAGCGTCCATTCGCGTATAAACCATTTAACTTTATACCAACAATCTTTCAACGAGATTCCACGTTTTATTTAGTGTCTTAAATAGGAAATGTCACGGCGGCCTCGTTCATTTAACGGTTTGTAATTTGAAAACGTTGATTAGATATAAATTTACAACTAAAAATGCTGATTAGATATAAATTCACATTTTAAAAACGCTGATTTGACGTACATTCACATTTAAGTTTGAAAATTACAAATGAATCTTCAGTCAACTACAGAACCTAGTTTTCGTAAATGGGGATTTTCGGCGCAACAAAAAGCCCCTGAACGCAGCATCGATCCTCGCTTGTTTTAATTACATGAAAAATTTGAGTTGAGCAGAATCCCGTATTTTAACTTGTAAATTAATATTGAATAAATTAAAAATTAAATCAAATTAATTAAAATTAAATTAATTAAACCCAGCATTATGTATTTAAGTTGCTTTATGGCTGATTGTATTGGTTCAGGTCTCATGTGATTTTAAGGGCTTCGCTGTGCCCCTGTATTGATCTACAATTTGGACCTTTCTCTGTGGGGGCCAGGCGGATACTGTTTGAATTCATTAAAATATTTTTTCTTTTGATGATGAATGACGTAAGGAGACATCAAATGAACATCTTCTCTACTTACCGTGTGGGATTTCATGGACCATCTAAAAAGCTGCTCTCTTTTTCTCACCATGCTGCCCCATTAAATAACCACCTGATGATTTAACAGCCCGTTTCCTGTGGTTTCTACGTTTTCAGGACATTTAAAACCTTTACTTTTGAGCGTTATTCCAAGCAGGACTCCTCGATCGTTCTTTTTTTACGCTGAACGTAGCACTGACACAGACCTTCAGTAATTTTTTTTTTTTATACATGGACATCATTTCCATCACTGACATTTTAAGCTCCAATACATTATCGTTTTGCTGCATTGATGACACGATCATTAAAAAGAAACGGACAAACAATCACATCGACCACCTTATTGCTGCCGCTCGATGAGTCGTCGTGGCGACGCACGCGAGCGTCCGTCCGTCCGCTGCAGATCGTTTCACGGGTACTCGCTTCATAAAACAGGAAAACTAACTGGCTGTAGTACAACCCACCAGCTCTACATTGTACAAACCCCCCCTTCAGTAACTAACACGTCACTTCCTGTCTCCCACCCCCCCCCCCATCAGAGTGAAAACAATAACAGTACATCCACACACTGGACCCCCTTTAGTTCACAGATCAGCCTGGACACAGAAGACAGAACCAGACGAATGGGGGGGGGGGTGATAAGGGGGAGGGGTCCGGATCCAGGTTCACGTCAAGCTAAAGGACCGGCTTTTGAGGTTCTTGGGTAAGGAAACGGTTTCTGTACAACGGGGGGGGGGGGGGTCCCCCGTTTTGGTCATGGGTGGGAATGTGTTGGGAAGGAACAGACAAGGGGGGCGGGGGAGACGGTGTGATGTCATCGGTGATGTCATACGGAGCGTAACAGTGATGGAACAGAAAAGAGGCGCCACCCCCCCCCCGTATAAAATAAAGGAATAAAAGTAGCAACAAAAACATTCGTCCCATATTTGATATCTGATATATAATGTGGTAAAAATAAAACAGGAAACCAGTTTTCTTTGTGGGGGGGGGCAGACGCTGGGGAGGCAGGTCCATCAGTCCTCCGAGCTGGAGGACGAATCGGAGTCCTTCTGTGCTATGATGACATCGTCCAACAGCGCCTCCTCCTGGTCGGAGCTGTCATAGTCGCCCTGGGAGAGGCTGCCCCCCCCCATTTTGACCTCAAAGTCCGGCGCAGTGAGGAAGTGGTGCGACGCCTCCAGCTCCTCCTCGTCCATCATGTAGGCGCCGTCCGACACCAGCGTCTCCTCCTCCTCCTCTTCCTCCTCCTCCTCCTCCTCCTCCACGCCGTCCAGGGCGGGGTCTTCTCCGGGGGCGGGGGCAGGAGTGTGGTGGTGATGGTGGTGGTGGTGGTGATGGTGGTGGTGGTGATGGCGGCGCCGGCTCTTCTTGGGGAGCTCGGAGTGCTCCGTCAGCAGGCGGTGGAAGAAGGTCTCCGGCAGGAAGCCCTGGGGGGCGGGGGGGGACGAGCTCATCAGAACACAATTGAGATAGAAACACTGTTGAGATGGGGGGGGGAGTCACGGGGGTACTTACGGAGTTGCGGACTGTTTCGGACCAATCGGGGGCCACGGCGCTGTCGGGGTTCTCCTCCAGGTACTCCCTCAGGTCCTGCAGCATCGGGCAGAAGGCGGCCCCCACCTGAGGAGAGATGTTCAGACGTCAGGAGACGCTTCCTGACCCCGCCTCCCCTCACCAATCGGCGTTGGCCCCCACCTTCTTCCCCGTCCTGACGTTGATGACCTTCACCTTCTCGCTGCCCGTCAGCGGCTTGTCGGCCTTCCTCCTCCTCTTCCTCTTGCTCCGGTTCACCAGCAGCTGCACGCACCGCACGCTCAGACAGGAAGTGCCCCCCCCCGACCCCCCGCCCCTCACCCGATGACATCACCGACCCCTACCTCCAGCATGTCGCCCTCCACCTCGTAATCCGGGTTCTCCTTCAGCCAGGTGGGCGGGTCCCGGCGCCGGGGGGTGCGCTCCAGCGGATCCTGGAGCCCGTCGGGGTCGGAGAACTGAAACCAAAAAGAACAGGTGAGCGCGGGGGGGGGGTTAGCCCCGCCCACCTCCAGGTGCTGCTGGGACGCTACCTCCTGGTCTTTGCGCTTCTTGCGGCCGCTGCTCTCCCCCGCCGACCCGTTGGGCATCAGGGCCTGTTTGGAGAAGGTCAGCTTCAGCCCCTCCTCCTGCGGGGGGGGGGGGCAAACATAAGTAGTAGGCGCCACTAAAAACCTTTCTTTTTTTTCACAAACACGCCGGCGCCGTTCCAAACATCTCACCTTCAGGAGTTTGACGGTGAACTCCCCGTCGTCTGGCTCCGCCCCCTGGAGGACGGGCGTGGCGGCGGCGGGTTTGCGGATCAGCCGGGTGTACGCCATCTCCTCCGCCGCCGCCGCCAGCTCGGCGCTGGCGTTGAGCTGAGCCTCGGTGACGTAGCGCCGCCCCGACGGCCACTGACCCGTCAGCACCAGCGTGCACAGGTTGTCCAGGCGGTTGATCAACACCCGGTCCTGACAGGAAGAGGAGGAGCCAACGCGTCAACACGCTCGCCACGGGACGATAAAGAAGTACGTGAGAGGGACACGCCCCCTTACCTTCGGCCAATCCACTCTCAGAGGGTCGGGGGGCGGGATGCCGTCCTGCGACGGCGTCGTGGACAGGATGCTGTTGTCCTCGTCGGCGTCGCACAGCTTGATGCCTGCTGATAGGTGGAAACCGACCGGGTCAGGTGACCCCCAGTCTTTTGGGATGCGGGCGTTACCGCGGCGACCCGTTCACCCACCTCTCTCCGCCTCCTCCTCGCTCTCGCCGCTGTCGTCGCTGCTGCCCGACCGGTCGGACGACGACGAGCCCGAGTCCGAGTCGGAATCCGAGTCGAACCCGCCGTCCGCCTTCCTGGCTCCGCCCGTCTTCCCCCGGCTCCTCTTTGCCCCCGCCCACGACTTCCCGTCGTGATGACTCAGCGGCGTGCCCTGAAGGTCGACCAGCTGACCTCCGAACAGTCGGGCGTCGTCCTGGACCACCTCCACCTGCACGCTCTCCTCCTCCGCCCTGGTCTGGCTGATGGGCGGCGCCAGGATGGGTGGCGGCGGCGGCGGGGGCGGGGCCTGCTGGTTGAGGATGAACATGTCGCGGGCCTGGCTGAAGGTGAACTGCGGGTCGGAGAAGATGGAGAGCTCGGTGCGGCTGACGCCGTGCAGGGCGGCGCCCAGCATCAGCTGGCGGTCGTGCTCCGGGATGTTCCACCAGCCAGGCAGCTCCGAGGTGGGCGGGGCCAGCCGCAGGTGCTCCTCCAGGGAGGGGTGGGGCAGGACGCGCTCGCGGAGGCGGCGCAGGAGGCTGATGCGGTACAGCGTGCGGGAGGCGCGCTCCTCGGTGATGGGGGCGACGGTCTGGGCGGGCTCAGACGGATCTGAGACAGGAAGCACAACTTTAAACCAATGGGAGGAGTCGGATTTGAGCCAATCGGGACGGCCGGTTACCTTCGCCCCGCCCCGGACGCAGGTGGCACACCCTCCGGCACATGGCGACGAAGGAACGGAAGTACCGGCTGAGGCTCTCGTCCGTCTTCTTATCCAGACGGGCGAAGGTCCGGAAGCGGTTCCAGTTGAACTCCGGGTCCCCGCCCACTTCGGGAAGCCCCGCCTCCTTTTTGATCTTCTCCACGCCGAAGGTGGAGACCACGCGGTAGAAGTCGCACTCCTCCCGCCGCGTCCACCTGAAGCACAGACGACGTTAAAAACAGAACCTTCTATCGATTTTTGGTGTCGATTTGAGGCGTTTTCCCAGAATCCTCTGGGAGTTTTTTCCCATCTACCTCTGCTGGCGCTCCTGCCGGGCGATCTCCTTCAGCTTGCTGGCCTGTTCGCACCTCCTGCGCCGCCGGTCGCCCTTGGCCTCGGCCTCGATCTTCAGCTGCTCCTGCCGGTAGCTGCGCTGGTACGCCGTGATCAGACGCCGCAGCCGCGCCGTCAGCGACGAGCTGGACGGCCAATCGCACGGCCCCCCCAGGATGACGGACGCGTGCTCCGCCATCGGCAGCGGCTTCTCCTCCACCGGAATCTCGTCGTCCACGTTCATGGAGTCCGGCTGGGGGAGGAGACAGAGGCTCAATCAGACGTTCAGTACGACCCCCCCGCCCCCTCCCGTGATGTCACGGCGGCGGTTCACGCCCCCCCCCACCTCCTCGAAAAGATCTTTGGCGTGTCGCGACGCGGGTTTGAACTCCGGGTCCTCGGAGTATTTGTCGTACTCCGCCCTGGAAAAACAACAGGAAGAGGTGTTGACCACCAACAGGAAGTAGAAACAGACAAACAGGAAGTGGCCCGGCGAGGGGGGGGGGGTCGCTCACTCGTCTCCCAGCTCGGGGTCACCGGTGTGCTGCTCGGCGTCGATGGCTTTGTCGTCAGGGCGACCGGCTCGCTCCAGGAAGCAGAGGCGGGGGTCGGCGCGCATGGTGGTGTACATCTCATACCCTGGAACACAGGGGGGAGGGGTGCGTTAGGGTTACGGGGGGGGGGGGGGGCTGTCGGGTCCTGGTCTAGTCGGGTCCTGGTGTCGTCGGGTCCTGGTCTGGTCGGGTCCTGTTCTAGTCGGGTCCTGGTCTAGTCGGGTCCTGGTCTTGTCCTGTTCTAGTCGGGTCTTGGTCTGGTCGGGTCCTGGTCTAGTCGGGTCCTGGTCTAGTCGGGTCCTGGTCTGGTCGGGTCCTGGTCTAGTCGGGTCCTGGTCTAGTCGGGTCCTGGTCTGGTCCTGTTCTAGTCGGGTCCTGGTCTGGTCGGGTCCTGGTCTAGTCGGGTCCTGGTCTAGTCGGGTCCTGGTCTGGTCCTGTTCTAGTCGGGTCCTGGTCTAGTCGGGTCCTGGTCTAGTCAGGTCCTGGTCTGGTCCTGTTCTAGTCGGGTCCTGGTCTAGTCAGGTCCTGGTCTAGTCAGGTCCTGGTCTGGTCCTGGTCTAGTCGGGTCCTGGCCTAGTCGGGTCCTGGTGTCGTCGGGTCCTGGTCTAGTCAGGTCCTGGTCTAGTCGGGTCCTGGTCTACTCAGGTCCTGGTCTGGTCCTGTTCTAGTCGGGTCCTGGTCTAGTCGGGTCCTGGTCTGGTCAGGTCCTGGCCTAGTCGGGTCCTGGTCTAGTCGGGTCCTGGTCCAGTCGGGTCCTGGTCTAGTCGGGTCCTGGCCTAGTCGGGTCCTGGTCTGGTCGGGTCCCGGTCTAGTCGGGTCCCGGTCTAGTCTGGTCCTGGTCTAGTCGGGTCCTGGTCTAGTCGGGTCCCACTCACGGCGGCGGGGGGTCCGTTGAACCTACCGTGTTTAAACACGCCAGCGAGCAGCGAGCGGTCGGCGTCGCCGTCCCACCACCCCGCGGGGACTTCCTGCTGCTCCATCTCAGGCATCCAGATGTCGACGTCCCTGAACGAACCAGCAGACGTTCTTTAACCCCCGACAGGAAGTGGATCGGCTCACAGCCACCTTTCACAGGAAGTGACACTCACCTGATGTCCGCCCCCTTCAGGACGGCGTCGGCGTGTTCGCCGATCACTTCCTGCTTCAGGTAGTAGAGCATTCGCACGCGCAGCAGCACCCTGAGAGAAGAGTGGAGGTGTGTGAACGTGAACACACACACACACACACACACACACACACACACACACACACACACACACACACACACACACACACACACACACACACACACACACACACACACACACACACACACACACTGACTTGTTGCACTGGTGCTTCAGGTGCTTGCGGTAGCTGTCGTCCAGCAGCAGCGTGTCGGGGTTGTACTTCCTGATCCACTCCACCTTCTGGACGTCGAAGGTGCTCTGGGCCTTCACCCTCTTGCCCTTACGCCCCCGGGGGACGGGGATGGACAATCCTGGGGGGGGGAAGCGGGGCAGTTAGTAATCACATCAAGCAGGACGTTCACGTGTGGAGGCGGAGCCTCTCCCGTCCCCCCCACCTGAGTGGTTGAGCAGCGTCTGCGGCTCGCGGCCGTTCTCCGGCGGCGTGATGAGCTCCCAGATGAAGCTCTTGATGTTCTCGTCGCCGCGGTAATGGAGGAGGCAGAACACCAGGATGACGCGGCAGATGGTCTCCACGTCGCGCTCGCTCAGCCGCCGCTTGCACCTGGCGTGGGACAGGATGTCCCTCCAGCGCCCCCACCTGGAAGGGAGGAGCGAGAGTCAGACAACGGGAAAACCAATCTGGAGTTCCTCTGGGGGGCGGGGGGTCCGTACCCGTAGACCAGCAGGTGTTTCTCCACCCGGAAGCAGTCGGTGCGTCCGTACCCGCCCCCGCTGTGGCGGTCGGTGCGTCGGGAGGAACGCGACTGCCTGGAGTTGGCGGGGGGGTACTCGTCGTCGCTGTCCAGGTCCGACAGGTCGCCCCCCTCCCCTCGTAAGCTGGAGTACTGACGCGTTTGCTTGCGAACTCGGGGCGTGTCGATCACCAGGGTGTTCTGTCGCCCAAACAGACCAAACCAATCGATCGGACGTGTTCAGATCTGGGCCGTCTCCACGGCGACCCCGTCTCCTACCTTCCTGTTGATGGAGTCCATGTCGATGTCGGCCTTCTTGGCCCACTTCTCCCAGAACTCGGGGTCGTCCAGGGCGATGTCATTGCGGTTCTCCGACGCCACGAAGCTGGCCTTGGAGAAGGTGGAGCCTTTGCCCTCGCTCTCGATGGTGATGGTGGTCGCCCGCCGCTGCAGGATCTGGTCGATGTCCTCCTCGCAGAAGCGGCTGCCCTCGTCGTTCTCGTCCATGATGGCGGCGTACGCCCCCTTCCTCAGCAGGTCCTCGATCTCCTTCTTGGAGAACTGCTGGATCTGTTTGGGGCGGCAACAAAGAAAGAGATTGACCCAACGGCTCCCAAAGCGATCTGGCGGTTCGTTCGTGGTGGGCGGGGCTTCTTACGCCGTTGACGTTGCTCTCCTTGTTGCCGCTCATGCTCTGCAGGACGGCGCGGTCCAGCCCCAGCTTCAGGCTGGCTTTGTCCAGCATCTCCCTCTCGTAGGAGTTCCTGGTGATCAGGCGGTACACCTTGACGGCTTTGGATTGGCCGATTCGGTGACAGCGAGCTTGGGCCTGGTGGGGAGAGGAGGATCATGGGTAAAGACAGCCGAGATAAAACGACTGGAGGTTAAACGTTCTCCTCCCGTTTGGCGTACCTGCAGGTCGTTCTGGGGGTTCCAGTCCGAGTCGAAGATGACGCAGGTGTCGGCGGCGGTGAGGTTGATGCCCAGCCCGCCGGCGCGGGTGCAGAGCAGGAAGACGAAGCGGTCCGAGTCGGGTTTGCTGAAGCGATCGATGGCGGCCTGTCGCAAGTTCCCGCGCACTCTGCCGTCGATTCGCTCGTAAAGGTATCTGCGAACGTCGCCACACGGGTTTGGTTAACTCGTTGCCGTCGAGCCGACGGCGTCCGTACCGACGCGCCACCGCCGCTCTTACCTCTTGTTGATGAGGTAGTCCTCCAGGATGTCCAAGCAGCGCACCATCTGGGAGAAGATGAGCACCTTGTGGCCCCCGGCCTTCAGCCGGGGCAGCAGCTTGTCCAGTAGCACCAGCTTGCCGGCCGAGCGGATCAGGGCCTGCAAATGGAAGTCGGGAGCCAGCGGGTTGTAGACCTCCCGCAGCTCCGCCACGATCTTCTCCTCCGCGCCTGGAACAGACGGAGCGTCACGACTACGCTAACCCCCCACCATAAGCGCCCCCCCAGAGCTTCATTCACGCTGGGGCGACCTACCGTTGATGAGGTAGGGGTGGTTGCAGCACTTGCGTAGCTCCATCATGGTGTTGAGCAGGTTGGGGACGTTGCTGTTGCTGTTAGCTCCTAAACTCAGGAAGCTGAAGTTCCTCTCCAGGATGGCCCGGTAGTACTTCTTCTGCACGTCCGTCAGCTCCACCTGAGTGGGGGGGGGGGGTTTATTACGTCGGCAGGTGCATAAGACGTCAGTATAACGGCTGTCCTCGAAGGGAGAGACGTAACTTATTTAAAAAAGTAACTAAAACTCAATGTAACGACTCCTTAAACCCACAGAACTCCATCAATCAAGGATCAAACTATCAATCAATAAAGAAAAATAACATCAGACACAAGTTAGGACGTTAACTTTGTTAATGGGATGAACTACTGCATTGTGGGAAATGTAGTTTTTGGTCAAAACACCCTTAACTTATTTATTTTTAGACACTCTGACCTCTTATGCTCTAGCGGGCCACATAAAATGATGTTGAGGGCCACATTTGGCCCCCGGGCCTAGAGTTTGACACGTGTGCTCTAGGAGCTCACCATTAACGCGCATCAGCTCCACTGACCTCAATGATGGTTTCCTGTTTGGGCGCCAAGTTCTTCTCGACGTCCTCTTTGAGCCGTCGTAGCATCATGGGCTTCAGGATGGCCTGCAGCTTCTGAACCTGTGGACCCGAGAGACAACGATGAGCTCAGGTGTGTGTGTTCCGTATGGGTGTGTGTGTGTGTTTCAGGTGTGAAGGTGTGACTATTTCCCACCTGCTCTTCCGTTTTGAGGTCTCCGAAGTCTCTGAGGAACTCGATCTCGGAGGGGAACTGAGCCGGCTCCAGGAAGTGAAGCAGGCTGAAGAGTTCCTCCACAGTGTTCTGGAGAGGCGTGCCGGTCAGCAGCACCTTGTGTTCCTGGGAGGAAAACCCGACAGGAACGCCACACAGACAGGTCTAAATAAAGTTCTACCACCCCTGAGATGTTCCTCTACTCATACTGACCAGGTCCAGCATCTTCAGGCTGTCCAGCAGCTTACAGTTGCGGTTCTTGAGGCGGTGAGCCTCGTCGATGATGACGCAGCGCCAGGAGATCTCCCTCAGCTCGGGGCAGTCGGACAGGACCATCTCAAAGGTGGTGATCAGGGCGTCGAACTTGTACGCGCCGGGGATCAGGTGCTCCTGTGGAAGGGGGGACAGGAAGTTCTGGTTAGTCGTGTTCCAGCTCGCCCTCTCATCGGTCGCCACCCCCCCCAAACCCCCAGCGACTGCCCAACCTTGTCGTCCTTGCAGTACATCTCGTACTGCTGGATCATCTGCCGGCTGGCCAGGCTGCCGTGGTAGACGATGGCGTTCATGTTGGTCCAGGTGGTGAACTCCCGCTCCCAGTTGGTGATGGTGGACAGGGGGGCGATGACCAGGAAGGGGCCCTGGATGCCGGCGGCGTAGATCTCCGACAGCAGCGTGATGGACTGGATGGTCTTCCCCAGACCCATCTCGTCCGCCAGGATGCAGTTCTGCCTGAGGAGCCGGGGCAGAGAGAACGCCGTTAGCTCAAAGCCGTCACCCCCTCCCTCAACAGGGGCGTGGGTTGGGGGGTGGGGCGTACCTGTTGTACCAGTTGAAGAGCAGCCAGTTGACCCCCTCCAGCTGGTACTCCCGCAGGACGTTCCCGTTCTTGTACTCTCTGGACTCCTCCAGCTTCTTCCAGGCGTTGGCGGACGGACGCGTCTGAGAAAACACACAAGCAGGTTTAGAAAGGGGTTCTGGGGGGGGTTCTAGGTTAGGGGGGGTTCCGGGTTCACGCACCACTCTCTTGAGGCGGGGCTGGCGGTTCTGGATCTTCTGGAACTCCTCCACTTTGCCCTCGTCCACGTCCTCCTTCAGCTCCCAGGTGGCGTCTTCGTAAGGCAGCGAGCACCACTTCACCAGGTAGTAGATGACGGGCTGGGGGTGGGAGGGGGGGCACACACACACAAACACATTCAGACAAGCCAGTAGAAAAAGGGGGAGGGGCTGATTGCTGGTGAGTTGTGCCCGCTCACCTCGCCGTTGTCCTTGTCCACGCTGTGGGACACGTCCAGGATCCGGTCCACCTCCACGTAGTCGGGGTTGAACGACTCCTCGTCCTGCAGGAACCACAGGATCAGACAAACAGACAGACCTCTGCCCCCCCCCCATCAGTCAGGACCCCCCCTCACCTCCTGGAAGACGTGGCGCATCTGGGCGTGTTTGGTCTTGAACCTCTTGATCTTCTGGTGGATCCTCTTGTCCTTCTCCAGCTGCTCCAGACTGGCCCACTCACAGTGGAGATACGAGCTGCAGACAGGGCAAAGAAGGTTGGACCCCCCCCATGGAAGACTTGGACCCCCACGGAGGATCTGGACCCACCCCCTCCCCAACAGAGATGGAATCGATCACTTACTAGTTCTTGTATTTGACGAAGAACTCCTCCACGTTGACGTAATGGCCGGGGGACACCTTGAGGGGACACCGGGAGGGGTTTTTTAGTGGGGGGGGGGGGTGACTCTTAAATCATTCATGGACATTCCAGATAAAAGAAAACGACCCACTTCCTTCTTGGTGACCCTCAGAGACAGAACCTTGTCCACGATGGCGGCGTCTTCCTCGCTCGGGTTTTCCTGCGGAGACAGAAAGAACGACGGACGTCAGCATCCGGTCGTCACGACGACCCTGTATCTCCACGTTTTTGGGTTTGTTTGGTTTTTTTACGCTCACCACGAAGAACTGCATGCTGGGTTGTCCATCCACGTCCAGCTCCAGCTCCTGTTTGAGCTGCGCCGCCGTGCCGCCGCTGATGGAGGCCACGGCGGCGGCGGTGGTGGTGACGTCCACGTCCTCCTGCTCGTCCTCGTCGTCGGTGATCTTGATGTCCAGGTCCTCGGTGTACTTCTTCCTCTTCACCACGCGGTTAGAGCGCCGCTTCTGGCGGGGGCAGAGACACGAGACGGAGCGGAGGGGGGGTTTAAAAAACCGGAAACCAACTCGAGTATTTTCCGAGCGCCTTATCGTGCGTTAAACACCGTCCTCGTGCGTTCGTACCATGATCAGATCCTCCTCCAGGGCGGCGGGCGAGGCGGGGCTCTGCTCCCCGTCGGAATGGTCCGACGACGGGTTCCTCTTCCGCTTCTTTGCCCCCACCAGAGTGATGGTGCTGGGGGGGGAAAGAGAGGACAACCGTGAACACACCCACCGAGGGCACGCCGGATCCTGGCCTGACCAGTCACTCACTTCGTCTTGGTCTTGCTTTTGCTCTTGTTGCCCCCCCCGGTGACGATGGTGCACCCAGCCACCCCAGTGGTACCTCCCGGCGTCTTCACTTTGCCCTTCTTGTCAGCCCCTCCTGACATTTTGGCCACGGTTGCCCCGGCGACGGGGCTCTTCTTCTTGCTTCCTCCCCCACTGGACTTCTTCTTGCCTCCGGACACCACGGTCAGCGTCCCGGGGGTGTCTGGGGGGGACTGGGTGCTGGGCAGCTCGTCCTGGTTCAGGACGCGGGGCAGGTTCTTCTCGCCCCGGGCTTTGGCGCGGGCGATGGCCTCGGCCACGATGCGGTTGGCTTTCTCCTGTTTGCACAGGATCTCCACCCGCCTCACCGACGGCGACTCTCCGGGGGCCTTGGTGATGCGGATGGCCGGGGAGGGGGTGGTGGTGGTCGACGCCGAGCCGGCGGCCGACGTGTTGATGACCTTCACCACGGAGACCGTGCCCCCGGCCGAGGAGGCTGAGCTCGTCTGTGTGTGGGGGGGTGGAGAAGGTTGAAGGATGGAGACAGGAATAGGAAACTAGCAGCTGACCCTACGGTCTGGCCCCCTACGATCCGGCCCCTACGGTCTGGCCCCCTACGATCCGGCCCCTACGGTCTGGCCCCTACGATCCGGCCCCTACGGTCTGGCCCCCTACGGTCTGGCCCCCTACGGTCTGGCCCCTACGGTCTGGCCCCTACGGTCCGGCCCCTACGATCCGGCCCCTACGGTCTGGCCCCCTACGGTCTGGACCCTACGGTCTGGCCCCTACGGTCTGGACCCTACGGTCTGGACCCTACGATCCGGCCCCTACGATCCGGCCCCTACGATCTGGACCCTACGGTCCGGCCCCTACGATCTGGCCCCTACGGTCTGGCCCCTACCTGAGGCTGCAGCAGCATCTTGAGCGGCACCGCCACCCTCTGTCCTCCTTGTCCCTGGGAGATCTGTAACACCTGGGGGCCCCCGGCATTCCCGGCCCCGGAGACCAGCTGGTACTGAGAGACAGAACAAAGAGACGGTTCTAGTCAGTCCCCCCCCTCCAGGAAAAGAACAGACCTGGGACACGCCCCCGTGTGTGTGTGTGTGTGTGTCTCTGTGATGCTTCGACACAGCAGAGCCATGTTGTTATTTTTAATCTGAAAGTTTTAATCTAATACAGAGGTTACCCCCCCCCCACACACACACACCCCCCCCCCAGCATCCACTGACCGATGTCGTGTCCTTCAGACCATCTGAATGGTGTTAGCATTAGCATTAGCATCAAACATCAATCATGAGTCTGCTGTCGTTCTGACTGTGCAGGTCGCGACCTCACACCCCCCCCTCACCTTGACGCCCCCCTGTTGGTTGGGCTGCTGCTGCACCTGCAGCTGGATGGTGAGGACCTTGGGCTGCCCCCCAGCCTGGCCCGCCGCCCTGGCCTGCGTCAGCGCCGCCAGCTGGCTGCCCTGGAGCACCAGTTTGCCCCCGGGGAGCTGCCCCAGCACCAGCCTGGTGGGGGCCTGGGTCTGCTGCCCCCCCTGGGTCGTTTGAACCTGCTGGATCTGCTGCTGCGGCGCCACCGGTTGGCCCGCCGCCGAGCCGGCCTGCGAGGGCTGCTGGAGGACCAGCGTGATCCGTTTGGCCTCACCCCCCTGGAGTCCGGAGGAGAACCAGATCAGGACCCGACGGGGGCACATTTACCCCCCCCCCCCACCATCGCTGTGTGGAGCCTCACCTGCGTCTGGGCTTGCATGGCCGGCTGGAGCTGCACCTGACCCGGCGCCTGGACCTGGATCTGGGCCTGGCCTTGGGGCTGGACCTGGACCTGATTCTGGCCCTGGGCCGGGATCTGAACCTGGACGGTCTGGCCGGGGGTCTGCTGGGGCACGGAGGTCAGCAGCATCTGCTTGACGGGGCCGTTGGACGTCTGGAGCAGCCGCTGCACCCCGGCGCTACTCACCTTGATCTGAGTGTGTCCCGGGCTGGCCTGGTTCAGAACCGTCCCCCCCTGCACGATGGACACGCCGGGTTTCAGAGGCGTGCCGGACAAGACGCGGATGACCTTCCCGCTGGTCTGTCCCGTCGCCCCGGATACGGTCTGCAGCACCTGGGCTTGACCTTGAGGACCTTTCAGGATGACGATCTTGCCTCCGGCCTGCTGGGTCAGCGCCGCCAGCTGCTGGGGCGTCAGCTGGTGGGTGATCTGAGCGAGCGACGCCCCCGCGGCGGTGGTCGTGACCGGAGAGCTGGAGACGGTCAGCGGCGAGCTCAGCAGGACGGTGCTACTCGTGGCCACGCCGGCGTTGCTGACCATCGGTATCGTCTGGATCTGAGGCACCGCGTCCACGGAGGCGGCGACCGTCGGAGCCGCCGCTATGGAAACGGTCTGAGCGGTCAACACTTGCACCGGCTGCTGCGCGGCGACCGGGAGAGGCGCCGGGTCCAGGATGGAAGGAGCGGCTACGGGATCGTGGAGGTCCGTCGCGCTGACGGCGAGGTCGGGCTCGCCCGGCGGGTCCACCTGACCCAGAGCCAGCTTCAGGGCCTCCTCCACCGGGTCCGACGAGCCCTGAGAGAAGGAATCATCAGGAAGGGCGTCCAGGTTGAACAGAGGCGTGTCCTCGAACAGGTCCATGATGGGGTCCGCCATCTCGCCCACTCCACGCAGGGAGATGGGCACAACGTCCGGTCGACTCCCGGGGTCAACGTTCACGGCGCGGTCCTGTTTGTCTCCGGTTTTAAGCAAACGGCTGGAGGAAGAGCAGAAACACCAACATCAGGGAAGGAAGTCGGAAGACGCTCCCGCTTCTGGGTGGTATTTAAACAGTCGCATGATCCGCCGCCGAGAAAGAGGCGCAAACCGGTTCCTAAACTGGAATTTTAGAAGCAGAATTTCATTCTCTGGGTTGGAACTGTACAAACACGGAGGCGCTAACGTCGGGTTAGTTTCCTCCTGATGCTGAAGCGGGGTAGAACTTCATGGATCCCTGGAGGAGGAGGAGGGGGGTGACACAGAAATAAACACAGGAAAAGCACCAGCAGAGACAGAACCAGCACCAGAACCAGAACCAGCACCAGAATACACCTGAAACCACTTCACTTCAGAACCTGAAGGTACAGGGAGAACATATGAACACATTAAACCCATGTAGACACACCTGATGCTCTTCATGTGAGCTCAACCTAAACTCAGAGAAAAACTTTAATAATAAGATTTTTTTAAAAAGCTGCTTGAAACCACCCCCCCCCCCAAAAAAAAACAGTTTCATGCTAAATAAAGATGCTAAAAGCTACATTATCAAAGCAGGGGGTTAGCATGAAGAGAATAAATAATAAAACGTGTAATTGTTGATCTTATAAGAGGCACCAGAACCAGGACCGACCCTCTGGACGGAACCGGCCCGGCCAGAGGAGCCCGGATGCCGGGGAGGGAGGGATGCTCTCACCGCCTCTCTTACAAAACCGTCGGCTAGCGTTAGCATGTGCTGCTAACAAGATGTGGCAAATACAACAAGCGGGGAGGGGGGGGGAAGAGGTAAGAAAGGGGAAAACCCAGACATTAGGTGTGGAAACACGGGTGGGGACACGCGTGGAAGCGGCCCCGGGCTCCTCCGTGGGGTCCTGCCCGCCATTCATTCCGTCCGACCCCGACAACAAACCGGACCAAACCAAACAACGTGCCCCAATAAGAGCGTCTCCGCTCAGCCACAAGCCTCTAGGCCGCGATGCTGTTTCGCTTTACTCCGCGTCTGTTTCTCGCCACAATACCGGGAAATAACGACCGTATCCGCTCGCCGGACCCCCCCGGTGGTAATTTGGGGCTCCTAAATTTACCTTTGCATCGACACACATGGCTTTCTCCGTCTCACAACACTGTACGGTTACAGGAAACGGCCAGGGAAGAGCAGGAACTAACTTCTTGCCAGAGAAAGCGTAAGGGGCGTGTCCGTTTGGGGAGATCTCAACGCCGATTGGTTGGTTCGATGCCAAGCCGGCCTCATCCGGGGATCTCATTGGCTGCGCGGGGGATCAGTCATAAAAATGGCCGCGGCTGGGCGGGACGATGACCGGGTTAGGTTGAGGCGTCAATAAATGCGGCCTAGCGAGGACCATTGGACTGGGTGATCTTCAGGCGTAGCGATTTTCCAGCCGCGGATGCTCCGAGCAGGAACTGGGAGCTGTTTGTAGCCGAGCCGGTGGAGGAATCAGCGGGGTTTCCGTCATCCTGACGTGGCTGATGGCGCTCCGAGCCGGGGAGGCCTGTGGGTGAACGACACCGTCCATTTCAAGGGTTTTATCACAGACTGGAGCTCAGATGCGGCTCATGTTTTTGTATGACGTGTTAAAAATATACACCAGAATCCTGAGCTGAGTGGACAAATGTTTTATTTTAATTTATAATTGTTGATTTTATTTATTTTTTGCCTCAGGGGTTTTTTTCTCAAGCAGACACCGACCTGATGACATGCAGGCCACAGGGGACACAGGTCTGGGTGACACGGGTTCTGTCGCCCCCTGGTGGCCACAGGCGGGAACGCAGTTCATCTTTTTGGCTTTTTGACAAGTTAATTATCAGTTTTTATTTTTTTAAAAATGGCCAAATAATGACAGAGCAGATCAGTTGGGCAGAGGTGGGACCATTACAATCCTCATCAATAAAGTGTTCTAAATAAAAATCAGTTTGATAGATCTACATGCTTACAGGACCCTGTGTGTGCATGTTCTAGGGCCTGTACATGTACATGTATGTGTGTGAAAATAGAAACACACTTTTCTTCTAATATAAATTCATTTAGGGCAATCCAAAGAATGAAACAGATTGAGGACAACACCCCAAGATCGAGCCTTTTTCCGCGGCACACATTCCCTACTGAAGTCGTATTAAAGATATTTAGGGCCCCCAGCATCTAAGGGCTCTAACAAGTTCCCAGTTTTGCATGATCATTAATCCAACCTTGACTTTCATAAAATAGTCAAATTGGTTCTCTTCTTCTCTTGATAATAGAGCTACAAAGATTTGCAGACTTTCCTGTCTAATCTGTGACACCGTGAATTTTATTCGGGTTTCCATGTGTAGGAGTCCTTCGGGGCCCAGTGAAGCGTGAGTGAGTGTGTGTGACAACACACCACATTTCTGCGTGACGGTCCTGCAGAGAGGAGCCGGCCAAAGCCTCCATCTGTCTGCGGCGCGGCGAGGAGCATCCGCCTCACACGCCGCCTCACACGCCGCCTCACACGCCGCCTCACGCTGCTCTGCTGGTCCACGCCAACACCCTCTCTGCTGGGGGGGGGAGCTATATTTACAAACAGCTGCAGTGGGTAGAGCACCGTGGGGTGGGGGGTGGGGGGTGGGGGTCTGATTAAGAGTAAACCATCACCAAAAAGGTCACATTCCTGGACGGGGGTGTGTGAGGTGTTCTGTTCATCGAATCCACGCAGAATCAAAACACTGAGTCGACTTTACGTGACTTTTTTTAATTGATAGAAATTTGTGTGTTGATAAAGTTGTCAGGTATATATCGATGGGGGGGGACACACACACACAATACGGCAGAATAAAGGAGCACTGGCAGGTTTCACACATTTGGAATAAAAACTTTTCAACACAGAAGCCGACGCTGCAAATAAATATAATATAATATATTATATATATATATATTATATATATACTGTATTATAACCACTGAAATATCTCATGTGCAAATCTAGCAAATATTTAAACAGGAACAGCAAATTAAATTCACAGATAAATAACATTACCCTCCTCTTCTTCTCAGGTGAAAATGATTCTTATTTGCACAATATTGATAATTTTATGGGTAAATCGCATCCATCCATGCATCACATGAGGAGCTACAACAGAAGCCTTCCTTTGCTTTCAACTCTCATCATCCTCACGTCCGATTCTTCCCAATCCAACACATTCTCCCTCCATCTTCCTCACAAGGGGAAGACTAGGAACCCGGAGAAGGTGGAGTACTTCCAGCCCCCCATCAGGTTGCCCCTCTCCAGCCGGAGGTAGGCCTTGTCCCCCTTCTCCATGATCACCAGGCCGGCGTTGGTGGCCGCCTCTCGGGTCACGTCCTGGTCGCCGGCGAAGGCTGAGATCATGGGCCAGCCGTTCAGCATCAGGCTGACCTGGAGGCGGAGCAAAAGGGGTGACGAGGTGAGGGCCGACCCGCCTCAGACGGGGAGGGGGTCACGGATGAAGAATCCTACCTGGATGGTCTGTCGGTTGTAGGCCTTCACCACGTGGAAGTTGAAGCTGTAGACGCCTCGTCTGGGCGCCAGGAAGATGCTGCTTTCCTGGTCAAAATGGGTCCCGACGTTCACCAGAATCTGGGGGGGGAAAGAGAGGGTGTCACGAAAGGAAGGGATAAATGACTAGGAAGAATAGTTCAAATACACCGAGTGTTTTCAATTTTTTTAAAAAGACATTGATTACCTTAACGGCATTTGTCTGAATTTAAAATTTATATAATAATACTAAAAACAATAATAAAATATATATTATATATTTAATACATTACTTTATATTTATATATTTGATATACATAAAATATATTTAATATTAAAATTTTTATATTTAACATATTTTTAATTTTAAATATTTTATACAATATTTTATATTTAATACATTTTTATTTTTACATATTTCATATATATAAAATATTTAATTATATTTTTTTATATTTAACATATTTTTAATCTTATATATTTTATACAATATTTTATATTTAATACATTTTTATTTTTACATATTTCATATATATAAAAAATATTTAATTATATTTTTTTATATTTAACATATTTTTAATCTTATATATTTTATACAATATTTTATATTTAATACATTTTTTTATTTTTATATATTTCATGTAAAAATAAAATATACTGTATTTTTTATATTTTATATATTTCTTGTATTTTATATAATTTATACAAAAAGAATAATAACAATAATAATAATGCAATATATTTTATACTGTACATTTGTGTATTTCAGTATTTGTGTTGGTTTTTGTGTATATTCTGCCCCATGTGTCTTTAATTGCCACTTGGGGTCAAATAAAGTTTTTTGAACATGAATTTGAAAAACGTCTCAATCTGTGAAGCGGACGATGCGGCGGCATCCTCACGTTGTCGAAGTAGATGATCATGGTGCGATTGCTCATGTCTGTGGGCTCGTGGTTGGTCTGGCGGCTGGCGGAGAAGGCGACCCTCCCCGACCCGGAGCGCACCGACATGCCCAGGGCGTTGCTGGCCGGCTCGGACGATGGCGTGGAGTCGCACACCACCAGGCACTTCCCCTCCAGGATGATGGGCTCCGTGTCGTTCTGGCCCCCTGCCTCCAGGGGGCCCAACAGCAGGAGGACGGCCAGCAGCATGTGGAGGTCAAAGGTGACTAATCTGGGATGCATGATGGACTTTAGAGGAGAAGCAAACGCTGATGGAACCGACGCTTCTGTGCTTCTGAGAACGGCTTCATTAATATGCATCAAGGTCGCGACAGAGCCAGCAGACGGATGAGAGAGGAAACACTCCGAACTGTACGCCGGCTGTTTCTTGTTTCGGCTCGTCCTGACAAATCCCAGATCCCCCCCGGTGTCAGCGGGGGCAAGAACGACAACCAGAAAAACAATCGTTCAGCAAAAAACTGACAGGAAGGAAGAACTGGGGGGGCGGGAAAGGGTTGGGGAAAGGTTACAGGGGGCGAGGCGGCGGGTCCAGGGCACCAGGGGTCCGGGGGAGGAAACTGAGGGATGAAACGGGTGAGGTAACGTTCTGGACAGGTGACAAGGAAAAGACGTGGGGGAGTGGGAACGAGAGAAGTAACAACCGCTGTGTGACCATCTGTCTTAGACACACACACACACACACACACACACACACACACACACACACACACACACACACACACACACACACACGCTTTTGTTTCAAACTTAAGAAGCAGCGGCGCGTCGGCTCCGATCGACTTCACGCTCACACAACTCGTTTATTTCTGAACAAACAACCACAGAATTTAAATCTCAATGAAGCCCAAAAAGAAAACTGAAGCTTTTCCTTTTATGAAGGGGGGGGGGGTTGGGGGTTATTCTACAAACACGTGTTCCACAACCCCCCCCCCCCCCAGTAGCGCCGAGCGACGTTTACCTGAAGGGTCCGGTGTCCCGCATCAGGTGAGCAGCGGGTTCCTGCGGCGGAAAAAAACGTCTCCCGTCTTTGTCCTCCGTCACATTATTTCACACAACGGCGGTCGGTCCGATCGTAACCACGGCGAGGAGGATCTGATCTCTCTCTCTCTCTCGCTCTCTCCCACCTCCCTTTCCGTCTGCCTCTTTCTCACCCTCGGTGTTACATCCGCCCACTCACCTTTACAGTGAAATAAAGAAAATGGGAGGACAGCTGGGCACCGGAGCTAATTCAAAAGAGCACAGCTAGCGTGTGACTGGCTGCTGTCTCCAACCTGAGGTAACAAAGGCTTGTGGGAAAAAAAAACCGTTTGCACCGTCCTCTGGAATGATTCAAGTTTCAGAAGTGATCCGTTCTAGGCTACCTTTACGGACTTAACTTCGTTTGTGATCCAACAACAAAGGAGTTATTTCTCCACTACTTCTACATTTATTTTTTTTTAGCTTTGAGGCTAAGATCTGCTAATCTACACCAATCAAACGCTCCATTCATTCCCTGAAGGAAATGCATCGGCGTTCGGAACACCTGATCCCATCGAGGATGAGTCTCGGGTATGACGGGGGTGAGGTGTCACCGATGGTTCCGTCCGTCCTGGTTTCGTCGGCCCGCCGTCGCCCGCGTCAGACCTCGACGAGGGCGACGCGGCTGTTCAGCTCGGCTTTGTAGAGTCCGAAGCCCAAACACAGCGGCTGGGTGAAGGTGGTGGAGAAGGTGTGGAGGTGGGTCAGGCCGTTGGACGGTCCCACCTCAGAGAAGGTCACGGTACCCGCGCCGACGTCCACCGCCACGGCGATTCTGTTGCTGCTCATCTGGACGGAGAGGCGGGTCTTCCTGCGATCGTGCCAGGCGGCCAACTTCCTGTCGTGCTGCTGGGTCAAACTCCACGAGACCTGCAGATCCAACGGGGGCATCGGGGTCAACGTGGTTGCCTTACGATCGGGTTCGCGTCCCTAAAGCGTCTCACCTACCTTGTTGTTCCCGAAGGCGTTCCCCTCCTTCCCCTTCCGACCGATGCTTCTATAGCAAACGCCGATATCCCAGAATCCCTCAGCCTCCAGCTCCCAGTAGTAGGTCCCGGAGGAGAAGGTCTGAACGGTGAGGACCTGAGGCCAGTGGTCGAACCGTTCGGGGTGAGCGGCGTAGGGCAGGCGGGTTTTTACCCTGGTGACGGAGCGGAGGTCGTTGGAGACGCTCAGCAGAGGGTGGGCCGTGTTGGCGTCGAGCGTCAGGCGACTGGTTACTGCACGAGACGCAACAACTTCAACAACACTCCAACTCCGACCGGCGAAACACAACCGACAGCTGCTGCTCAAGCTAACAACAGAATTTTTCTCTCTCTCTGTGTGAAGTGAGAAATATCCATTCCCGACACCCACATATTGTTACATCCATGTCCTCAGTCTCACTTAAGACACACCGAGCACAAAAATAGCATCAGCAGATAAAGTCTCACATTGCATCAAATACTGAATCAGAATACGACAGATTATGTTTTTTGTCTTTGACATGTGTGGAAATTGCATTCTTGCCAAGATTTAGATGAGCAGAATAATACCGCTGTTTGGTCAGTGCCTTGAATATGAAGCCAGGAATCCGTTAGCTTAGCTTAGCATAAAGGCAGCTTTGAAGCTCACAAATTGGCGCAGGGATTTAGCTTGTTTGCCTCCTACGAAAACCAAAAAGTGCAATAGTCAGTCTGACAAGGTACTTGGAGGGTCAGGATAGCTTTCCCTTATTCCCAGTCAATATGCTAAACTAAGCTAAACTAAGCTATGCTAAAAAAAAAAGCTAAGTAGACCATCTGCTCCACAAATACAAAGAAACTGGAGATTTTCCTTGAGGTTCTCATTGACGGGATCAGATTTTGGGAACTCCTGGATTACATTTCTGTTCTTTGCAGATGATGCGTTTCTGTTGGGGGTCGGTAGAGGATGCAGAGCCATCTGGTTCAGAGGCCTCTGGATCGCCTCCCTTTGGAGGTTTTCCAGGCACATCCAACCAGGAGGGTAGATCTGACTGACTTCTGGAATACCCAACAGCCCATCTAAGTCTTGGCAAACAAGCAAATAGAAGTATCTCCCAAAGTGTTAACCCGTTGCCCGTCGGCCACTCACGGAGCTCCCTCTTCAGGACGCTGAGGCAGTGGAGGGTGGCCGTGATGAACTCCCGGTACTTGCTCTCGATGTCCTCCAGGATGTGCTTCCGGTCCAGGCTGACTGCATCGGGGATGAAGACCGGGCTGTTCAGGTGGGCCAGCAGCCTGGAACACCGGAACAGAAGAACAACGAGGTGCTAACATAGCTCAGAGGCCTTCATCTGGTGGCTCGCTAGCGTTTCTATCTCCGACACACCTGAACACAACACAGGCTAACGTCACACACACCGGGCTTCAGCCCTGACTTACTTTGTGTCGTCGGATTGGAATGCCTGAGAAGAGAAGAGCGAAGGACAACTGAGACAAACAGAAGACAAACGGCCGCCCATCTGTCCGTCCGTCCATCACGGCTTTTCTTCACCCGTTCGTTTGTTACCTTCAAGGACAGCGTGTTTTCAGAGGTGTTATGCGTTTCCTCTGTTGTGTTTATATCTGTCAGAGAAACTCCAACACCACACTTGGCAGTCGTTCGTGAAACATATTGAGAGGGTTGGATGAACAATCCAACCAACTATTCCTTCTCTCTTTTCAAACTGGAGGGGGTGGATTGGGAGGGGGGCAGCAAAGTGAACTGCTGATTTAACAGCATCAACATAATTAGACGGTATATAAAAGATGTTTATCTGAAGGTCATTGAAATTAAAAAGCACAAACACGTGATTACAACCTATTATTGGAGGAGAAGGTCTGGTTTGTTGGAGGCCTTTGAAACGCCCCCAAACACCCCCACGCCCCCCCCACACATAACGCCGGCGACCTGACGGGCTTCAGCGCGTCAGTACACTCAGGTCACCCCAACGTTCCAACGCTAATGTGAAAACGGAAGAGGTCCCCGTCCTGCGTCCCCTCAGAGGTCAGATGTTTCCTCCGAACATTTTCTGAGGTGACATCGTTCCTGTTTTCACTCTGACTTCCTGTTCACATAGACCTACGACCTTTGAACCCATGGCAAGACTTTGAGCTAAAGGCTGATGCTAACGCGATACTGTTACAGCAGCTCAGAGTGAGAAAAAACATAACATGCAGTTCAACGTGTTGCTAGGGTTACTGCTAGCGTCAGAGGTTAGGATTAATGTTAGGGGTTAGGAGTTAATCTGTAGTTAAAGCTACGGCTAAAGCTAAAGTTAGGGTTAGGGTTAGTTTAGGGGTTAGGGTTAGGGGTGAGGGGTTACGGTTAGTTTAGGGGGTTGGGGTTAGGGTTAGAGAGTTAGGGTTAGGGTTAGGATTAGGATTAGTCTAGGGATTAACGATTAGGTTAGAGGTCAGGGGTCAGGGTTAGAGGTTAGAGGTTAGGATTAGTTTAGGGTTTAGGGTTAAGGGTTAGGGTTAGGGGTTAGAGGTTAGGGGTTAGAGATGAGGGGTTAGGTTTAGGGGTTAGAGGTTAGGGTTAATGGTGTTAGGGTTAAGGTTACGGGTTAAAGGTTAGGGGTTAGTGTTAGGAGTTAGAGGTTCGTGTTAATAGTGTTAGGGTTAGTAATAGGGTTAGGGGTTAGAGTTCAGATAACAAGTGCTCCACGTCATAAACTGGGGATCTGGAGGAACTGAAACTCCTGAGGGGTCACGGCTCGTGACCTTTGCCCTGCGTTAGCCACCCTACGCCCGGTGCCGCCTTACCCAGATGAGCAGGAAGGGGCCGGCCTCCCCCAGCAGCGAGGCCAGGTAGCGCTGGATGCTGAGCGTCTGCGTCATGTCCGCCCTCACCCTGGAGCAGTCCTGGTGGACGCGACCTACGACCTGCTGCCGCTCCGTCTGGGTGATATCCCTCAGGGCCGCCTCCAGCCGGGTCACCTGCACCTGCAGGTCAACGCCCAGCCGCCGCACCTGGGCGTCGTCCTGCTTCAGAGAGTCCTGCAGCCGGCCCGGGGACACCAGAGATCAGTGGGGGTTACATGTCGGGACCCTTGAGGGTTGTTTGGTTGCTCCGCCCCCTCGTTTCGACTCACCGCCATGATGGAGTCGATGTTTTCGTGCTCCCTGAGGATTCGCTCGCCGCTCTCCAGCTTCTCCTCTGCCTTCTGGAGCAGCGTCTGGACGATGGTCTGTGGAAACACCTCGTTAGAACCCCAACCTGACGGACCAGGTGAGAACCGCTCGGTCCCGCCCACCTTCAGCTCCGCCTCCACCTGC